>NC_092424.1:40237517-40551517 GCF_036169615.1 Heliangelus exortis
GAATTTTTCTTGCTGAGAATCATCCTCTCTGTGCCATGTCTGCCAAGAGCTGTAAAAATACCTGAAAGATGCAGCCAGAGGCACCATGGGTGGTGCTCAGCTCCTGCTATCTGTCTGTTTGTACCAATAATATTGGCCCTGAGAAAAGTGACTTGAGCTGAACCTCTGTTTCACATCTATCCTGGACCAAACTATCTCTCCCCTGGTTTATATCATTATGTCATTCTCCTATATCAGATATTCATCATATATCTCCTTTATCATCCCTGATTAATAAAGATGTATGGTAACTACATTGGGGCTTGCTGTGGTTCATGGCATATCCCTCTGGGAGTGAGCAAAGGCTTTCCTTGTCCCCAGAGTTCTTGTCCCCTTGTTCCAGAGTCTTCTCTGGTTCAGCACTTTGCCTCTGCTTCTTGGAACACTCTGAGAAGGCTTAGTTTTCTTTTGACTGCTATCATGTTTGAGTTGCAGAGTTGATGCTTTGCCTTGTTTTGAATCAGAGAGTGTGAATCTACATGATTGACACAGGCAGACACGACCTGTGCCCCAGGTCAGACAAAAAGTCTGCTAGAGAGGTCTAAAAGAGAGATGCAGAAAATAAAAGGATGACGGTAGCATTCCTCTTGTCATGTCTCTTTCCAGCATACAAACATTTGGTAACTACACTTCTGCTTTATTACAGACTTTTTTAAGAGGCTGTAATTTTTTTTTCTCGGATTTCTGCCTGCCTTTTTGTTTTCCAGACCTTATATAATGCCACTGCTGTCTGTTGTTCTTGAAGGAATTGGGGACAAGGGGAACAGTCCCTCCCTTTGTGGTTTGGTACCTTGTAATTTAAGCATGTGTGGTTATTGGAACTGCTCAGGAATTTCTCATTAGTCTGTTTACTCATTGGAAAATGTGGTCTCCATAAATTGCAAGCAGGATGGAAATTCAAAAGTCTCTGAGGACTAAAAGCTTTTCCAATTCTGTGCAAGTCTTGGGTAGAAACAAAAGAGCGAGAATGCATTTTTAATATATGTAAATATGAAATCACAAAGGTGGCCAAAGGACTGGCAAGTAACTTGAAAGGCATTTTAACTTTATATTGATGACATCTCAATTTCATGATGATCACTTAAAATGGAAGTGGGGAAAATAAGATTCTCATGGAGGACAGGCACTTGGGCTTTTACAATAAAAGGACAGTTCAAATACAAAATTTGTATTTGGATGGGCTGGAAAAAAATCAAATCTTTCTGGGCTATTATATTTTGCCACAGCTCCAAGGCTTAAGTGGACTTGTGCAGTGCCTGTGTTGCATTTCCACCTTTAGGACAAGGCATAATGGAACTTAAACAACAATGCTGAGACCTGTAGGGAAAAGCCTATGGGGAAATAGAGAAACCAGTTAGGCATAAATGTCTGGTTTAACTACTGATGACAAACTTCATACAGGAGGAAAGAAAATTACTTTTCATTGTTAAAAATAACTTTTTTTAAACAATGGGCTGATTAGTAACTTAATCTAGTCTGGGATTAGAAATGAATGCTACCTGGCACAGCTGCTTGTCAGGATAATTTCATATCAGACAGCTCATAGGTTTCAAAGTATTTTGCCAAACCAGGGCATTGAACACTTAATACTAACAACAATAATAATAATAAATATAGTCCCCAAAACAATGGAAAACCAGCCAAAGGAAGTTTCTGGTTTTTGGATAATTTCTTCATAACAAATAATTTAGTTAACCATAACAAAGCCTGAAGTCTAAGAGGTTTTCACCAGCTGGGGTTATATTCAATAGTCCTGAAAAACAAGTGGATTTATTTACTTTTAAAAACAAAACAAACAGACAAAACCAAAACCCCAGAAAAAACCCAACAAAACAAAACCAAACATAAACATATAAACACAAACAAAAACCCCAAAAAACTCTGGTAGCAGGTCATTGCCTGGTTTAAACTGGTGGAATTTTGGGGGAGACAATCTTTAACCCAACATGAAATTCAGGTCTGTGCTGGGATTTTCAAGACTTTCAGTACCACAGGCTGTATCTGCCAGACATTTTCTCCTAAAGCATCCCCCCCTCTAAGCCCTCCCCAGCAAAGCAGAAGAACAAATTAATGCCAAGATCAAAGCTCCTGTAGCTGGGCTGACCATAGGTACAGCCAAGTCCTCTGTGCTGCAGCAAGGAGAACTCTGTAGAGGAGTTTGTTCCTGCTCACCTTTTCCTACTGAAAATGTAGCAGCCATTAATTCTGTGTTAATTCTGAGTTTGCAGTATAGTAAGTGTTAGAAAAAACAGTTTGTCAGTTGAATGGAGAATTTCAAGAGAGTAGATTTAAAAGAAATAATCTACTCTGAAACTCTGTAATAAAGTAATGTATTTAGATATATCAAGGGTTATTTAATTATCATATAATGATATTCAATGTTATGAATATTCAGTCTTACTATATGATTTAAATTAAATTTCTAAGCATATGCCTGGGACTCAGAAGGTTTCTATCTCCCGGTGCTGTAAAACGGGAAGCTGAAGTTTCAGAAACCTTTTCTTTTGCTTGATTCCCTTTCCCTGTCAAAACTGTACTCTGGAAAATTTTCCTACGGGCTTGAGGTGAGGGGTGGATTGAAAAAATATAGGTATACACACACTCCAAATATTCTTTCTGACAAACTGCATTATTTTGAAGGGAGAAATGGATCTGAAAACTCCTGGAGCTTTAATACTGGTATTTTTCCAAAACATTTCTCTAGTTGTTAGCTGACCAACTCTGGTTCATGAAAGACAAGGTTTCTAAATGGGTGCAAATTTAGACTTTTGTTTGGGACATTTTACAATTAGCATAAAGGTTGTGTCACGTCTGCAAATATTTCCAGTGACTCACAGAAGCAGAGACTTGTTTAGCATTGTGCATGAGTGACAAATAAGTAGTTTACCAGATAATTTTGTTTTTATTTTACCTTGCATCTCTGATCGTATCACTGCAATTGCATCAAAATGTGTTGATTGTTAGTTTCAAGAATGACCTGTCATAAATACAGATATCTTTCTGCTGATCTCTAAAAATACTCTTCAGTCTTGCGTGGCTTAGTGATAGATGGAGCTTGGAAATGAAAGATTTGTCTGGGGTTTGTTGTAAGATAAACTTACACCATGGCAGTAAAATTCATACGAGCTAAGCAGGGGCAGAGTGAGGATGGTGTTGCTTTTGGATGCTAAAGGTGGCTTCTGACAGAATTGAGGAGCCAGCATTAAGTATCCAGCTACCCTGGGCTTACTTTGGGGTTTTATTAAGAAATTATGCAGTTTTATTCCTGTCATCTGCAAACATAATGTTTGGAGAAAAGCTAAAAAAGATCATGGCAGTGTATAGCTCTTTAACCTCCTTTTCTTTCTGTAATATGTGCATGGCCAGTATCAGTGATGAGCCTGGCAACATGTTCTGAATGCATGCAAATAAAATAACTCACTTTTACTATATGGCAGACCAATATGCATTTTTTAAATTATTGCTTAAAGACCTTGGTTTGCAAACAGAAATTCTCCAGCCAGCAACAAACAGATAAAGTACTGATGTGCACAGCAGGGCTCAAGGGTGCCTGCTGGATTTTCCAAGAATCCAAACTTGCAGTTCATTGCTGAGCTCCCACTTTCCCTGCCCATCCATTTCCACATGGTTGGCTGCCTGGTTTGATCTTTTAAAATCTTAAGTTCTCTGGGCTATAAAAAGTGAGTCAGGCCAGGTGTCCAGACTGAGCCCTGCCAGGATTAAACCCCAAAATCCCACAGAGTCTCAAGGACATTGCCCGGGATGTGAAGTCTCAGCCCCTTCCAGCACACAGCCTTCCCCTTTGGTCCAGCAGCAACATGATATGGGAGACAAAGGTTTCAAACCCAGATCATCTATGTACACTGGCAGTGAGTGAGGGGTGGAGGAGAGAAAGTGTTGGTGCAGCTTTCCTGGATTGTGTAATGCTCTAATAGTGAGGTTTTATGTATACATCCAGGGCTCTTTGCAGAGTTGTCATCTGCTGAAATGAGAATTACAAAAGCACTTCAGGATAATGAAAAACCTCCCCATAAAATGTGCAGAGGTGTGAATGCATAGCTTCTTTTGGAAACAGAATAAAGCACATCACCTACAGATGATGCATTTTTTCTTATTTTTAAAAAGAAGCTTTGAATGGGGACCTCCCCTTCATTCTGAAGTAAATCACTCCTCCCAGACTTTAGCTTCAGAACAAGATCTGTTTTCTCAGTCTGGGTTATTTCATATCCCTGATGGCTTCTGTATCAAAGTGCTCCTATAGTTCTGATGAATCCCCAAGAGACAGGAAGGCAATATAGTTGCTAGCCAGTTTTTCAAAGACTTCTGGATAACCCATATTAAAGGCACAAACGCATAGCTACAAAAATTCATCATTTGACTCATAACTCCAAGCATACTCATTTGCAGCCTGGAAAATGGCCTGATTTATCCAAGGTGGGCTGGCATTGTTGTTGCTGAGTGATGTTAAATAATGCAGTACTTTTTAAAATTGCATGAGTCCAGAATTTCTTTAGCTTTATTCATTCATAGTTCCTACTGCCTTGTAGTTCACTGCAGTCAATGATTATCACATCTGTTTGATCCATCTCTGAAGCGAGTGGGAATGGAAGGTTGTGGTGACTCTTCTTTGTTCATGCCATGCACTAAGCTATATAGCATTGCAAAAGCAACCTGAACTTTCCCTCTGTTGTGAGTTTAGGAGCTGACCACATTGGCATCCTTAGGAAGCAAAATAATTTCTACATCGCTTCTGCCACACAAGGGAGTGGTTCAAATGTCACTCTCCTGTTCAGGCCCCCCATGAGGATTTCTGGATCTCAGTCACAAGAGTGCTTTTATGGACCAAACTGTGTGACTAATCAGAGTAGGTGGGTGCTGAGGGAGAGGTGCAAGGTAAATGAAAGCATCAGGAGAGCACTGGTAACAGCAGCCCTCTGCAGAACTGAACTGAAAAAGTAGCTTGATCCTTAGAAGAAGTGGAGACTGTCCAAGAGGTCATGGGGCTGCTGAAAGCCTTGATGCTTCAGCCCACCCTATAGTTCTGCCAGCACTTGAGCAAGCAGCCTTGAGCAAGTGACTGCAATTGCATTCACTCCCCCTTGCCCAGGATTATCTGCACTTGCACTGCTAGTGTTGCTCCCCTTACAGCTCTGCTCAAAGAAGAGATTGCATGAGTGTCCCTTGATGTATAGAAGACAGTAATCAGCTGGATTAACTAAACCCACCTATTTAAATTGCTTAAATGATCTCAGTGATCTTGACTTGATTGACTTAGGGGAACTTTATAAGACTTACTCTGCCAGCACACCAGGATGAGAACAGATGGGCAAGGGTGAAAGTCCATTATGGCCCAGTCCTCTATCTGTCCTTATATGAGGCTCTCTCCAGACCTTTTGGAGAAACACTGGTCAGAAACACCATGGGGAAGTGGAGGGTGGGCAGTCTTTTAGATATTAGACCAAAGATTATTCAAAAATTAACAGTATTAACTTGCATCAGTTATTTCTCTACTTAAGAACACAGTGTTGTCCTTAATATTTAGAGGGAAGCTGTTAACATATCAAACAATCATATGAAACCACAATATGAGTGGTCATGCCATAGTTGAAATCAAGCACAAGAAATGAAATCCTGACCCTCTGAAAATCAGCAGGACTACTGCAAGCAGTTTCAGCATGGCAGAGATCTAAATGCAGAGAGGGCAGCAGTGTTTCTTGTCTGGAGAATCATCATGGTGCTTTCCCTGTTCTGTCTTGTCCTGGCTGTGTAATTCAGGGAGCCGAACTCCATGTGGACTGGCAGGGCAGGGTCACTTGACAGCTTCTGGGGGCTTGCTCTTCTTGGTAAAGGGTGAGGCAAACAGTTTTTTACCATGGAAAGCCATGGCACCATAAATACTGATTTCACTTAGCCCAGCATCTGTTGTGGTTGTCTCTGTGGTAGGTGAATTCCAAGCTACTGTGGCAATGGAGGCTAAAGCAATTAATTAGCCCAGCACTCTGGCTGAGCTCTTCTTGCAATAGGTCAGGTTGCTGTCTGTTGTGTCTTGCCCATCTCCACATTTTTTCCTCCTTGCCTTGCCCCACCCTCCCTGCAGTCAGTCCTGAAAGTTGTGAAGCAACTGCTGACATTTCCAGGCAAGGTGCCCGAAGAGCAGCAACATGGAGCAGCAGTTTCTCAAGCGTCTTGGTCCCAGAGAACCTGAACAGGAGGCCAAGAGCTCTTGCAATATTTGATAGTACAAGCTCAGCTCCTGGAGATGGTCAATTAAGACTACTTCTCATTTTTTCCTGTATCTTTTTGACCTCCTGCTCACAGAAATCTTATGCATCTATTCTAAAGGCACCAAAACCTAAAAGCCAGAAGAACCAAAAACTTTTGATGAATCAAGTTAAGCTATCACAAAACATGTATTATGAATTCAGAAGGGGACCAACTTGCATTTGTATCTTTGTATTACGGTCCCCTTAGACCCAATAGCACCTTAATTATACTGTCAACACAAAATAAAGGTGTTAGTCTACTTGAAAATTGTTTGTAGGCCTGTCTAGATTATTTTCACTCTCAAAAGCATTTTAATTCTAGAAGTAACCATGTTTAAGGGATTCTCTCTCCACTGTGTCCCTTCGGAAGGCATTTAAATGAAGTTGAAAAGCTCTGTTTGTACTAATCAAGAGTCTTTGTGCTTACACTTGCAAAGTTAAGGTGGTAAAAATTTCCTATGGAGATAATTTATTTTTAAAAATTAGGAAAAAAAGCACACAAAATTTCCTTTCTTCGGAAAGCAAAAATTGCACAGATATGAAGTGCATAAGAGGAATTTTTAAAAGTAGAAAGTCGTATAATGGTTCTGCGGTGTTTGTCACTCCAGCCCAAAGTCTCTTCTCTCCTTGTCTAGATCCTGTTGAACAGATTTCCTTTGCATGTAGGGGTCTACCAATGTAGTCTTCCAATACAGTTTAAATTGGGTTTTTTATCAGTTCACATTCACCCAACTCATGACAAAAATATTACAGCAAATCTTGCAGAATAAAACTAGCACTCACTGCAAACTGTTAACAAACAAGTTCAAGAGAACTGTGATGTTTCTTTTTTCTTTCTTTCCTTTTTTTTTTCTTTCTTTTTTTCTTCCTCCTCCCCTCCCCCCTACCCTTCCTGATGCACTGCTTTGATTTGGCATGCAATTGGGTCAGCATTTGGGGAATATATTTTTAAATCGTCATCTCTGATGTGCATGCTGTGCAGGAGTTCCTGAATGCAAAACCTCATGGATCCTACAATAAGGAAATCTGTGGTAAGAATAAATAAATAAATTTAAAAAAAAAAAAAAGACTTGCAAAAGCTTTCAGCTAGCACAGTCCTTAAGGTAATCAAAAGCAAAAAAAAAGACAGTTACCACTGGGCCAGATCCCCATTTAATAAAACAGCACAGGCCCACAGAAGTCACGAGCTCCCACGGAGCATGAATGGTTGAGAAAGTCTCTGTTGTTCATTTCCAAAGAGGAATTTGCTGATACTTAGCTCTAGGCATTGTCCACACAGGCAAGATACACCAGAATACTTTTACTAGTGTAAATTAGCCTAAAAGTTCATGCAAGAAGCTGAATGCTTGCTCTGAAGCCCTCTGTTGATGTGCAGGGCATTCGATCCTGCAGGCTGCTAGTGAATAGGAGGGATGTATCCTGGGCCATGCAGAGTCACCAGGAACTGACCACAGGCACTTCTGGTCTGCTGGATGTTTCTGAGGAGAAAAGCAGTGTGAGAGCTTGTGCTGCTGGGTCCAGAATAGCTGCAGTTAGCAGCAGGTATTGGCTAGGGCTCCTTATCTCCTCTCTGAATGGTGCCTGCAGTAGGGGAGACTTCGTGGTGCTTGCCCTGACTGCCACAATTTCCTTCATTTGCAGAGCCTGGGAGCACAAAGGAAACTTTCTGTAATGGGCAGCAATATGAAGAGTCTCGTTAACTGTGATGGTGAGGTGCAGATGCCCTCAGAGATCCCAGCTCAGTGTGACAAGCAGAGAAGCTGCCCTAGGGAGACCTCAAAGGGAGCCTCAGAGGAACCACAGACAGAAGAGTAAGGAGGGGATGGATGGAGAAGCTGGAGAAGGAAGGAGTCAGTATAGGGAAGTGGTAAGAAAGCTTTGCTGCTCATACATGCCTTAGGTATCCAGTGGATACCTCACAGTGGAGGAGAGGGTTGGCCTCTTGTAACCCTGCAGGCAATGAGTTACAGCCCTGATGGCTGAGCGTTAATTTTCTGTCACTCTCCAGAGGTGTAAAATTATGGCTGTAAGGACAGAGATGCCTGGATAGCAGAGCTAACTTGGCAAGGGCACGTACCAGTCTGCCCATTGGCACCTCTCAGAACCTATAAAGAACCCGGGTGATTCCCTAGCTACCCCCTCAGTAGGACACCTACCTGGGGATGTTCCTTTGCAGGTTCCTTTTGGTCCCAAATCCCCACAGTATGGGGGGATTCAGTATGGTTTGGAGAGAAAGCGAAAACCTGTCAGCCAAATCTCTGGTCTGCCTTTTTCTTATGAATTACACAGCAGGCAAAAAGCCAAGAGGGATCTCACATTTTTTAATCCAGAAGAGGTTAAAAATCAGACACATTTCTTCATCTCAGGCCACTGTCTGAGTCTCTCCTCCCCATTATTCATCCCTATGTTTTTTACTTAAGGTGAGTCCAGCTGTCTGTGCCCTGGTAGATCCTTCTCCCCCTCAAGGTTGGACTTGATGATCTCTGAGGTCCCTTCCAACCCAGCCAATTCTATGATTCTATGATTTCTTGGTCTACCTTGCCTTCCTCCGGTGACTGGGGTCTACTGTATCTCGTGGCATTTTGCAGCCAGGAGAACAGGGTGGAAAAAGCAAATTTCTTGTTTGCACAACAAAATGTGATGCAGTTAGAGTGTTATAGCCCATTTCCTTGCCTCCCTCATTTACTGATGAGCTACAATGATCTCACAGTCTCATGCATTTTGATTTCTACTGAAGGCATAATCTACAAGCTTGCCCTAAAAATTACCTTTCAGAGGTAAGCTGCTTTCTATGAAGGTTTTCATTGTCTTCTGATACTCATCTTCAGTCATGTGGAGCTGGGCTACTTCTGTGCTTGAAAAGCACTGCTCTTCGGTAGCTGTCCTCTCATCTTGAGCAGGCCAGTGTACAGCAGACACCCTGAAACCTGCTTTATCAAGGTTCCTTGCAAGCATCCTCCCAATGGAGCTGTTGGACATGAGAATTACAATTGCTCTCCCTTTCACATCAGTATTTCTCACCACAACACTGGAGGAGATGACAATGAAGCAGGTCAAAAACACGATGGAAATGCATGCAAAGGCATAAAAGAGACAGGAGAGGGTCATGGTAAGTAGTAAGTCTATGGCCAGAAAAAAGCAACGCTGCAAGAGGAAAATCATCATTAGAAGGATTAGCTGCCACCTCCTCACTCGCCAGTGAGCTGAGAAGTCTGCCCAGAGTCCCCGTGTGTGACTGCGCTGTTATAAAGCCAGGCAGTGTTGCAAAACGTGTGGAGGCAAGTCACAACCCCTCAGGGAAGATGAATCATGGCTGGGGATAGAGCAACAATGATGATTTTCAAACCACATATGTTTTCAGGAGAGAGCAGTGCTGTGTTTGTCTTGGCTTTGCTGTGAACTTGGATGCCCTGCTAGGCTGAAATGTGAGGTTTCATGTTGTAAGATCATTTCATCATGTGTCGTCGTTAGGGCCAATGATGTTTCCAGATTATTTTAAAGCAGCCATTTTTAAGGGATTTCTTAACCTTAGTACGTGCCTGGCATTGGGAAGCCATGGAGCAGAAATTATCCTCCTGTCTTCTTGGCATATTTAGTCTCTTGAATTTATCACTCTTGCTGGTGCTATAAAATTTCAGCAAGACTGGGAAAGGACTCAGAACTGAGAATCCTGCCCCATGCAACCAACTCATGCCTTACTGTAAAACATACTGCACTAGGAGTATCATCTGCCTGGCCAGAGGGACTGCATCAGGCTGGGAGAAGTTAACTCATGTTCTAATAAAGAGAAACGAGCTGAGGGCAGGAGAAGGAGCTTTTGAGAGCAGAGATTTTAGGGAGAGTCCTGCCTGTTACTCTGGCTGGCAGAGCTATGCCATGTCAAAAGGTGGATTTATCCCTGCCTGCAGCAATGCCATTCGAATGTGGAGCAGGGCTACAACTGTAGCTTCTGCAGAATCAGGAAGAGCCAGGTAGACTTAGGAATGAGACTGGAAAAGGAAAATGCTGCATTGGAAATGTTCAGCTAATCTTCAGCAGCAGGTCAGGAGGGAAGCTCCCATGTAAGCTCACAGCTTCCCAGCACTTTTACTCCTTTTCCTAAAGCAGCCACTGAGATAGGAGGCAAGAACTTTCCCCTCGTGGTCAGGGTGGAGGTGTTGCTGTACACCACTAAACCTCAATATCAGAATCTTAAGTGTTCTGATGTACAGGGTCTCTCCAAGAAGGTGTGTGCTTCCAGGTGTATTTTGTTGCAGGTGGGTGTTGTGTTTATTCCCCACTCTAACTGGAAAGGTACTGGAGCATGGGACAGTCTGTCAGTATGACCCACACGTGTTTTACTGGTCCTTCTTGTTCACCCTTCATGCAAACGTGCAGGTCCCATCTCACGGGTAGGTAGCATTGTGCTGTCACAGCAGTTCAGCTCCAGGCACTTTGGGGCTGGAGTTGCTGCAGGCTGCACCCCAAAATCACCCTGTGCACCCCACCCAGCATGTGTATAAGCACACAGAGATGTATTTGAAATGGACAAAGGGATGTAAGGATCCTGTTTGCCTTGAGGTGGGTCCTGAGCAGTGAGGGGCAGTGGGGCTGTGTGCACTGATGGGCTCATTTCACTAAATGCTTTTAAAAACCTTTGAGACCTTCATGCCAGAAGACCGTGGCCTGCAAAGTATGTGATGGAAGAGGACTAGGTACACATATTATTTAGCAGATTGCAGGTGTCACTATTTCTGGAACAGGAGCTGTGACAGCAAAGACCTCTCGTTGGTGCTGACTGAGTGGGTCAGCAGGACCCAGGTGGTCCTGGCCAGGCTGTTGCGTGTCTCAGCTGAGGTGTGGGCTGGGCAAACTCCTGTCTTTTTTGCTGCCCCCCCGAAAACATAAATAAAAGAGAAAATCCAAAACATTTGCACTCCCAGCCTCCCTAAACTGAGCACAAAAACCCCTCGTGCTGCTCTAAACTGTGAAGCCCTGTGTACTGAGGACTGTCCTGGTGTGCCGACAGATGAGAGGGCCTTCAGTTGTCTTCCTCTGTGCCCAGATTATTTCAACATTCCCCTGCCAGCGACACGGGTTTGAAGGTTTCCTTGCTGCGCTTCAACAAGTATTAATTTTATTTTAATTATTTTTTCCGAGTAAATACCATTTTTGTGCTCTTTCTCAAAGGGAAAAACTTTCTTCCCACCCAGGGAGACGAGGAGCCCCTCGGAGTCTGACCCTGCCCACTCCCCTCCCGGGTGGCCGGCGCCGCGGTGGTTGTGGGGGATGCGGAGCCTCCGCTCCCGCTCCGCGTTGTGGCGCAATGGCGCTCCCTGCGGGCCCGCAGCGGCACCGCTCGGATGGGCCGGGGCGGAGCTGAGTGGTTCCGCGGCTGCCGGCGAAGCCCGAGTGTGTCCCCGCTCCATCATCGAGGGGTTACCCTCAGCCCTGGGTCCCCCCCGCCGCCGGAGTGAGCAGTGGATGCTGGAAATCCCATCATCCCCCCTCCCCAGAGCTGCTGGTGTCGGTCCGGCGGTGTCCGAACCCCTCCCTCTTGAGATGGGGATTGATGAGGTTTCCATCATCCTTTCTCTGGACTAACCTTTCAGATCTCGCCCAGAAATTCAGTGCTCTAGTTTTAAAAAAATCAAACTACCAGCTATCCAGAATCACTGAAAAAAAAAAATAATAAAAATTTTCTTTTTTTTTTTCTTTTTTTTTTTTTTTTCTTTATGAAGGAATAATTTTGGTCTTCAGTAATTGTTAGTTGATGAATATGCATTAATATGAGTGCCTTTAATATTTAATATGCATTAATATTTTGCCTTTAGGAAACAGTTTAAAATTAGTGATTTTTTTTTTTTTCTTTTTTTGTCCCATCACTGTAATGTCTGTTAAGACCTCAGGCCTGCTCTGGTGTTTATCTAACCATAGTCGTAAATATATTTTGCCAGTAGGTGACCCATGAGGCAGGAGTGACATATCCACTAGCTCTGCTGCTGGCTGACACCCAGCTTGGGTTTTGCTCCATAATTAGTAAGCTAACTCCTCCAAGGGATCCCACTGCATCCTCTACTAAATGGTATTAATCCTTGGGATGCTCTGTCATTTTACTCAGCTGATTGCTGTTTTCAGGCCTGGTCAAGAAATTACTGATTAATGCTCTACTACTGCAAGGGGTTTGATGTTTCTCATGGTAAGTAAGAGAATTAAATGAATAAGACTGTGAAGTCAGCTCAGCTATTCAGTCATTCACTTAGGTTTGCTGTTCCTCTCAGAGAAGGCAGCTGGTTGCTTTCAGCAGCGTGGTTTGGGATTTCCTCCAGGGCAGAGGAGCTTTTGTGCTGAAGATCTCACAGTGGCCTTGAGTCTGATTGCCACTCCTTCCACAAATCCTTGTGTTAGAAGAGACAGAAAGTCACCCATGCGATCTGTCTTTGGGTCAGGTGACTTCAATGGCAGCTGCAGGAGAAGGAAAGGGAGGAGCAGAGGAGCAGGGATTTTGAGCAACATGGCTGCTACATCAGTCAACCGTGCCTCAAGCTTGGCCTTTTTGCTGGTGCTGGACAAGGGGTTTGTGTCAGCAGTGGCAGCCGTGGCACCAGAAGATGAGCAGGGAGAGACAGGCTCTGACTCAAGGTAGCCTCTTTGCTTTGCAAAAGGTCTCCAGCCGAAAATCAGCTTCTGCTTGCTCAATGAGATGATTGGGATGTTGCTGTGATGATTGGAAATAGTTGTTGTGGGAAAACAGAGACCTGCTTTGGCTGCTGAGCTTGAGCCTTCTGTTGGAGAGCAAACAGTGATCTTTTGGAAAGGTTAGATTAGCCTTTATTTGGGGCTTGCCAAAATTCCTAGCCACCACAAAAACGGGAAAAAACCTTTGTGGAGGTTCAGCATCTGTCAGATGTGGCTTGATTTGACTATGTGGATCAAAATCCCTGTTTTAGGGAGCTGTGTATTTTTTTAAATCTTGAGAGAGCAGTTAAACTCTGTGTAATGAGATATACTTAACATAAATCTCTTTTAAGCAGATGAGAAATCCCTGATTATTTTCTGATCAAGACCACCATTGCATTCCTGATGTTGCTGACTTATCAGGAAAAGTTATATTTTTCCTAAAAATTATACCCTGTCACTTGCTGAGGTTCAGGTTTCAGGTTATCAGAGTCTTCTTTTGGATGCCCTGCTGCTTCCTGCATTACTGTGGACAAAATGATGGGCTTCTAGGGCAGGAGAAAACGGAGCTGGAGACATGAGTTAAGGGTCTAATCACCCTTATAACTCAGCCCTATTACTATTGGGGAAGGTTTATGCTGCTGGTTACTGAGGGTGCTGGTTGTTCTCCATCCTGGGTTTGGCCTATTTTTCTATTAATTTTATGAATTGGCTAATTTCAATAACAAAAAATTTACGTTAGCTTTGCAATGGTTTCCCTATGTTCTGGGTTTATTCTGTTGAGGAAGCAGAGGTACAAGTTAAGTTTTTCTGATTTGGGCTGCACTCAGGAGAGTTTCAGAGATATAAGAGCTTAAAGGCAACTGTAGTGAGAGCAATCACAGTCCCATCGGTGGTCAGCAGCTTTTTGCAGGCACTCTAGCAGCCTTTGGGAGCTGTCAAGAAAGTAACTCTTATTGAAGATGCTTCTGGGTTTTTTCCTCCTGTTTGATTTAAATCCTTACTGCAAAATACTACACCTGAACAAAAGAGAACCAGGAAATTCATTTTTCACTGGATTAAAATTTCCTCACTGAATGAAAACTGTTGTTTAAAGACACAAAGTGGGAATAAGGATTAATTTTTCCTTGATCTCCTTCATGTGTGCTTTTTCTTCTTTCTCTCTTTTCCAGTAGAATCACAAAAAGAGGAAAAATTACACTTAAAAGAAAAAAGATGGAAAGAATAAGAAGGGGGGAAGAATTATAGTTGCTTTTTCTTTCATGTCCTTTCTTGAAAATTTTTTTTTTGCTAGTAAATTTGAGATGATGTTTTGATCCCTGTTCAGTTAGTCTGGAGAACTTGTATGTTAAGTAATGAACAAAATATTTTTATCTCGCATAGTGCTCTGATGTGGTTTTTGCCCCATTCTTCAAATGTTCTAATCTGAAGTGAAAACAGTTACAAGCTAATGCATTTTTTTTCCCATTTGGTACCCGTAGCAATAATTGATGATAATAAAATAATGCCTTCACTTCTGATCTGGCAGTTCAGTCTTCCTTAACTCTTAAAAAAGGTCCCAGTTGCTTATTAATGGAGGCATCTGAACATCCTGTGACATTTGACACCATTTTGCTATTCTCATCATGAATCTAAAGAAAACTATCAGCTTGTGCAGATACTAATGCCCTAGGTGTTCCACTGCAATTCATTAAAATACTGACCTATTTATATATCTTAGTAGGTGTTCTGGTCTAGTAAAAATGCTTCTCCTTTTTTTTTTTTTTTTTTCTAAAAGCAAATTTCCTTTCTTTTAAGTGAGGCCTCTTTCTCACTGTTAAATACTATTCAGTCACAGCATGCTAATCGTGTTGAGCTGGAGCAGAGATGAGAAAGTGAAAAAGGCAACTAATAACAAGTGGTACAGCAGCAAAATGTAATGTATGGACAGTAAGTTTGTGACACACAGAGAAGTGTAGCACTTTGTGGCACCAAGAGAAGTGTAAGGACATAGAGCCCTCAATGTGTGAAAAACTATGTGTGAGCAAATAATTAAAGGGCATGCATATCACAGAGTCAAAATTATTCCACAGACCTGTGATTATTGCTTTTTCAGTTCAAATATTCTTTTATGCCTCAAATATGTATGATTTTTTAAGTTTAAAAAAAAAAAACAACGAATAATCTGTAAAGATTTTCAAAACCTTCACAGACATTATCAGCCATTTTGGGGTTAAGTTAAAACAAAGTTGTTTGTTAATTAAATGGACTGATAGGTTCCCAGCAACAGAATACCTGTGTCTTGCCTCATATTTTGGCAGTGAGTTTCTTAGCTATAGAGGACTTACAGTAAAATTTTAATGGTAGATCTCACATATTGGTGCCTTCCCTTAAATGCTCCTCTGAATTTGATCTAAAATCCTTTAAAAGGTCAGCTGCTCCTAGACACTATTGCTTGCAGAAATAGTCTCTGTTGGTTCCTTTCCCATTCTTACAACCTTCTTCCTTCTTGTCTGAGCTCTATCCTGACATGACTGCCCAGCCCAGGTTTATGTTGGCCTCTAAGTTCCTCTCTAGAAGTTCTCAGGACAGAGCCAGAGACTGATCCATACTCCAGGAGACTCCCTCCATCCAGAGCCTCACTATGCCTCTGATTTTCTGGAATCTACCCCTCACTTTCACTGGAGCATGCTCTGCAGCCTCTTAATGACTTGTATATCTGCATTTTTCCATTTCTCTGAGCTCCAGCTCTAGGTTGATCCATGGGCCAAGGAGCCAGTGTGTCAAGTGCTTCCTTATGGCTGTGAAAGTTCTTCTAAAACAGAAGATACTTTGCTATAATTATGATTCCAGCTCTCATGGTCTTGATAAATAATTTAGGTTGGAAGGAACCTTTGGTGGGTGTCTAGACTGATGTCCTCAGAGCTGATGAAAAACTACCAAGAGTTTTGTAAGGAAGGTCTCAGAAGCCCTCCGTCTGTAGACACATTCAAAACCCAAATAAACACAGATTGGGGCAACCTGCCCGACCAAGCATGTCGGACTACATACTCTCAAGAGGTCCTTTCCAACCTCAGCCATTTTGTGATTCTTTTAAGTATCATGTTTGTGGCTATCAAGTATTCTCTGTGTGTGAATGAAAGCTCCTTTTTGATTACTGACAATAATCCAATGAGGGTTTATTTGGGAAAACTAAATAGTGCTGGGAAATACACTTTCCAGTGCTCTCTGTAAACCCCCTGACTTGGGTGGAGGTTACAGGGGCTCCTTTGTGTTGAAGAACCTCGGGTCAGTCTCAGGGCATTGACTTGGCACTAAAACCTGAAAAACCTTGAAGAACAGAGACCCCCAGTGGAGATTTATCAAGTTTCACTTGGCATGAAAATGTTGATGTTTCACTCTAGAAAACCAAAACGCTTGTCACAGCAGGAATGCTATGGGAAGAAGTTCTTTCACATTTTTAAGCTGACCTTATGTACCTGGTGTATCTGTGTTGTTTGGGAAACCTAAACAGTAAAGTAAGTCCCTTCCATAAATGTTTTTGATATGTTATGTCACCCTGTTTTCAAAGAAAACGGATATATTTATAAAGGAAAAAATTACAGCTTTCATCACATAAATTGTTTATTTCACAGTTGCAGAAATCATTCAATGACTTTAGTTTGATGAATGGAAAGATAAAATTAAATGTACAGAGAAAGTATAAATAAAAGTAGAGAAGAATTAATCAGAACAACATTAATCACTTAGAAATTCAGGCACTTCTTTCTCTCTGTCAGCTGACCTAACACAGGACATCCTACATTTCTCTGCTGCCTTGCACACTGGGCCTTTAGCTGCAACTACCATCTCTTAGTCATGTTTTGTAAGATAAAATAAACCCTTCTCTCATTCTAAATCCTGTGTGAGCCAGTATTATCCCTTTTCTGCAGTGGAGAAAATTAGGTCAGACAGGAGAAATTACTCGATGGAGGCCACCAGGGAACTCTGTGTCAGAGTGACAATTAGGGTTGGAGGAGCCTGCAGATAATCATTCAGATGTTTTCTGCATCTCTTACTACACTGGAGAAAGCCAGTAGCATCACGTCCTTTTGTCATTTTAAAATGCTTGTTAATGACAATAGTGGGTTACCTCCTGGCTTTAGTACTTTTTTAAATACTTTTCTTAAAACTGCCATATAGCCCAGCTCCTAAATTTCATTCCTATTCAATATTAACATTAATGCAGATTTGCTGACTTGGGTTTTTCTTTAATGTACAGATATCAAGTTGATTTAAGCTGGAGGAGAAGCCATATTTGGGAAACCCTGAGCATCATGTTTAGTCAGAAGAATTATTAAATGCAGATAAAAAGACCAAACCAACAAACAAAAACAATCAAACAAACAAACAAAAAAACCCAACAAAAAACAAAAAAAAAAAACCCCAAAACAACTAACCAAACCAACCAAAAAAAAAAACAACCCACAACCCCCCCACCCAAAAAAATTATTTTTCAAAATGGACATGCTCTGGTATTTGGCTTCTCATTTCTTTCCCCAGCATGATGACAGATGTGCTTTCTGTACTTACCATAACCAAGCTTTTCTTGAAGGTCAGGGGTTGAGGATTCAAAAATGGAACCTGACTGAAATTAAATTCCTTTTGCCTGTCAATATGTTCTCTTGTTATATATACGAGTATATATCAGAAATATTTAGTGGTTTCTGTTGCAGAGGCTTGCCTGTGCAGGATAACAAAGAAGGCGCCCTGCAGTGAACTGAGCAGGTAAAATAAATGCTCTGCTTTGGATAAGCTGTTGCGAAGGATTCTTCCAGACAAAATCCCTCTTTCATAATAACAGTCAAGTGTGTCTTAGGGGTGGTTCTCATCTGTGATGATCCAAAGTTTTACTTGTGTTAAACCATGACAACTCGATTTCATGTCTTGTCTCTCCTCCCAAAGCGTTTTTGGGCAATTTATTGAGCAGCACCAATGGTGTCAGTTTTGATGAACAGTCTGGCAGAGTCAGGTCTGAGTTTGGAAAAGATGGTGTTTGTGTGGGCACTTGGTTGTAGTTTTAGCCCTCTTCCTAGAATCCCAGGGATGGAGATTGTCCCATCCCTGTGAACAGGTCACTGTCCCCAGCCATCCTGGTGGCCTTGCTCCAGCCTTCTTCAGAAGGCGCCAGAGTACTGCGTGTTTTCCATATATACTTGTCTGGACTTAATTATTTCACTTGAAAAATCTTAATTACTCCTACATGGATGAATTGTGATCTTCCAGCAGCGTTTTTCTGAGTGCTGACTTTTCTGGCCCAACTCCCAGTCAGGGTTTGGTTCCTCCAGAGGGAGCAGCCAAGCTGCCTTTCTGAATTTTCAAGATATAGCTTGTAGTCTCAGATAAATTACAAACGCTTGTGTATTTTCATTTTGTTTTTATACTTTCTGTCTAAAAACATATTGCTCCAGTGCCTCCTTCTTGCAAGGAGCACAAATCCCACTCCTGCCTGGCTAACATCTCCCAAGTCGCCACAAAGCCAGGCTTTCAGGAGCCCTCATCAGAAATAAGACCTCTTTATCTGCCTCCCTCTCTTGCTGGTATTGTTTGAGAGAAGTGGTGAAATGTAAAGCAGAGCATGCTGAGAAGCCTTTAATCTCACTGATGCAGACATCCTTTGCTCCTCAGTGGGTCTGCTCCCAGGCAAAGTGCTGCTGAAGCTGTCTCTAGCTGTTCTTCACAATTTTGCAAGGATGCAGATCTCACCAGCCTTTGATCTCCACTACCTGTTTTCAGACCACTGCCTGTGAAGGTGCACTCCCATGGGGAATCTGCTCCCCACTGAGTACAGACCAATGGGCTTTGCTCAGCTGGCACATCTGCCTAAAGCCATAGCTGGCTCCAGGGTAGAACCATCAGGGGATGCCAGTCCACCAGCTCTGCAGCATCCCAAGCAAATCCACCCAGCTATCCTGCCTGGCTATCCCCCACTCTTCTTCCCTTTATTAACCTCTATAGCACACAGCATGTGAAAGCTGATAGCATTTTCAAGAAATAAAAGTCTTGGTAGGAGTAGGAACAAAAAATATTCTGTTTTCTTCTCTTCAAAAGAGAGGCTGCAAGGCTCTACAGCACTTTGATTTGTGCTAAGTCAGGTTTGGACTTCTGAACCTTGTGCCCAAGGGATACTGGCCTGGGTAGTCCACAGAACATCTTTCACAATGCTGCAGCAAAAATGAGTAGCTCAGCTTCAGTCTGTTACTTGAGTTTCTTTCAAAGCCAACCTTCCCTGCCCTGCCCATTCACACAGTGCATGATGTTATGCCTCAGTATCAAGTGTAAGCCACAGTCACCATCTCTATGCTTTGTGACTCAGACCTTAACTGCTTGCAAATATGTGGCAGTGGTACTGATGGACATGAGCATTTTCAGTGCCCTCAGAACCTGTCACAAGCTGTGCTTTTCCACACTGTAGAAGTGTGCCATTCAGGGGAGAATGATACTCAGATATGTCTTCCTGTCCCTTTTCATACCCAATTACCAGAGCTAACCTAGCACTGCCTTTAAATAGAAGAGCCTGGACACCAGTGCTTAACCTGTCTGGAAGCCCAAATTGGAGAGCATCTTGTGGAGCATCACACAAGTTAATAGGTAATAGACAGGATTATGGCACATGTATCCTTCTGTTTCTGGATCTCTTTAGCACTGCATGTTTAAGCTAGGTCAGTTATAATACAGCTTGAAGCAGAAAGATGAAGGAGCTGCAATTAACATGATAAAGTCCATATTTTTGTATGAACAGCAAATGCGAGTGTTAATGTAGACAAGCAGACAAAGACCTCTCCCAACCTCTGAGTGCTGAAAATTTAGCAAGAACATCAATAAACTGTTCATGGAGAGGCTCTTGAATATTTTTGTATTTTAGCCTTGTCATCAGCAACTTTTCAAGATAATTATGTTGTGTGAAATGATTATTATAGAATGAAAGAGCAAGCTCCAGGGTAGTTTGTCTCTATGGCAGTTCATTTTTCAAGTGATACAAATTATGGTTTTAATCAACAGGTCTAGGCAATGGAATAAATTCAACTGTCTCATCATCGCTTTGGGGTGCAGGCTGTTTTTACCGATAACTGGGTTTTTTTTAAAACCAGAAATAGCTCCTACAACATCCCAGGAAAGGCATGTATACTATACATGAGGATATTATGCTTCGTGGCTGAGATTTGCAATGCCACCCAAGTGATCTGGATGCCCAAATCCCATAAAGGTTAATGAGCACAGAATACCCTATTGCCCTCATTGAAAATTCTATACACACAGTGCTTAATTTGAAGTATGTAGAAGTCAGTGGATGGGGTCAAATAATATAAAAAGATATTAGGCCTGACATAAATCAAGGATTTTAGAGAAAGCAGCAGACACTTCATACCCTGAGCAAAAAGGAGGTAGGTAAAGCCAGCGTGCTGGATGCTTTAGCAGCATTTGAGAGGACTGATTCAGCTGAGCTGGGAGCAAGCAGCCATGAGCGTGGAGGTTTCCTAAGTACTGAAGCCCATACAGCCTGCAACAGGGTACTTTAATTGCAGCAATTTCAGGAGGAAGCTTGGGGTTGTGGTGGCACGATCTGCAGCAGCCGTGTCAGGCTTCAGGGCATTGAGAAAGCCAAAGCTGTTGGCATCACAGGGCCAGGAAATCCTGTGGCTTTCCCCCACCTTCCTATTTACCCCACCTTGCAGCAAGGCTCTGCTTTAGTGGGGTGGTGTGGCCCAGACCATGGCTGTGACTGTGGTTTGTAATGCTACAGAGGTGACAGAAAGTAAGCTTCCCCATGAGCCAATGTACTTCAGTTCTTGGAGTACTGTCCTCAGTTCTGGAGCCTGGAATATCAGAAGGACATGGAGCTGTTGGAGTGATAGCCCTCCAGTGGAGGGCCATGAAGATGATGAGAAAGCTGGAGCACCTTTGCTAAGGGCACACACGGAGAGAGCTAGGGTACAAGTCTGGAGAAAAGAAGGCTCCAGGAAGACCTTATAGCAGCTTTCCAGTATCTGAAGGGACTACAGAAAAGCTGGGGAGGAACTTTTTATAAGGGCATGTAGCATTAGGCAAGGGAAAACAGTTCTAGGCTGGAAGAGTGTAGATTTATATTCGATATTAGGAAGAAATTATTTTCTGTGAGAGCTGGGAGACACTGAAACAGGATGCCCTGGGAAGCTGTGGCTGCCCCATCCCTGGCAGTGTTCAAGGCCGAGCTGGATGGGGCTTTGAGCAGCCTGGTCTAGTGGGAGATGTCCCTGCCCAGGCTGGGGGGTTAGAACTAGATGATCTTTAGGGTCCATTCCAATATAAACCATTCTGTGATTCTTGACCTTGGCTGTAGTGTGGAAAGACAAACTGAACTCAGACTCTGTCTCCAGTTAATTCTTAGTCACTCCTAGAGATGCAGCTCAAAGCTCTTGTTTTAATAGGTGTAGAACTGTTAGCTTGTCCCTTTCCTGTTTACATCATCTAATACTTGATGGAAGACATGAAGGCACGGACCCCAATTGCTGTGATCAGAATCTGTTTATTGTGTGGTTTGTTACACTTATATAGTAACCCAATATCTATTGATTGATCTACAATTTGCACCTCAAAGTGCTCTCTCTACTAACGTAAAACCTGATCTATCCATTCCCACTGGAGGCACCTGGTACCAGGACATAACATCAGTCTGATGGTAAATTCCTTAAGTTATTTACAGCTCTTTGTTCTTCTTCAGGATCAGTGAGTGCCAGAGAATCTGCAGCACTCCTCTATCCCACACAGGCCTTCTCGTCTGCTGTTCTCCTACAAATACTGATCTGAGGCAGCTCAGATCACTGACAATAGCTAATTACAGTTGATCACAGAGGAGCCATTGGAAAAGTGGACACTTGTTAAGGATGGTCATAGTAAAGTGCATGAAGTGTGAACAGAGACATGGAAGTGATCAGGCTCTCTCTGCTCTTTTAGCACTTCTTATGTTCTCTATGGATTCTGTGGGTGGGAGCCAAAATTTCTTTATAGAGTTTGTGCCTGAAAACCAGCTGAAATCACTACACCAGCCCTTTGCCCAGGATGTCACCAGTGGACATGGAGCATTTGGTACATAAGCAGCTGGCTAGAAGATCGCACTCCAAGAGTGGTGGTCAGCAGCTTGATGTCCAGCTGGAGACCAGTGACAACTGGGGTTCCTCAGGGGTCTGGTCTGGGATCAGTACTGTTTAACATCTTTGTCAGCAGCATGGACAGTAACACTGACTGCAGCCTCGGCAAGTTTACCAATGACACCAAGCTGTGTAGTGCAGTGGATTCACGTGAGGGAAGGGATGCCATCCAGAGGGACCTTAACAGGCTTGAGAAATGGGCCAGTGCAAACTGCATGAGGTTCAACAAGACAAGTGCAAGGTCCTGCATCTGGGTCAGGCCAATCTCATAGCACAATTACAAGCTAGATGGATACAGATGGGGTTCAGAGTAGCCCTGAAGAAGACTTGGGGGTGTCAATTGACAAGAAGCTCAACACGAGCTGGCAGTGCACTTGTGCAGCTCAGAAGGCCAACCCTGTCCTTGGATGCATCAAGGAGCATGGCTCCAAGAGAGGTGATTCTCCCCCTCTGCTCTGTTCTTGTGAGTCCCCATCTTGAATACTGTGTCCACTTCTGGTGTTCCCATTGCTAGAAGGACATAGATCTGTTGGAATGAGTCCAGAGGAGGGGCCCAAAGATGATCTAGGGGCTGGAGCACCTCTACTACAAGGAGAGGCTGAGGGAGCCAGGTCTGTTCAACCTGAAGAAGAGGAGACTCTGGGGGGACTTTATAGCTGCCTTCCAATACCTGAAGGGAATCTACGGGAAAGCTGGAGAGGGACTTTTTGTAAACGTGCCCAGCGATAAGACAAGGGGAAATTGTTTTAAACTGAAGAAGAATAGGCTTAGACTGGATATTGGGAAGAAGTTCTTCAGCATGAGAATGGTGATACGCTGGAACAGGTTTCACAGAGAAGTTGTGGCTGCCCCCTCCCTGGAGGTGTTCAAGGCCAGGTTGGATGAGGCTTTGAGCAACCTTGTCTAGAGGAGAGGTGTCCCAGCCCATGGCAGGGAGGTTGGAGTAGATGTTGGAGGTGCCTTAGGTTGGAGGTGCCCTCCAACCTAAGCCATTCTATGATTCTGTGATTCTTTGACATGTTCCACTATGTAAGAATTTTATTATTTTTGAGCACAGCTCTTCAGCTGTCTCAGCAGGTTTTGCAAAATGATTTAGATGCAAGAGGCTCAGTTTCATCAATGGATGTGGACTTCACAGAGGTTACAAAGTTGTTGGTGAAATTACACTGAGATTATTTGGCTGAATTTGCCATTTGTCTAATTAAAAAGCTATTTTTCACTTGCTAACCTTTCAAAAGTGTTCATTTGTAGTTAAATATAGCTTCTCCACTATAAATTAGGACCACATATGTGTAAGCAATTGTATGCATGTATTCATATTTACTTTTCATCGTCTGAAGATGAGATTTACTTGGGTAGGATTTTTTGGTTTTATTTTGTTTTCCTGGCAACTTGAATCATAGCTCTTGGGGAGAAATGATAATGCAATTAAGCAGCCAAAGAAGCAGACTTTAGTTGAATGCAATAATATTAAGTGTGTTGGATAGTTAAGTGTGCAAAAACTAGGCTTATCAGAGCATGTTTTGCATTCAGTGCTGGTTCATCAAGTAATGGAAATGTTACCTGAAGCCAGTGAGTTCAGGTGTTTTAGGGTCTCTATGTTTTTCTGATTTTTTATCCAGGAGCTCTCTGCCGTGTCTCCCATTTTATTCACCAGAAATAAGTGTCCTGTTTTTCCAGCTCCAGATTAACTTATTCATTCAAATCTAAACCAGCAAACTAGAAGCTGCTGTATCTGCTGCTTGTACTCCAGCAAGATGGAAGCTTATCAGATATGCCTTTCTTTTTTCCTCCTTGAGGCAGAATTCTTGAAGGCTGGCTTTCTAAAGGCAGAAATCAGATATGTTCAGTAAAGGTTAACCATTCACTGTGGCACTGTATTTAATAGCCTTGGAATGGAGACCAAGGAATTAATGTTGACTTTCTGTGGTGTTTTAAGTGATATTGAAAACTTTCTCTTCAGTCTCCCAGAAAGCTTCTCCTTTTGCTTGCAGCATCTTAATGAATTTTCAAAGGATGAATAAAAATTCTTCAGGAAGTAAATCTGACGAGCTATTTGGAAAAAGAGCTTTTCTAAAATTGAAAAATGTTCACTTGCAAAACAAACAAAAAATAATAATTGTATTTCAGCCTGCAGTGCCTACGTCAATGGATTTTGCTGGATTGCCATTGCATTAGCACTGAGGCACAGGAGAAACACAGCATTTCACAAAGCAGGTAAAACCAGAAAGACTTTAAATAATTTCTGGGATATTAAATTCACAGAGACTAAGACACACTGTACTGGCCTAATTGTTTTGTAATACTGTGGGTAAACCAACAGATATGTGCTTCATTTTTAATTTATAAGGACCATTTATTACCTCTGCTGTGTGGGCCATATTCTGCTGTCATTTGCAATTACCAAAATCTTACTACCGGCAATAATTCTGTGTGAAATGAGAAACATTTGTTAGATGTGATACATGTTGTGTATCCAAGATCAGTACACGTGGCTCTGCTTTCCCCACTATTGGCATAGAAGCAGCACTGCAAGGATCTCTACAGTGAAGAGCAGACAACAGCAACCTGTCCAGTAAAGAAGAGAACACAGTCATTTTGAGTGGTTTTCCAAAAGAAAAGGGCTTTTGGGGTCTGTTTTAGGTCACGTGAGCTTCTGCCATCCAAAATCAATGCAGTACCTATGGCAAGTTAATCTAATCCATCCAGAAGTTTTCATCTTGGCTCTTCAGACTGCCAGGCTTGAGCAGCACTGAGAGTGGGGGATCTTGGTCCAGCTGAAGCTGATGGCCAGGAAAAATTGACTGTCATTGACAAGAAGATTAGACAGGCGAAAAAGGGGGCTTCGATGGGGCTTATTTAGAACAGGCCATGGTGGACTTCAGATTGTGACTGATTCCATTTCATGTTTTGTGTTGACAGAGGTATTTTTGTGTTTTCTAGTATTAATAGTGTTTTCAAGGCAGAACATTGCTGTAGCACTTATTCCCAAATTGTGTACAGGTCCTTGTCTGGCTTCCTCATGAAAATGACCTAAATTTTGAACGGGAAGTTCCTGAGGGCAAGGATTGTTCTCTGTGCTTTCTCTGTTTTGATGGCTTTCCTCTGCATGAGCTTCTCAAGGACACCTACATGCCACTCTGAATCAGCCAGATTGTACCCTTGTTTACCTGTGCTCTGGAGAGACAAGTCCTACAAGTACTGAAGTGCTAATACCACCAGTGTCCTTGGAAGATGTACCTTGGGCTTCTCTTGAGTGTTGCCCAGGGGCAGTGGGTGGCACTCATGGTGGCAGCCACAGTCCTCAGACTCTTCTGTGATGCTTTTCACACTCCGACCTCATGACTACTGAGGTCCAGGTTGCTTTGATGAATGCCTCGGCATGTGGTAGAGGGCAAAGCACTTGCTGTAGAAGTTGGTAATCATGTTTGCTGTCACAGCAGGGGGGGGAAAGTCCTAGCAAATAACCTCTTTGTCTAAGTAGTCAGAAATGTTTCAGGTCTCTGAAATTTTAGGTTTGTCAAATTGTACCTTTGCAGCCTGCAACCCCTACAGGGCTCCAGAGAAT
Organism: Heliangelus exortis; assembly: GCF_036169615.1. Taxonomy (NCBI): domain Eukaryota; kingdom Metazoa; phylum Chordata; class Aves; order Apodiformes; family Trochilidae; genus Heliangelus; species Heliangelus exortis. The sequence goes on from NC_092424.1 coordinate 40,263,191, forward strand.
TTCTGTGCAAGCTAAATAACCAAATCGGTCCTGCCTTGGTTCACCACTGTGGACAGGGAGAGAAAATATGTTAATTTTATGGTGCTGCTAAGATCCCCTAGCACAGGGTCTATCTTGTGCCGGAGTGTGCAAATGATGCAGCATCACTACTTGGGCAGCACGGGCTGGCTGAAAATATGCTTCAGAGAAAAATATTATGAGTCCACATAACTCTTTAAAGTCATCAGGTGTCACCTAGGATATCCAAAGGTGTAACTGACATCACCCCCCCCTTTGCTAGCAAAGATGTCAGACCTAGCAAAACTTCATCTGCCCCCATCCTTTTTGGGGGTCTTTGGTATGATGGAGATCTCCTGCCCTAGAGATGCTCCTTGGAAAACATGTCTCTCCTGTTGCCTTCTCTGGGTCTAAATCCCCCAGGACAAGCCACATCATGCATTGCCTCTCCGGCAGCAGCACCCTTATAGGAGGGGAATCTCTTGTTGCTATGACAATGAGCCTGTTGGGATGAATATTTCTTTCTGTGAGCAGTGATTCAAAGCTTAAAGCAATGCTGCTGGATGCTTATTAGTGCCATGTGCAGACAGAGCTGGGCAATGCTGTGGGAAAATAAAGGGGCAAGGGGGAAAAAGCTGGCTGATGTTGCCATCCCTTCCTGCTCAGTCTTTGAGCAGTGGGGAGAATGATTGCTTTCTGTCTCTTTATTCCTGGCTCCAGCACAAATCAAATCAAGCCTCGGTTCCCCCTGCAAAGCTCACCCTAAGCTGGAGCAAGCCAAAGAGATAACAGATTAAAAAGAAAAATTATCCATGCAGCAGCAGATGAAGAAGGTATAAATCAGCAATATGGCGGGTGCTCTGCCCCAGGGCCGGTGCTCACCACTGCTAACAAGGGGCTTAAATTAATACTTTTGGGGAAACCTGGGGTATCTGCCAAGCTTTCCTCTGCCTTCTGCACCCCTAACACCAACAAGCTGAGAACTGCAGAAGCCAAATCTGGTGGGAGTGTGAGAGTCCAGGAGCATGGTACAAGCTAGAGCTGCCTCTTGCCACACTGGAGGGAGCTCCTGAGACAGCAAAAGTGTCAAATCGTGCCTCACAAATGAGATCCCAAAATGATGAAAGTGGGTTATGTTTCAGGATGCTCCTAATGACTGATGTTGGAAGATAGATTGTTTCTTTTGGGGCTTTAGATCTATGAAGTGTTCGGTTTTTTCATCTGTGTAAATAAGTCTCATGTAGGTTATAAATGGTCTTATATAGGTCTTGAGCTTTTTTTTTAATTTTTACATAAAAAATGTAACTTCTTTGAAGCCACATGACCCTTTGATCAGGGGAAGTGAAGTCCCAGATTGAGTCACAGCTTTAAACCTAACTATCCTTTCACCAGGGCTGGCACAGACATAGTGAGGGGGGCTCTTGCAGCTAGTTCTGTCAAACCAAAAATGGAGTGAAAAGCTGGGATGAGTAAGCAAGGGGCTGAAGATGAGCCAAGGTGGGGCCTGGGGACAGGGACCTGCTCCTTACTGTGGATGGTGCTCAGAGTGCAGCTGATGTCAGTGCCCCCAGTTCACCACAGCAAGAGCACCCACAAAAAGAAGGAGGAGAGTTGCAAGCAGAGGTAAAAAAGCAGTGGGACACTGGGAAACTGGATGGGGGAGAAGATGAAAAATTCAGAAACAAACCACCTTGCAGGGTTTGACTGACATTGAAACATGATTTAAAACTGGTAGAAACCTTGGAGAGGTGAATGCAGCATAAAAACAGGTCAGACATTTCCTTGTGTTGGTCAAAGATTAACTGTGTTTTGGCCCTTTTCCTCAGCTCTGATTTCTATTTTCTTCAACCAAAGGGCACTGAGCAGTGATGATAAACCCACAAGGCTCCATCCTTTGTGGATGAGTGTCCTCAGAGCATCTGGAGAAGTGAATCTCTGAAAGGTTTCTAGTGCTTGTACCTGGATTGGGAGACCCAAGATAACCCTGCTACAGCATAAGTATGAGGGCAAGTCTTGGCTATATGATGTGATGTCTAAGCAAACTTGGTGTGATAATGAAGGCTCTCAAGCCACAGTTGGACATGGTGTTAGCAAAAAGGCTTTGGAATACAAAGAACCAGGACAGTGTTCCACAGAATATGTTTCTTCCCTGGTGTTTTTGTGCCAGCAGGAGCAGATGAAGAGAGGATTCCCTCATTTGGGAAGGGGCAATTCCTTAATCCCCAAAGCCTGGATTTAAAGATCCTGGAGAGAGTAATCACAGCCAACCAGATTATCATCTGCTGTGGAGCCTGGCAGGAGAGGGCAGCGTGGCACTGCTAAACCCAAGGTTGGTCCTTACCCTTGTTTGCAGCTCCATTTTGCAGGCCTGTGCCATTTGAAAACACAAAATCTACAGAAAATAAGAGATTAAAAAGAGCATTTTCTTATTCAAGTCATGGCTGGTTTTCCACAAGTGAGAATAGTGTAAAACACCACTGTGACAGGTGACAAATTATGAGGAGGTTTTTTTGGTTTTTTTAGTGTGTCTCTAACCCCGATCTTGTAAGGCTCCTGACATAAAAGCTGAGTCATCCTTTAGCCAGAAAAAGAAAAGGACATGTTTGTTAGCAGAAACTAGTTGGTGTAGGGCCATCCCAATGATACCTGGAGGTGTGTGAGGCATTCCTGAGCCATGTGAGGAAACCCATAATTACCACTTTGGTTGTGTGAGAAACCTTGAAACCAGTGTTTGTAGCAGTGTGACACTCATTTTTTACTTACTGTGGATTGTGCTGTCAGGGAGTAGGACCATGCTCTGTTCTTCCTCATGGATGCCAAACCCAGCCTTTTCTGCAAGGTAAGACTTATTTCTTGTTTACTTCTTTAAAACAACATTCCTAAACTGTGGCATTTCAGTACAGGTATAGTACAGGTGAAGCATTGGGCATAGGCCAAGACTCATTCCTTCTGGGAGGTCCATATTGTTTTTTTTCAACTGACCTCAGGTGCTGCTGCAGTGGAATATGAACTCTTGTGCATGTATTTATCAGGCAGGAGACAGGCACCTTAAACTGAGTGAGGATCAACTCCCCGACCATTTCCAATTAAAACTGCAGTATTTATTCAAACAGGATTTTCTGGCAGCAAACCTTGTGTCCTTCCTTGCAGCAAATCTTGTGTCCTTTCTTGCATTTTCCACAGTCAAGAGAAAAGACAGTGGCATGCTCAATGCTCTCCAGAGCATCCCCTGTGGCTATGGCCAGGCTCAAGTGAGCTGGCAGTGAGGTGAGCAGAAATGGGCAAATGCTGACTGACCCACCTCGGGCTTGGGGACTGGAAATTTGGGCCCTGCTGTATGTTGTCTTCTTGGTTGCAGTCTTGAAAAGTTCCCTCTGCGCACTGGTGAATCATCTATCTGCAAGCTGCCCTGTGATGGGGCTGATGATGCTCTGCCCCAGCCTTGCATCCCCCAGCCTCATTCTTGCAGGTGAGGTTCATCAGTCACCTTTGTTTTCAAGTCTAATATGCTCAGCTCCTACAATCAAAGCCTTTGCTTTTCAGATCTTCTGGATCCTCCTCTTGCAGGTCTTTGTCATCCCTGTGATGCTCTTCTTGCTGGGGATGGTTCAGTTTGAAGCCCTCTCCCACTTCTGTATGACTCCATCCTCTGAGAGAGACATCCCTGATGACACACACATTACCAGTGCGGTGGAAGGGAAAGCTGTGTAATATGAGATATACCAAAAGCCTGATGCTCTTTTGCTTAAGTTACTGAAACAGACTGCAGAAAGTCAAGGAGCGCTCATGGTTTCCTAATAATTTCCAGTGTGAAATTTGCACTGGACAAAGCTTTAGCCCAAATCCTTTTTAGAGCATTTCTTGCCTGATTTCAAAAGGAATTAAATAAATTAAATAAAGATCCTATGCTTGAACTTTGCCCTTCCTTGCTGAACTTCCTCTACATCCATCCCACCTGCTTTGCCACGGTAATGCAGAAGATGAATTCTGTCAGCGTTCCAACAGTCTCAAGGGACTCTGTTCTGTGGAAAAAGTGTGGGCATGTCTCCCCATGGAGCATGCCAGAGGAACACCCTGAGTACCATCTGGCAGAGTAAGTTCCATCAGCAGAACACCCACTCCAATGCTTGGATGCCGCAGAGCTGAGGTGTCACATGCCCTGTGTTGGCAGACCTGCATGACTGTAGGGTTGTCAGCCTTATTTTCCTCCCTCATGGGTCATATCATATGGCACTGGATTTGTATAGTGGCTTTTTTTGCAAAAGACTGTACTACTGGTCTGGGGTGCCTGCTCCTGCAATTTATCCTTCCAGTTTAAACGTTGCCAAGGAGCTGTGTTGACCCTACCCTCTTAATGGGTGAAAATCTTTTCAGGTATTGAAAGCTGACTGCATGCAAGTCTCTGAGGACCAGCATCAGTTTGTTCCCGATACCAGATAGGAGCAGTGGTCTCAGACTGTTTTCTGAATCAGGTCGGCTGACGTTGGTAAAACAAGAACAGCAAACAACCTGGTGCTATTCTCCATCTGTGCTCAGAGGAGACCGAGAATGGCATCAGCAAAAGGGCTGCAGGGAAGAAACAAGGTGTTTTGGCAAACCTGTGCATGTGTATGTAATAGCCAAGAGAAATGCCTGTTTGCAGCAGGTTGTTTTCCATCTCTTGCATGTGGCCATCAGCATAACTGTAGCATACCGGGTGCTCAGAGAGATAATGCCCAAGAATAACAGCTAATGGGGAACAGTGGGAGAGAGAGGATGAACAACTTTTTATTGCTGCCATATGCTTTAAATCCCTTCATGTCTCTTGCAGGGAATTTTTTTACACTGGAAATTTTAGTACTGCTTTAGAAGAGACAGATTAGCAATGCCAAGGAAGTAGCTGCCTGCCCATCCCTGGTTGTCTTCTGCTCCTGCCTGCACTCAGGAGCTCGTCAATGCACTCTGCTGACTGCAGGCACCTTCCTAATTTTTCCATCTTGATCAAAACATTGTCTTTTCCCAGAGATTGGACAGTCCTTTGATTTGAGCACAGACCACCAAGATAAGCCCAAGAACTGTTGTTCAGGTCCCAGAGCGAACCTGGTCTGCTGGAGACCATCCTGCTGAGAGGAAGGAGATGAATTGTAGCCTGTAGGGAGCTTCTCCAAATCTGCTGCACTGGTTTTAGCATCATGCAGTTCTCTTACCCTGGTCAGCACAGGCTGAAGCTGATTTTTAAGCCAGCACACTGTTGGGGATGGAGGAGATGGCAGTCCTGGCAAAGCCACAATCCTGTTTGCTCTGATTGCTAAAGGTCACGAGGTGGCTCCGTCTGTCAGAGGAAGGAAATGAATGCTGGTATCTTCATCAAACTAATTTCAGGCTTGTACCAATTCCCCTTTTAGTTTAATTTAATCATCTTTGCTGTCTGATTTTACAAACACAGCTTTGTGCTGCTAAACCTTTGCTGCATATTAGCAGAGAGGCAACTGGAACTTGAATTTGATTTTGACTGTAGCGAGAAACCTTATATTTAGCACTTGGCAAATCTCTCAAATGCAGGAGCACATCAGTATATAAATGCAGGTTGCTGTGATCAGTATAATTTTGGAGGCTTAAGTATGAGAGAGAGAATATAGGCCGAGTACTGATACTTGAATAGGAGCTATAGAAAAATATTCAACTGTGTGCTTGCAATTACATTACTTTACAATGTCAGCCTACCTAGAATTTGCAGCAAAGAATCGTTTGTAATCAGAAAAATGCTTTGGGTCTCTTGTAGCCTGCAATATAAGGGTAGAGTATAGAAACACCTTCTCTCAGATGAGGGGACTGGTGAGAGCAAAGAACAGCAAAAGCTGGACAAATTCAGGGATACAGTGGTGGCCAGGAAACACAGAACAAGCTGAAAGAGCAGTGGGGTAAACTGACTGCTTTTACCCCTCTTCTCCTTTGACCAAAACTCCTGCTGGCTTCTTTGTCGAATAGGATGCCAAACTAATAGTCACTCTTGGCATTAAAACACATGTAGGACTCAGGCTTTGGCCATATGCTCTAACAAAAGGAAGTACTTTAGTTTGCAGTTTGGGGCTGGAGCTGGAGGTGTTCCCAGCAATTGCCTCTTCTGACAGCTCGTGTCCCTTTGAAACCTTTCCAGTTTTGAGAGCAGCTGCCTCTGATCCTGCTGACTTCACGGCAGCTCACACGGATGTACTTTTTTTACCGCACTGCTGTAAATTCTCTGTTGCTCCCTGGACATCCCTGGGGGCTGGTTTTCTTTTGGAGTTTCTGTTGGAGGGAGGAGTACTTGGTACCTGATGTGTAGGGAACAAGGGCTGCTGGTAGCTGGGAGGCTTGCCGGCTGGCTCATTGCTTTGTAAGGAAGACTTTTAGTTTTAGAGGGAGAATTCCCTTTACATACCAAAAGGAATCAGTGCCAGAACCTAGGAGTACGTGGTATTGAGAAGGAGCTCAGTTTCTGCTCTCAGCAGAGATAAAAACTAAAGCAACAGGAGTGACTTTGCTCTTCAAATTTGCATGGGCAGACGAGAAAATGAAGCTTGGATGAAAATATTACCATCAGTGTTGTGGTATTTGCTGCCTCCAGAAAAGCAGAAAAAAGAAGAGGTGACTCTTTCTTCCCACCGCCTCTGCTGGCTTCTGGCTTCCAAGAAATACCCTGAGCACTTTGATTTATTGATGTGCTGGGAAAACGTAGGTAAGTTTTACAGTCAGCCAGCCCTGTGAGTCCTGATCTTCTGAGACAAAAATGAAAAGGGAGCTTCCCCATGTCATGTGGGTGAGGAAGGACTGATATTTTCAAAACACTGTGTTGTTATCATGTTCTGGGACTTCAGATCTGATGGTTGCTCATTCTCCACTTTGGGGTTACAGCTGCCTCTACCCAAAAGGCTGAAGCAGATTTAACTACTCAAAGAGCTTCACAGGGAGAGCTCCACAACCACAGGGTTTGGTCTGTGTTAGTCCCCAAACCCACTATCCCCTAGAGTAGTCCAGAGGACCCAATGTGGAAGGCGTGAGCACACAGCCATTGGGTTCAGAGTTTATTGCACTGCCAGCAGATGACAAAGAGAGCATTGGTGAGGCTGCAGAGATTGTTTTTACACCATGGCTACAGAGGGAGAGCACGCGAAATTCCGATGCCTTGCAGCTTTTTGTACTCTGGGCTGTAGATGAGTACGGCAGGAGATGGTTTGTCTCAGGGTGAAGAGCTGACTGCAGGCCAGTTGGCAGCCCCTGCTCAGAGAGGCCGGTGCTGAGAGTGGAGCTGGGGTTGATGCACGGCATTGCTAAAACGGATTGACAGATTTGCAGAGAGCAACTTTCATGCATCCCATATGTTGCTTGGCTTCCTCTGGGTGACTTAAAAAGAGGGGGGAAATCTTTTGCTGAAAAAAAAAGAAGAGTATTTGTATACGTGGCTATTTTTAAGCGTCTCTTTCTACCCCTCTAGCTTGATTTGATGTGGTCAAAAAAGAAAAAGGCTATTGATTAAGCATTTTTATAAGAGGGCACAGATGTTTTAAGTAAATACAGTTTCCAGTGATCCTAATAGCAGGTACAGGAAAGTTCCCAACAGATCAAGAAGTTCTGCTCTCTCAGAATTGCAGCCCTGCCTTAGACTGGCAAAGATACAACATTGTTTAACAGCAGGGTAACTTCTGGGGCGCTACGATTTACATCTGAAAGGTTTGACCCATTACCTATAGCAGAACTTCCAAGGAGGTGTGAAATCTAACCTTGAGGTCCCACAAGATCTTTTCAGAGCAATGCTATTTTTACTTCTTTCCCTTTAGTTTAGTCAAACATGTGCAGTACAGACCTTCGGTCCAGATGAAGTGCCATTGTTTAATACTGAAACAATGCACATTTGATCTAGCTTGCATTTGCTAAAAACCGTGTTATTGGTTTGATATTATATTTTTCCTCGGGAAAAAAAAAATCTGCAGTTATTTATTCATTCTTGCCCCTTGGAGAGCTCACTACCATCTGTTTTTCTTGGCTTTCCATCACTTTTTTTTTTTTTTCACTTGTTCTTCTCCCACTGTGCACCACTGAAGGACTATACTATACATTATCTCATAGCCAAATTATGCAGGGTATTGTAAACATGTTGTAAACTTTGCCAGCTGCGAAGTCAAAGGCTCTGAGAGATCTTACAAAGCACTGGAAACGCTCTTTGAAGAAACAAGACAGCCTTTTGGAAGCTGATTTGCAGGGCAGCATGATGTAAAGGTGTGATACTTCTTTTGCAAAATGCTCGGAGAAGAAAAGGAGCAAATAGACATGTTCTTGGATCCCTGTAGCTTTATCATAGAGGCCAAAAAGTCCCCATAACAGTGTCTGCTCATCATCCACTGAGAAGACACAGCACAGCTCCTGCCTGCAGATGCAGGGACCTGCGAGCTCTCTGCCCCAGTGAGTGGTAGCTGGGACTGGAGCCTGATACAGCTCCAGCACTGCCATAATTTTGGTCAGAACAGGACCATGCCCAGGGCACATTGCAGTACTGAAGTCCCTGCATGTCCTGGGGCTATCCTTGGGGCTGGAGAGGCAATGTCCTGCAAACAGCATCCTGGGAGGATGCAAGATACAGGGAACCTTGTGCTCTGCATTGCAGAGTTAGGGCCCACTGCTGCCCTCAGAAATACAAATTGGAGGGGAAGGATTATAGGTGCAGGAGGATGAATCTGTTGAACTCTGCAAGAAATATCCCTGTAGATTTTTGTGTATCTTTTGGTTGTTGAACAATAAGCATATTGGAAGTAACAAAACCATGAGTTCCAGAAATCATGCCCCCAAAATGTACAATAATTTAAAAATACCTTTATGAGTTTTAATATCTGCTCTCTTTGTCTGTCTTCTGGTGTCTGATTTTGGTACAGTGGAGTTTGTGCCTTGAAGCTTTCATCCCGTGATACGCTTCTAGAGAGGACAGAAATCTCTGCGAGAGATGAAGCCCGGGAGCTGGGAGTGAGGGAGAAGCAGTTGGAAGCACAAAAATGGAGGTTACTGCAAATAGAGAGGCCATGACATTTTGTCAGTCCAGTTTGCAGAGAGCACTCCCAAATTCCCTGAAGTTAAGAGGCGTAGGAAATGATGTGGATCATAGGATGAGAGGGAAGAACCCATTTCAGTGGCTGTTGGACATGTAAATACCTGTATGGGCTGATGATACACAAACAGCCCTCATTAAAATGCAGTTTTCTACATTTTCTATCAATTCATGACGAATTATGCACAGCTTTTGACCAATAAAGAAAACAAAAACATCTCTAAATTTAGGGGAGATTTGAGGTGTAGCCATGAGAGTAACTGCTCCAGTACCAGAGCTGTGGCCCTTTAACAGCATTTTGGAGAGATTCCAGGGGCTGCATGGAAGCACCATGGTGGCACTGTCCCACTCCACCCAGCATCTTTTGGACATTCTCCCCACGAAACAGCTGGCAGCCCTCCAAAGGCTGCTGGCTGGCAAGATGAATGGCTGGACAAGACTTTCATCTGCAATATTTTGGGAATTCAAACCCATCTTTTAAATTATTCTGGCAACACTTGAGCTTCATCTCCAACAGTTAGCAAAAAGGATCACAGGGTCAGTCATACTTACATAAGGCGGCTGTGAATATCCTATGACTTATTGCTGTATTCCTGCTATTTTTACAGGGTTAAGAGCTTAGGGGAGAAAAATTGCTTAGCAAAGAAAGGACAATGTTCTTCCAGCCCTGGAAGTATTCTTGTGAAAGCTATTTCTTCTCTGAAGAGTCATTTATTACTATTATGATTTTATGTTCATAGGCTTGCACTCACATTAAGGGGCACTGATTTAAATGAGGGGCTTTAATCAACAGTTTTCATCCTGATTTAAATCAGCTAGCAGGAAACACAAAATTGATTATTTAAATTAATCTTGTTCTTCATTTTGTAATTTTTAATTATTTTCCTGAGGAACAACTGCTACTTCCTTGCTGGAGCCTAGTGCTCTCTTTTTTTTTTTTTTTTTTTCCTTCATTTATGATCAGGATATGCTATTACCATATTTATTTAAGAATCTGCATGTTAAGTATGAAGTTGTTTCACATTTTCATTTTATCTGCCAACCTGATGACTGACAGCTCTACTACATGAGTAATTTTAATGTTAATTTGTGTCAAGGTGCACTGCAGGGTAAGAAATATACAGCAGTTACTGTTCTCTAATTTAAATCACGTGATAATCTTCAATATGATGGATAGATGGGGCAAGGGGGAGAATAAAGTTATCAAAACTTATTCTGCATTTGAAATGGAGATTTGAACATGGGAAATATTACCTCTTGACAGCAGGCTGGACTACTTTTAATCACCAAATCCTTATAAAGACTTATACTAGTGCAATTGCCTGTTCTCTCCTCAGTTTCAATCCCTGATGGTTTCCTCAAATATGAGCCAACTGAAAAACACCTTTCTGAGCATCCCGAAGGAAAAAGGGTCTTTACATAATGGAGGCTCCAGAACCTCCTGTCCAGGTGGTTCAGCAAATACGTCAGTCACTGAAGTGACTTAACTTCAACTTAGCTTCATCTAAAATTTGTAGGGGTTTATTTGTATCTATTATAATATTACAGCAAAACTTAGGCCATACTGGTCAGTGACATTGATTCAGTTTTAATTTAGAATTCTTTATTTTTAAACAGTAAAAAAAAAAATTGATAAATTAAATTAATAATCTTATGCTCTGATTTTACTTGGAACAGGGCATTTTGCATTTTCATCTTCTGTCATTCACATCAACTCCAGCTCAGAGTTTCTGCAATGAATTGAGGGGCCAGGTATCTGATTCATACCATGGCGTGCAAGAATAAGCCAAAAGCAAAATGGACCTTTATTAAAAAAGCTTTGGGGTATCTGCAGACATATACACATCTAAGTTTCAGCTTGAAACCATAAAACAGTCAAGTTCCTCCCTTAGGTAGTTCAATTGACTTTACTGGAGAAACTAAAGTCTGAGTTAGATAATCTGGTTTCTTGCTGACTTCAAACATCACAACAGAGAGTCTGGAACTCAGAGAACCGGATGGGATATTCCAGCACCAATGGAGGTATCCACCACCTTGCAGTGTGAGTCTCATCAGGTGCATGCACCTGAACCTCTCTGCCACCCCTTCCCCCAGCACCACACAGGCTGTGGGGCAGATTAATGCCACCTCCCTCCTTTGATGCTCCCCCAGTGCTTCTCCCCCAGTGCCACAGTTTGACAGTCATTGGTTTTGCCAGCTCACAGAGGCAAGTTCCTCCTAATCATATTTGAGACTAAAGACAAAACAGCAAAGGCTTGATTTCTGCTTTTTCCCCTGTCAGAAGCCATATGCAGCATGCCAAGATGTGACACACAACACCTTGCCACACAGACACCTGTCACTCATGCTGATTCAGAGCATGGAAAGCTTCACTGCCTCATCCCAATGTTATTTCTAGTCTGATGCACTAGGAAAAGTCTTTAGCTTTGCAGTGAGGTCTAAGCCCAAGGTATTTTTTTTCCTTAGTGTTTCAGCTTGGCTTGGGATTTATTTTATTTTATTTTATTTTATTTTATTTTATTTTATTTTAATTTAATTTATTTTAATTTATTTATCTTTTTTTTTTTTTTTGCTTTTTTCCCCCCAGAAATCTGAAGGTCCTTCAGTGGCTAACCATTTCAGATGATGCTTCTAGCCAAAAAACCCAACAGAGCAACTTCAGCACTTCCCTCCTACCCCCCCATTCCAGGTGGCCCTAACCTTCCTGGGACTGAATTTCATATTTAGGGAGTTGAAATTATGGTTCAGCATTTTTTAATAGCTTGATGCCATACTGGTAACTGCATTTACCTCCATCCAGACTCCTGCACAGCAAGGAGAGGGCTCCTTCTCCTGCTGGTGCTGCTCACTGCTGCCATGCCCGAGTTTTTGAGGCTGGAACAGATGCCAGCAAACATCGAACACCAAAGGGAGGTTCTTTCACCTTGCAGAATTAGGTGGAGCAGTGATTGAAGGGAAAGTAAAGACAATAAGGTAGAAGCAAATATTAGGGTAGTGGAAGAGCACACTTTGGATGGATTTTTATTGTTGTTGTCAATGTAAGTTGTTTTTTTTTTTTTACATGCAACCTGTTCAGATCCTGGGTGAGTGGCTGAGTGCCATGAGAGCCTCAGCCTTTGCACCTCCTTCTGCCTGTCCCCCCACGCAGCTCCAATGCAGACCCTTATCTTCAAGCTATTCTTGTATCCTCTCTCCTCCATCCATCGTGTGTGCATTTTACTGCAAACACACACCAAAGAAACTAGAAATAATGTTTAATTCAACATTATAAAGTATGAGATCACTCCTCTATCACGCAGGGCTGTATCAATCAATCTGGCTTCAGGTTTTTTTTCCCAGGGATATTCTGCTGCAGGTGCCTCCGAGAAGCACTTCAGTGTCTGTGGTCCGTGTTTCCTGGCAGGGATGGTTTATGGTCACCCATGAGCACACACCATCATCTCCTTCCTGATTCAGCGTGTGGAAGGACTGATGTGTACCTTCATTAAAGGCAATCTTAATCTTTCTTACAGAACATTATATTAAAATGTAGGCTTAGAGCAGCTTTGGGAAGCAGGCACAAATTGCCGGCAGTAATACACCTAAATTACATGGGATATACAGGATTTGGCTGTTGTGCTGCTCCGATTGCCTCCTTCCATCCTTTGCCCTAACCAGAATTGTCCCCAGCATTTATCCATGGCTGGGGCAGAGCTTACGGGTAACAAAACACACCGGCACAGTAGTGGGTGATATGTGGGTGCGTGAGTGCGTGGGTGGGCAAGTACACGGGTGGGTGCCCAAGTCGGTGCACGCATGGATGGATGCGTTGGTGCACAAGTCCACATGTGGGTGGCTGCATCGCTTGGTGCACGCATGGGGTGGTGGTTGTCTGGGTGCATCGGGTGGTGCAGGAATGGGCGGACAGGCGCACGGGTCGGTGCCTGCGTGGTCGGATGGGTGCAGTGGTTGGTGCTGGCACGGGTGGGCGGGTGTCTCGGCGCTAAGGTTGGTGCGGGAAGAGGTGGGCAGGTGCACGGGGTGGTGCAGGCATAGGTGGGCGCCCAAGCTGGTGCAGGCAGGGGTGGGTGGGCGCGTCGGTGGGTGCAGGCAGAGGAGGACGGATGGGTTGGTGCAATCGCTGGCGCAGGAATGGGCGGGCGGGTGCGTGGGTTGGCGCAGCCACGGGTGAGCGCACAAGTTGGTGCGTGGGTCGGTACCCGGTGCGTCGGTCGGTTGGGCCAGGTGGGTTGGTGCGGGCATGGGTGTGCGATGTGTTTGCCGGCTGTGCGACCGGTGGGGCGGGCGGACAGACAGAGACAGACAGACAGAGACAGACAGACAGACAGACAGACAGCCAAGCCCCGGGACAGAGGGCCCCGGGCCGCTCCCTCCATTCCCCCTCCGTAACGAACCCGCCGGCGCCGCGCGCGCGCGCCACGCGCCTCCCCGCGGCACGCGCCAGGGGTGGGCGGGGCGGTGCCGGGCCCCGCCCCGGCTGGGCGCGAGGCGGGCGGGAGAGGCGACGCGGGGGGGGGTGGGCGGGGAGCGGCGGAGGTAGCACCTGCGGTGCGGTTCGGTTCGGTTCGGACCGGGCCGAGCGGGGCCGCGGCCCGGATGTAGCCGCCGCGGGAACATGGCGCTGGGGGCGGCGGCGTGACGGCGCCGGAGGTAAGGGCGGCGGTGCGGGGACCGGGTGCGCGGTTGGCGGCTGCCGCCGAGGCGTGAGGCTCGACCTTGCGGGGAGGCGGGAGCGGCGTTCCTTGGTGCTCGGCGGGGGCCGCGGTGCTGCCCGCTCGCCTGTCCTGACAGCCGATGCCCGCCTCGGCGGGGCCGGAGCAAGCCGGCGGCAGGCGAGAGACAAAGGCTCGGCCCGGGCATCCCCTTCCCCGGCTGTGCGGAGCGGGCAGAGCCGCGGAGGGCGCGGGGAGAGCCGGGGGCGGGCGGGCTCCGCTCTCAGAGCTCTGCCCCGGGGGCCGGGGTGAGTGAGTTTGTTTTAAATACCTGGCCATGGTTTCCCAGGACAGTGGATTTAAAATATTATTTATTTATTTATTTATTTATTTATTTTTCTCCAAGGCATTTTGATTTTTGTGCGGTTTTATTCCAGAGGAAGTTGCTCCCAACTTTCTGTGAATATCCTGTGCCTATGGGTTTCATCCCCAAGCAGGTACCCGAAGGGATGTGCAGCCGCTCCTAGGAATGCTTGCACAGGCGCCTGCACACCTCTGTTCATCCCCCTTTTTTTGTTTATTTATTTATTTTTTTCCGCGTAAAAGGTTTGAAACGCCTGTGCTTGACTCTGTTTTCTGTCAGCCTTAACCTCGGATCATGTAGCTGAAGCAAAGGAGCTGCACAGTGATGCTGTGACTGAATAACCCTCGGATCAGGAGAGATGCTTTTATTCTCAAGATCGATCAGACCTTGGGAATTTTTTAGCAGCCTGCCAGCAGCACGCAGACTGCTTTTCTTCCTCTTTGTTACACACCAGCCTTCTGTTAACATAAAGAAACAATGGGTTGTGTTTTTTTTTCTTCCCAAATATTCAGTGCTAGACCAAAAGGGCTGTCACTGTCGTTAAGGATAAAATTCCCCCCAACTTCAGAGGGTCCAGTGGTGAGACCATGCTGCTAGTAGCTTCTCCCTTAATTTTAGAAGCATTTTGTTTGGTTTTTCTTTTTTGTGTGCTTTAACACTTGCAAAATGAGGGAAGAGGGTTGGTACGTGTTCTGATATGGATCTTGGTGGTCTCTGCTGCCCGAAACAGCACTTAGGGAATCACCACTCCTCATTTATGGTCTTTATTGTACTATGTAACTTTAAATAACGCTGCTTGGGACTGCAGCAGGGAGCCACTCTCCCCTGCCCTGTACAGAAGCCGATGCTGACTATGAGCATCACGGCTGCTGCCAGGGACATTACTTCTTGGTGCCTGCAGATTGCATCTGAAGGGGTTGGGGAATTGCTCTGGTTGTCCACTGGGGATGATGTTTCTGACATGGATAGTGGGTCTAGGGTTGCCTGTGGGGCTCCGAGGCCTTCCACACCTCGGGAGCCGGGTTTGAGCAGAAGGTATAGAAGCTTTGCTGTTTACATTCACAAAATGGCCCTTTGCATTGCTTGTTCCTTCCATCTGAAGTGTTGCTCTTGCTGCTGTAAGGTGGTTCCCTACACATGGATTCCCTCATGGCAAGCAGGTGCTCTCTGGGTTTGTAGGTGGGGACAGAAGGACCCAAACAGCATGGGGCAGGGCACCTGTTTCAGAGCTGCTGCTGTGCCTGGTAAAGCTTTTGGAATTCCTCGCTGTGGTTTGCTGTGCTGGCTGTTTCTTTGGTTTAGTCAGGGTGTTTTTTGATTGTAGCTCATTTCAGGATGATGGAAAGTTCATCGTGGAATTAGGTTTTTGTGCTCTCAAACATATTAATTTCAGGTAAACAGAGTTAAAACATGGTTTGAATTGAGGGAAGGACTCACCTTTTGAGCATGCTGAAGCTAAACTTCTTATCCTGCTTCAAACTTTTTTACAAATGGTTTTGGGTTAGATGAAACTGTGCTTTCTGGAAGATTGATTTTGATCAGTCTGCCATAGCCCTGCCGCCGTTTGATGCAGAAGGTCAGATCGCTGTTACTCAGTTCTGTAGGTTTTTAATGTTATCATAGGGAAATGAGGGCTAACCACTCACTCTGTGTGTGTGTGTGTTGTTCAGCTGTTGGAACTGTTGGACTGTACTTTACAGAGGGGCTCACAGTGGTCATTTCTGTGTGGGGATTTGGTGGCATAGGGAGAAGACCGTGGCTGTCCTGCTGTGGAGAACGCCATCACAATTCATCAGTGAACCTCTCTGGCAACACTCTGGCAATCCCCCTAGAGCCAGACCTAGTAAATTCTGTTGCTCATTTGATTCTCTTGCTACTTTGGCACCCCTAATTGCTTCTCATCAGCTTTTTTTTTTTTTTTTTTTTTTTTCTCCTAGACATCAGCAATCACAAATTCAGTAGGCAGTAGGTGAATATTTGGCTCTGAGTGAAATCTCGGCATTCTGATGGTTGATTCTAAATTGGAAATGTGTAACAGGCAAGTTCCTTGCAAAGCATTTTATTTCCCAGATAGCATTTGCCAAAGTAACAGTTATTTTGGCAGTTACCACTTTGAAACTTGTATTTGGCAAATAAAATGCTTTGCAAGAAACTTGCTTGCTAATGTCAACTCCCGCTGCTTCTCCGTTGAAAACAAACTTCTCATGGTGCTAGTTAAAATGATGAATTTTGTCTTACCTCATTGAGGTCACCTCTGACGCCAGATTTACTCTGGAAATAGGGAGGGCAAACTGTCCTTTTCAGCATCAGTCAGGGCCCGTAATTTGGGTTTAAAGCTAAATTCAAGGAGGACTTCCGTTCATGTAGCTGAAGCTCAAGAGGTGATGCTGGCACAGATCTGTCAGGGCTGCTGTGCTGTTTCAGGGAGGTATGGAAAAAAGAGAAAAAGCTGAGCAGAAGAGCACCTGCACCTCTGCTCCTCCTTTCTTATCACCCTCACATATGACATTTAAATCCAGTTATTGCTTTGAAGCTGCTCCAATTAAGAATCTGAAGTTTTTGGTGTCTACTTGTTCAAATGCATAAATGCACTCCGGTTTTACCGGTTTGCTTTGCAAAAGTAACAAGCAGAAGTCTGCAGTGTGGCATGTATTGAAACTGCTAATGGGTGTTTATGGTACCAGCAGCTGATGGGTTTCTGATATATGCATAAACCTCGAACAAAAAGCCCTCTAGCTAAAATGCCTCATTGGCATATGCTGCTGCTGGCTTTGGCATTTGAATCCTGGTGCTGTCTGGCCATCCTGGAGGTGTTTCTAGTAGTGTCTCTTCTTTGCTTCTTGCTGAAGTCATTGGAGTTGGTCTGTTTGGTCTGCTTATAGGGTCTGGTCAGGCTTCCCCAGGTTTTGTTGAAAGCTAAGTAAACCCTCTGCCATCAGGGTGGGATGACTGCAGCCAAGTAAAACCAGAAACATTGTGGTGGAAATTTCATGTGGTTGATATCCTTCAAAACTGGAGGGCATCTGCATTTTATCATCTTCCAATTATACCTTTTTCCCCTATTAACTCTAATCTGTCAAACATTTCCATACAGTATTGCTACTCTCAATAGCAATTTGAAGTATGAAAGGTGGTTTTGCTCAAAAACTGGATAGCTAATGGAGCCTCAGGTTCCTGTGGCTGCTGCCTCCCTTGTTTCTCAAGTGCCTGATAATAGTTTGTCTCTTGGTCAGTAGGTGCTTCATAGGGTACCTCCCCTCTCTCCAGATACAAAGCTTGATGTTTTTAAGATAACTTCCCCCCATTAAATTCAGCTTCAGCTGAATGTGTCAGAGCAGTGCCTGATGCACAGCACAAGTGCATCGGCTTTGTTCTCAAGGGAAGAGAGATGAAAAAGTGGAAGCCTTTCAAAAACTAGCAACTGTGCACCAAAAACCAGTTACGAGGCCATTTAAAAGCAAGAGGAAGAAACATTCAGTGTCATTTTCAGTGCACTCTGGTGATATTTAAATGTCAGGTAACTAATTAAGCCTTTAATCTGCTAGGCCATGGAGATTCACTGGGGACTTGCTGTTAGTGCTATTGTTTCAGCATCCCTGTCTGGGCTGGGCTTGATAATGCATTGGGAGGGCTGTCCTCATAACCAAGAAAACTAAATATTTTCTCTCCAAATGAATGTTTAGCTTTGCTTCATCCCCCCTGGGGGAAAAGCAGCTTGGCGGGCAGGGTTATGGCTGGGGCTTCAGGGCAAGGACCTGCCGCATTGTGTGGTTTTTGCGTGGTCCAGCCATGCCTGTTAAAAACAGCCCTGGCACAAAATGTTGGCTTGGAGCCAAAAGGCTTAAAGGTTCAAGGATTATCCCGTTCCTTTCCCAGTAGTGCCTGTAAGCAGCAGGTGCTCCTGTTGCGTTGTGTAGAGCCAGCCGTGATATATGAAGTCAGCTATTTTACATCTTCTCTGACTACGTATTTTTCTGGGCCAAGTAGGGATGCTACCACTTGTGGAAGGTGCACCTGGTGGAAGTGCAAAGGTAGTTAGTTATGTTTCAGAGCAGGCAGAACTTTCAATTTCTTTTATAATCAAACTAAAAAAACCAAAAAAGTGTAAGTCAAGTTCAGCTCTTCTTTTACAGGCTGGCCTGCCGTTTCCTATTTCTGGCCTTCCTTATCCCCCAAGCCAGGATTTTGTTAAAATATGAGCTGCATATACCAATGAATATTTTTATCTTAGAAACCACCAAAAAAAAGGGTCGGAGTAGGGCTAGAGGCTGTCAGGACATGTATTAAGATGTGTTTTCACCCTGGGGAGCTTACGGCATGAGGTGCACCCATCCTGTTTATGCATATGCCGTGTGCTGGGCTGAGGATAGCCAAAGCATACAGAGGAGCAGTGGAGTGGCTTGCTTGGGGCATTCAGTGATGGAGAGCAGAAGTGAAATCCCAACTCCCATAATTTTCCTCCTGGGCCATCCTGGCCCTGCTCTGTGTGCTGGCTCAGCTGCTAAGAGTTTGCTGCTGGCAAAGGGTTCTGCCTGCAGCGGGACATGCTGCTCCGGAGTGTCACAGGGCTGGGAGATTTGATTTTGCTGAACAAAGATGCTCTTCCAAAAATAGGTTAAGCCAAAGAACTTTAGTGCCAAAAATAGCACTAAAGATATTCCTTTTTCAGGCTGTGTTTTAAATTTATTTTTCCCTGCTGGAGGCAGCTGAAAAAGTAAAAACATACTGCAGCTATAAGCAAGGGAATAGTGGAAATGGACATACACAGCCACCTCTGGTGAGAGAAAACCACACGTCAGTTACTATCGCTGTAGAAATACACAATTTACATTGTTATTTTGCATTATTAAAGTGTGGATTTTCACAAAAGTTTCATTGTTTTCATAGCAGTTAAGGTATTCCAGAAAGGGATGGATGGAGACATCCCCAGTGACAAAGGAGAGGATGAAAGAAATGCCAACAAACAAAAACTGTAATGAATAAATACCACAAGAGTGATCCTGCAGATAGCTTCTATAAACCTCTTATTGCGACATGCTCTGCTGAATGTGAATAATACTCTCTTCCAAAACTGGTGTCAGTAAAATCTGTGCAGTGTCTTTCCCCTCCATTTTCATACAGGTTGTTTAGCTGACAGTTATTAAAACTTGAGATTTCTCTCCTGGGATGCTCTGTATCATGCTGTTAAGTTAAACTCCAGCTTTCCTGTTCTCTGAGTTTGATGCACACATAGAGGGATGAGCTTATTACTTGCACTGCAGCTATTTAAGGCTCTGGGCTGCGTGTAGAGCTGGAAGTCAGGAGGCATCATGGCTCTAATCCCGGCTGTGCTGCTTGCTGAGCCACCTCTGCTTGCCATTGTTTCCCTCTGGGTAACAGTGGGGATTATGGTAATTGCTTTTGAAAAAAGCACTTTCGGGTGATTTATTTTATTTTTTTTCCTGAAGGTGTGGAACTATCTGGGCTGAAGAGGCCTGAACCATCCCAGGAGACTTTTGGTACTTTACAGGATTGTGAAAACAATGCTTAATGCCTCATTAGGTTGTTTGGACCACATAAATAAACACATGTAAAAGAGTTTTCATGAGTGTTCCACACACTACTGACAGAAGGGCTCTTAAGATGCAACTGAAGGATGTAGAAGTGAGATCTGGTTCAAAAGGGTTGAACTCTTCATGAAATGTAAGTAAAATGTCATAATATTTAAATGATCAGTGTTTTCCTGCCAAATCCTGCCTTCACCACAGAAGCCTGAGTATGCATCTATTAAACTTGTCTCTACCTTGAGTGTAAAGAGTCCAAAGGCAACAGATTTGCTGCATTTCTCGTAGGCTTTGGAGGGTATTTGGTTTTATCTTTTATAGAAAGGGGTGATTTTCGAGGCTGAAGAAATCGGAGTTTTCCTAAGGTGAGCGCAAAGTAAATGTGCCCTGAGCTGTGCCTCTGCCCCAAATATTGAAGTGTGCAGGAAAGAATAATAGTACATTAATTCATCTCTGTTGCATGCACTGAACTCTTTTTCCAAATAGCAAAACTTCTTTATATTAATGCTTTGTGTCACAGGGAGAAAATAATGAAAGGGCAGAAAAGCCTGTGGCTGAACTTCAGCTGAGACTGAAGCGTTAATGAAGGAGTATTTTTGGAGCAAGGTGGTGTTTGTGGTGTGGTTGGTTGGGGTGTGCCACAGGGTGTGCCAGTAGGGTTTGGGGAAGCAACATTACTGAGGTTTTTATGTTGGAAGCATAAAGCTTAGTGTGCTACTGGAAAGTGCTCCAGTGCCAAGGTGATGGCTGTAGCCTAAGCCATCAGCTGCTCTAGGAAATTTCGGGGTGCTCCCACGTTTTATGCAGGAGCTTGAAATGATGCAGCCCAAAGCCAGGGAATGTGTTGCATCTTTCTAGCGTGAGGGATATCATCTCTGTAAGCATGTGCTGAGAAAGGCCTGGCTGCCAAAATAGTTTAGTGTTGCTACGGTGTTTGCAGGTGGTGATTGGTTTTTGAGTCCTTGTTCCCTGTTCTGACATTTTTAGGACAGTAAATGAAGGATGAGAAGTAGGAAAGCAAACAAATTAGAAAAATCCTGTGTGTGGATGTCTGTAATTGCATTTGTGTGGCTCGTCCTGCTGGAAGTCAGGGAGGGGTTGGCAATGAATTAAAGTGGTTATTGCCAATAGCTCTCATGCCAAAATTGAGTATTGATGATAGGGCTCAACTTAAAGCAGATGGCATTAAACATACCCTAAAGACTGCTTTTGGGAAACACATGCAAAACCACGTGCCTTGTATGCCATGGAGGATTATTTCCTAGAGGTGAGACAGGAGAAATCTTCACTTGGACGTAAGTGGGAGTTGAGCCCTTATCCTGGGAAGCAAGAGAAATGCTTTACTGTGGCAGAGTTTAGGGACAGAAGCACATCCATCCTTGTGCTATGTTAGGGTTACAGTACCAAAATTAGTGAAAATGCAACATCCGTCCCACATCTGTATTTTTCTTAGCTTGTCTCCTTGAGGACCAGCTCTTAGTACTGTAAGGATTTGCAGGGAGAGTAAGTAGGGCTTTTTCAAGTACTTACGAAGTACAAGGCAGAAAGTGAATAATTTAAACACTGATGCAGAGCGTTGCCAGTGAAAGTGGCTTAGTCTCTTAACAGGCTAACAATAAGTGGATTTTTTTCCCTGTTTTGAGGGAGAGGAGTATGGAATGTGCCACAATCAGCAAGGCTGCTTTCTTTCAACAGACAGGTTTGCTGTAATGAACTCAAGTTTAAGTCAGCGCTTCTTTCTCCTTGGGCAATCCAGTCTGAATTTGGACATCCCTAGTGCTACGGACCCCTGGTATTGGGTGTAATGTGACAAACCAAATACCTCTGTGGCTCGTATTTATTATAAACTGCTTGAAGAGGCATTTTGACTCAGCATCTGGTAGAACATGGTCCACAGTGTTCTGTTGTTGCATTTTTTGTGCAACAATCTGATGCTACTTGTGAGAGACCGTTGAGGGTTAGAGTTTCTGGGTGTTTTTGTTGAATTAGTTCTGCCATTTTTATCCTAACACAACTTCTCTTCCTGTTTATTTTACTCATTGTTATTTTTCTCTTACTGATGCAACAGTATTTTGCTATTTCTCTTCAATTTCCAGTTCTGTATAAGAAAGAAAAATAGCCACCTGTCCTGATTTAGCTAGAAATTAAACTGCAGTTATTGTTTATGGACTTAATGGGAAAATTTATGATCATTGCCAACTAATGCTTTTTAAAGAATTTTTTTTTTATTTTCCTATGTCAAGCTGTCAGTCAAGACAAAGACTGGATATTGCACTATTCCCCTGACAAGTTCCCTTTATTATATTAGGCACAGGCTTTGCTCTGTAAATTTGAGCTACTCAAAATTTGCTCTTTAATGTTTACTTCTTCCATCCTTTAGTGGTATTTCTTAAGTACTATTAGCATACCTGTGCAACATACTCATATAGATGTAATAATCTTTTAAGAAAATAAATTTTTAAGCCAATAGCCAGCTTCCTGTCAGGCTGCAAAAAGTGCAGAGTCTGACTTCATGGCAAGTGTGTGTAATCTAGGCAAGTGTGAAACTCTGAATTGTTTGAACAGTTGTGGTCCTTCTGGACCTTTTCTCAAGGCTTTTGCCTTTAACACAGGACATTGGATTTTATTGTTATTTCATTTAAAAGTAAATTTGGGGGGCAATTGGAGGTTGTCTTTCAGTCTCTTGATTCCAGAGACATGGGGCTTTCAGAGAAACTGCTAAAACAGCAAGTACTATAATAAAAACAGGTACTGGGCCATGCAGAATAGCATTTTTCCAAAGTACCTGTTTCTCTTTTCATGGTTCTGGATTCAAAGCATCATGAGGCAGAATTATCTCAACTACAGACACCCCTGGCATTGTATATGAAGCTCCACAAATGTACAAAATGAGTGCAAAGCAGAACAGCCTTCCATCCCAGACCATTCCCCCACCTCCAACACTAGTTGCAGGTTGGAAATCATTGCCTTCCACACCACCAAGAAGTTCTGGATTCAGGAGGTCTTTAGCAGCAAATCCTGCTAAGACCAGTAGAAAACCACTCTGGTAATGTTCCAATCCTGCAGGGAAAGAAGTTACTGGTGCCAGCACTGTGAAAGGACCAAGTGTGGCATTGATTTTGATGTAAATAAGGCTAAAAATTGCCGTGATGTTATAGAAAAGCATTGCAGTCATCATAGGAACTTAAAAGAAAAGTAAGAATATAGAAACAACAGTCTCCTTTGGCCCACACATAAATCAAAGCTTAGCCCTTGATCTTCTGCTCCTCACTAGGCCAGAACATTAATCCAAGGGTTTATTGTTAAGATTGAGGGGTTATAAAACTGGGCTATTTAAGAGGTAGTTGCAGAGATTTGTGTCCCAGACAGAGAAAGCTCTAAGCCTCTTGGTCTTTTGTAACTAGGTAAATAGCAAGCTTCAAATAATACTATCAAGCTATCAAATGTAATAGCTAATACAGTCAGACAAGTTATTTGAGGTGGAGCCTGACTGGTGCCAAGCTTGCCCAGAATGACCATAAGAGGCCCAGGTTTAGAAAGACCAACATCTAATATAATAAATTGAAGTCCCTTTTGCTTTGCTGGAAAAAGGGTGTATGTGGTGTATATAGGTATACATGTCTAGTTTGTTTCACGTGTAGTGCTTTTATTTTCTGCAAAGCAATGCTTGCTTCACTGAGGGCCCAAGAGAGCAAGAAGCAGCAAAAAACAGGAGCATCGAAGGGACTGACAACTCACTTACTTTGTCATTGCAGTTTAAATATTTATGACAGCACTTCACAGTGTGCTAGTCAAGGCATGATAGCACATTATGTAATAGTAATAAAGTTTTTAGAAGTAGGAGACTTCACTACTGCCCTTTGCTGGTAAATCTTTGCTGCCATACACATCGAGGCCATGTGAAGGCCATACCTCCCTTTCCCCTGTTATTCCATGTGAAATGGGAGTTAGCTGTTGACTGGTGTGTGTATTCACATGGTTTTAAAAATTGTTCTCCACCTCTTATTCAGGCCAGACTTTGGTTCAGGTCATAATGCTGTAAAGTTGATGGCTCTGAATTTGCAAGTGAGCAGCAGGTCTTTGGTGTGTGTGAGGGATTGAATGGGGAGCCTGAGAAGAGGGGATCTGGGTTTTAGATGGTCAATAACCGTTTTGTACTTCTCCAGAGAAGGGAGTTCTCAGGAAATTATGTGCAAAGGCCATTTGTGTGTGGATGGAGGATATCTGAGGGGGAATGAAGTTTGGGGTGGGTGGAATTAGCTTCTGGTGGAATTAGTGCAAAATGATGATGAAGGAAACAGAAAGCTAATGTAGAGTTGACTTTGGGATATCTGAAAGAGATGACTTTGGGACAAGTAAGAAGATAACCCATTCAAGTAGGAGCCTGTCTAGAAAATCTTCTGTCTGGTTGCTGCTGGGGCCTCTGTTGCTCTGGTTTGGGCAATGTGCCATGGCCGGACAGGACAGAGCCGTCCCTTAATTTTGACAGCCAGTGGTGATTGCTGCTTCCCACAGCTAATTCTGTCTAAGGGAGGTTCACAGCTTGGTCAGCCAGGGAATATGCTGATTTTCCAATTGTATGGTCCCAGATCTCAATCCAGTGACTAATGGGTTCATTGGTTCCAAGAGCATAAACAGTCAAACTGAATTACACTGGACTTGTGTACCAAAACAGAGGTGTTTTCATTAGTGTCTTAACGAATCAAGGAGGTGCATTAACAATGGAGTCCATCTCTTAGAGACAGATGTTGGAAAACTGTGGTTAGTTATACTCCAGAATTGCAGGAAAAACTTTAAGTAAAAGAAAAAGTTCAAGATTGTTTGTACTTGACGTAAGAGCTTTAATATCTGTCATGATGGCTGTCCTACCAGTACTCGATGTGCTCAGGAAAGCACTTTGGGGATCTGTGCCAATAAAACCCAGCTTTGGGAGCACATTGTGTAAATTGTTGAGAAAACAAACTGCTAGCACAAAGGATGAGCCAATGTGTCACAGTTTCTAAGGGTGGGTGGGATTCAGATCTAAGTGCAGGGGTTGAAAGCTATGCAGGACTTGGGTAAATTCTTGTCATAATCCTGGGATGGCTAAGGTTGGAAGGGACCTCAGAGATGATCTAGTTCCAAGCCCCCTGCATGGGCAGGGACCATATTGCTCCAAGCCCCATCCAGTGTGGCCTTGAACACTTCCAGGGATGGGACCTCCACAGCCTCTCTGGGCAACCTGTTCCACTGTCTCACTACTCTCACTGTAAAGAATTTCCTCCTAGTGTGTAATCTAAATCTACTCTCTTCTAGTTTAGAGCCATTACCCTTCATCCTATCACTTCATGCCCTTGTGAAAAGTTCCTTCCCAGCTTTCTGGTAGGTCTCCTTCAGGAACTGGAAGGCTGCTATAAGATCTCCATGGAGCCTTCTCTCCAGGCTGAGCAACCCCAGCTGTCTCAGTCTGTCTTCATAGCAGAGGTGCTCCAGCCCTCTAATCATCTTTGTGGCTCTCTTCTGAACTTGATCCCAGAGCTCTAGGTCCTCCTTATGCTGAGGACTCAGGACTGAACACAGTACTCCACAGATGGGGTCTTACAAGATTGGAGTTGAGGGGGAGAATCACTTCCCTTGACCTGCTGACCATGCTTCTTTTGATGCAGCCCAGGATATGGTTGGCTTTCTGGGCTGCAAGCTCACATTTGTTGCTCATGTTCATCTCCTTGTTAGCCATCATTAACCAAGTCCTTCTCCTCAGAGCTGTTTTTGAGCCAGCGTCTGCCCATCCTGTATTTGTGTTTGGGATTGCTTTGACCCAGGTGCAGAACCTTGCACTTGGCCTTGTTGAACTTCATGCAGCTTGCACGAGTCTACCTCTCGAGACTGTCAAGGTCCCTCTGGATGGCATTCCTTTCCTGCAGAGTGTCTACCTCACCACAGCTTGGTGTCATCTGCACACTTGCTGAGGGTGCACTCAATCCCACCCTCTGTCTCACCAGCAAAGATGTTAAATAGCATCCGTCTGAGTACCCACCACTGGGGAACAACACTTGTGACTGGTCTCCATTTCTACATTGATATGTTGACCACAACTCTTTGAGTATGACCATCCAGCCAGTTCCTTGTCCACCAAGTGGTCCATCCATTGAATCCAGTTTAGATACCAGAATGTCATGTACAGTGTTGAACGCTGTGCAAAAGTTCAGATAGGTGACATCTGTTGCTCTCCTTTTGTCCACTGACACAGCTACCCTGTGAGAAGAGGCCACCATATTTTTGGGCAGGATTTGCTCTTGGTGAAGCCATGTTGACTGTCACCATCATCTCTGATGTTTTTTGGTTTTTTTTCCCATGTGCATTAGCAGAGCCCTTAGGAGAATCTGCTCCATGATCTTGCTGGGCACAGTGGTGGGATTGGCTAGCTCATAGTTCCACAGGTCTTCCTTTTTTCCCTTTTTGAAAGGGTTTTATTTCCCCTTTTCAAGTCAATAGGAACTTTACCAGACTGCCGTGGCATCTCAAATGTGAGGGACAGTGGCTTTGCAATTTCATCCACCAGTTCCTTCAGGAGCTGCAGATAAATCCCGTCAGGTCCCATAGGCTTCTTGTGCACCTTTAGCTTCCTAAGGCGGTCTCAAACCTCCTCTTCTCCTACAGTGAGAGGGATCTTCATTTTCTCAGTCCCTGCCTCTGCCTTTTGCAACTTGGGTGGTGTGACAAGAGCCCTTGCTGCTGAACATTTGGGGGAAAATATTCATTGAGTGTCACATCCTCCTTCTAGAGGGGGCCCATGTTTTCCCTGGTCTTCCTGTTATCACTGACATACCTGTAGAAACCTTTCTTGTTGCCCCTGGCCAGATTCAAATATCACTGTGCTTTGGCTCTCCTATCCTGATGCCTGGCTTCTCTCACTACTTCTATGTACTCCTTCCAGGTTACATGTCTCTGCTTCCATCCTTTCTTGGGTAGAATTTTGAAATTTTTGTGTTTAACTGTATCCAGGAGTTCCTTGTTCATCCACACAGGCCTCATGGTGTTCTTGCCTGCCTACATCTTTGTTGGAATGCATTGGTCTTGAGCATGGGGGAAGTGATAATTGAATATGGACCATCTTCCCTGGGTCACAGAGGGTTTTCCAGTCACAGAGATATTAAATGTACAGCAGGTACCAGATGATTTATCTGATGTACACACATGTGTTTTTACAAAAAACAGTTGCTTGAGGAACAAGCCTGTTATCTTGGTCATTACCAAAGACATCATAAGGACGCCAAGTGGGAAAGTCAGACCTGCCAAAATCAAGAAGCAGCAGTAGAAGTTGCTGACTTTTAATTTTGAGCCTTTGTATATACAGGCAGCTCTAATTATGTATGCTGTTTCATACACAAGATTGAGCATTGTGTAGCAGGTTTTTTTTCATTTATTATACCTTGGTGTGTACCCACAGGTGGAAACTTTCAATGCCGTGGCTGAGTGAGGCAGGGAGTCTCCAGCAGCACTGGAGCAGCACTGGTTTTTACAAGATGAGACACAGCCAGGTGGGCTTGTGGGTCTGTCAGGTCCCACTGTTCAGTCTTTCCCTAATTTCAAATTTCTGGAGGCTGTGCTGGAAGATCTGGTGATGTTTTAGTTCATTTGGTGCGGTTTGAAAAACAGAAGCTGTGGTGGGGCTTGTTGCTTTGCTAGGAATACCTCGGGCCCCCAGTGCCTCTGCCCTATAAAACTTCAATCTCAGGGCAATAATTCTGCAAACACTTTCCTTGAGTTTCAGGCTTCTGGAGGCCATCAGACTCCTGCCTTTTTCAGTGGTGTGAGATCAGGGCCTGAAAATTTCCTTGTACATTGAGAAAAGCGGTGGGATGGACATACCTTGGTTTTGAGTTTGATCCATGGGATGAGTGTTGCGGCAGGATTTTGCTGGGTCTCAGCCCGCTCTTCTGTTGTCAGAATTCCCTGAACTTTGCTCCCCCTCTTACAGTTCTCTTTTCTCAGAAAGCATTGACTGTTTCTGAATTTGGCTGCTTTATATAGGCTCCTATTCCTCCCCCTCTCACCACTCACTGCTTCTTCTCCTCCGCTCCAGTTACTGAAATATCCATTCCCCAACGCATCGGCTTCATCAGCCATGCTCTCATCATCCATGGGCTGAAAGCAGAGCAGAGCTTGCTCGAGGAGGAAAAAATGGCCCCAAACCCTGCTTAAGTCTTCAAGTGGATGGAAGCTGTTTGCCGATCAAAGTTAGCATGCCAGAGTCTCTTTTGTTCTTTGCTTCCTCCATCCTGTATCTGGCAGTGCTTTCTCCACACTCCTGGCAGGCAGGGCTTGCCCCGCAGGCTCTGCAGGAGCTGAAACAAGAACTGCTTTGGGTTTCCAGATAAGAAGCATACCAAGTACCCCGCTGTATAAATACAAGCTGCAGAATTCCTCTAGTCAAGGTGGTAGGTGCCTTCAGGAATATGGGAAGCACTTCAGAAGGGAGGAAAGGAAGAGAGGAGCAAGGAATTCTGGAAAGATAGGTAAAACAGAGACAGAAAGAAGTCACGGTAACAAAATTGAGTCATGATTTTCAGAAGTATTCTGAACAGCTCTTAAATGGAGAAAGTTTGCAGGTAGGGTATCAGCTGATCCCATCTCTCTCCCTGGAGTTTTTCAAGCCATGGCTGGACAAAGCCCCAAAGCCTTGTTCCTGCTGCAAATGAGGGGCACAGGGGCTCTTCCAGCCAGGGTGAGCCTGTGGCATTGGCTGGTGTTTAGAAGGAGGTTTAAAACCAGAAACATTTTAGTCAGTGCTAAATAGAGGTACTAGGAGTGGCATGGCAATTTGTTTTAATGTGATCTGGGCTTACTTAATCAGTGTTGTTGACTCTTCTAAGGCTTCCAGGTTCATCAAGGGGGTTGATCTAGATAAATACATTTATTTTCCTGTTTTCCATTTCCCGCGGACATACATACTGGTGTAGCTTAAAAGCGTGAAGCAAGGAAGAAACAAAAAAAAGGGGTCAAATTAAGTGACTGCTGCCAGACTAATTATTCCATTTTATTTCAACTCATATTTATAAACCTACAACTTTGAATGGGAATGTTCAAAATTATCTTTGCAATGACCATCTTTCCATCTAATTTAAAGTCATTCAGCTTTACAAGGGCCAATTATGCTCTGCACTACCCAATGAAAAGATGTGGCAACATCAGAAAAAGTGATTATTCAAGCAATCTTTCTTACACAAAATAGCTAACTAATCTCTCAGCTTCAGTCTTTTGAGTGCTATTGCAAATATCTTCCTGAAAGAAAACTTCATTCTTGGTATGCTGGCAGCCTTCTGCCTGCTTGTCATCCCTGATTGCTCTCTGTTGTTGCAGTGATGGTTTGGCTGCTCAGAAATTTTCTCTTTTGTCTCTGTTGCTCTTCCTGTAGTCACTGCTAGTTTTAGGTTGCTTTTCTGTGACCAATGAAAGTGTGATGCAGGGAATGAGATTTGTGTCCTGCTTTGAAAAATAAGGGAATCTCTAGACTTGCTATTCTTCTGGTGCACTGACCACTGTCCTTGAGGCCAGTATGGCTGAGGTTCTGGAGGAAAATAAATAAATATTCATGGATGTTGTTCCCATGGAGAGGGGTCCATTTGCAGGCATCTTGGTTTATTGACTTGGAAGTATTTGGTCAAAAAACTAATAAAGGAGGGGAGAACTTTCTAAAAACAAAAAAACAACCCAATTCCCAGCTTTAAATTTTCATTTTAAGTTCTGCAAGTCACTAACTAGTGCGTTGTTGCACTGCTACAAGCAAAAGGAAATGCATCTTATTTGCAAAGTCAAGAATGTATTCTTACTGTAATTGAAAGCTTCAGTCTCTAAGGAAATGGTTATTATTAGTCCCACTCTACTTATTATAGTGAAAGAAAAGGAAAATAATAACTCCTGCTACAGAATAAGTCTCAGTAATAAGGTAAAATGTATTTCCTAACATCTGTGTCTTTCTCTACTCCACCTCCCACTGGCAAAAAGTGAGGTGGCACAGGGGTAAGTTTTTGGTTTTCCTTCTTTGTTCTTGTCTCCTCTGCAGGCATGTCTGGCTTTCTGTACTGTGTACTAAAGCCTGCCCCAAAACTGAGGTGCAACCAGCAGAAGCAGAAGTTCAATTCAGATTCAGCTAAGCAGACCAATTTTTCAGGTGGAAGTTCCTGTCTTCTAAGGGCTTTGAGTCCCCTTTAGCACTACCAATGCTTCTGTAAATTCAAAATGCTTCTTCTCTAGTAAAGCATTACTGCTTGTAGTCCTGAGTGATCTTAATAATAAAAAGAAGAAAGAATGAAAAAAGCAGTGAGTCATTAGTATCTTGTGCTGCCTCCAGGATGCTAATGGTGGCATTTATTCTTCCTTGCTGGGAGAAGCAGGAGGTGGAGGTTGGTGGTTTCTTCCAGTGAGTTCAAGGATCCACTTGGGATAATAAATATGTAAAACATATATAAATTATATTTTCCATCATGATTTTACATGCTCTTTCTTAAGAGTTTGCATCTGCGTGTTATATCCATATTTACTGTATTTAGAGTATATTTAACACATTACTTGTAACATATTCTCTCTGCTAGCCCTGAAATTGATGTTGTTGCCGTCTGCATTTCTTTGGCTGACAGAGATACTTATGTAGTTTGCTATGGGGGGTCCAGTTCTATCCTGTGCTGCTTCTCCTGTCTTCCCACACCTGTGCCCCTCAGCATGGCATCCTGTGCCCCTGCTTGGGAGCCCCCTGCTATGTCAAACTGTGCCACTGATCACACCGATCATAGGTACTTCATTCTTTGTAGAGTACCTGCTTGGTCCTACTCTGTGCAAGCGTTACAGTTATGTACAAAGATAAGCCACCTGGTCAACAGAAAAGTTGCTGGTACAGCTAAACAGGCTGCAGCAAAGCCCCAGGCAGGCACAGCCAGAGCCTGACCCTATGCAGTGGGTCCTGTCAGTGCCTCCTGACTCATCAGGTTATTTGCTGGTTTTGTTCCTATTCTCTGTCTCCTAACAGTTCTTGACTTTAACTTTTTCATCTAATTATTGCAGAATGTTAGGTTGATTTTTATAGAAAATTATTTGTAAGGTTTCAAAATTTCTTTTCTGATTGTAAAGCTAATTGAGAGACTATTGCTGTGCACATAAAGTGAAGGTTGCTGTCCCTGCTCTCTGAGTTGCTCTGTGTTTCCCAGTGTTGAATTTAAATTGACATTAAAAAAGTATTTTTGTCTTGGAAGTAGTCAGTTCTGGTGTCAAAGTTCAGTCTCTAAAACCATAGGCCATCAAGATGATTGCTCAGTTAACATGGAAGTAATTGGGATTTTCCATTCTTACTGCCTATGAAGGAAGAGCAGAAGAGCCAGAGGGTAGGGCTGCAGGTACTGTTTACCTAGGTAGCCATACTGATATCTCTCCACTGTGCTGCCTGGAGCTGAGTATTGTAACTCACTGGTATATTGCTGGTACCATGAGCTCGCTTGTCTCTGTAGCGTTGAGCTTTCTTTGACATCCAGCGCTGTCCCTGCTCTGTCATTCCTGTATAATCTGCACTGTGGTGCTAATCTTTTCCCTAAAAAGTTGCGCACTACCTATTTATCCCTAGTCTATTGTAGCAGTAAGCTGCTTTTTGACATTTCTGATGAGCATTTGGGGTTTGGGTGGTCTATGATTTGTCTAAAAATATTCATGTATTCTACCTTTGTCTGCTTTACTATTTTTATATGAATAACACACAGACACACCAACCCATGGGATTTGCTAAGGACCATTTGTCTCTTTTTTAAAATGCTACAAATTTCTGACCTTCTTTGAAATTAGAGAATTTTATGGCATTCACTCCTAGAGAAAAAGTATTACTCTGAGATGGGCATATCAGTCTTCCCTCATTCCTGCTCTTAACACTTCCATGTCATCATTTGAGTTTTCCAAGCCAGAAACTTGGCCCCAGTTCGACTAGGTGATGCTACCCTTCCTTGGCAAGGCTTGCCCTGCTACAGGAGTCTGCTTGAGTCCCCATTGTTCTGAACCTCTTCCAAAACTCTCTTCATCCATGTTTGGAGCATTTCAGTGGATTTTACTGTGTTGTTTCAGCCCTGAATTCTGCCTGCAGGCTCCTCTCCTTCCTTATATTGCTGATACCTGAGGGGGACCACAGATACTGAGTCCCTCCACAGCTTTTTCTGAATGTGATGGATCCCAAAGGATGCAGAAGATTTTCCCAGAATAAGATTGTGGTTTTCTGAGGCTCATCGGTTCAGGATGTGTTTAAGCAAATGGAGTATTCCTAATTGTGGTTAAAATGGAGGGTAAGGAGGGAGTGGTTTCATATTTTGAATGCGAACATTTAAAACAGATGCGGCCTGCTAGGAATCATCGCATTAAATTGCATGGTTTTTTAAAAGAGAAGAACATCTATTTTACTCAAGTCCATAATATGAAAGAATAGAAGTTAAAAGATATTTTTCATCCACTTTGAAAGCAAATGTATTTTAAATGTATTTTAAATGTATTTTAAATGTATTTTAAATGTAATTCTTCAGTGCAGCTGCTGCTTTCTTTCTCTGGAAAACCTTTCTCATGATTTGAGTGGTGTAAAGATGTGGGCTGTGTGTTAATCCAGTTTAAGGTGCCAAACTTACTTTCCCCTCAAGGGATTTTTTCCCACCATTACCTTCTAGAGAAATATAGGACCATCTTTTATTTCAACACAACACTGTTTTGGGGAGATCTGTTGGAGATCCACCGCCTTAAGATTACTTGTGCTGGGAAAGGAAAGAATGTGAGGGGTTTATCTTACAGATACAGATATAGGTGGCACAGGATCAGCTGGTTTCTTTATTTTCTTCCTGCACTGTTAATATCTAGTAGTGCCTACATTTAAAAATAAGCCCAAACAACCTAGAACCTGTGAAAGAGCCTTATGGCACTGATGGTGGTGCTGGAGCACCCTGGGGTGGTGTTGACAGGGCAGCCAGGAGCCATGGTGGGATGCTTCTCTTAGCTGCTCATCACAAGCGGGTATTTGTTGCATTTCCTTCTTCAGCTTCTGCTTATTTGGGGCTGGAAAATCAACCTGCATTAAGTTTTAAGTAAGTAAGGTGCTGGTAAGTTAGGTATACCAAAATTCTGGGGGGTCTAGTGTTGCCTTGTTACCACCCCCTGACCACAGGAGGAATTGCGCAAAACAGCAAGTATCAGCACTGGGAGAGTTTGGCTGGAATAGCTGCAGGATTTTGCTGTCTCATCATCCCTCTTGTCCTGATCCAGTCTCCCTCAGGGACTTTTCCTCTCCCAATTCTTCTTGCTGTCCTTTGAGAAAAGTGCTTTTCTGAGGAAAGCCCTGGGTACAGCCTCCTTTCTTCCTGTTCCTCTTCCTTCATGAGGATATATTTTGTACATTGAGCTTGTTGATCTTGAGCTCATTAAATACTGTCATACCATTCTGAATACATCAGCTGTGCCCATAATATGCAATCTGAAGCTATTATTCTCTTTTCTCTAGAAGTGATCTTCCTTATTTTAATTGTTATTATTTTTATACAGCCAGCACTGCAGTCTGAGTGGTTTTCCAGTAGTTACTCAGTTTTAGTGACTTATTAAGGTTTATCCAAGTCACGGATTCCCAGCGGATGTTCTGAGCTTGTTTCTTATTTAAAAACATCATCTAAATTCAAATCAGGCATTAACATAGTTCTGCAAATGACATTCACCCCTCTGCAGAAGGACCAGCATTAATCCTGTGCATTGCAGCAATGGCATTACAAACCTTGTTTGAGGCTTAGATGAGCCTTAGACAAAGTAGAGACTTCTGCAATAGGTAGGACTTGTATAGCCTTACTTTGAGCTTCACTGTGTGTCAGAGGGGCTGTGTTAGAAGACAAGGTGCTCCACAATACTTTCCAGGGTCTCTTGGTACTATCTGCAGACAGCATCTTTATGTAATCCTGTTCCTAACACATTGCCCCACTGCTGGAATCCCTGGATCACTGCTGGAAGAGGGATCGATCCCTGTTTCACAGTGTAAGGGAACTGACATGGTGCTGCCAGAAACAGTGGGATCTTTAGGCTGTGACTTTAAGCTCCTATTGAAGTTTGTTTCAGTTTGATCCAGTTCCTGCAGGGTCCTCTGGAACTTCCCACCTTAATATATAAAGGGTTTTTTGCCTCCTCACTGGTTGTCATCAGCAGTGCATGTTTTTTGCACTGTTGGAGTTCCCACAAAACCTGTTGCACTATGCGGGTCTGAGAGCATCCATCCATGCTTCCCATGCCTCTCCCATGCACTTAGTGTATGCAATGTAAAGTGAGGCTCAGAATAGAAGAGGAAGCTGAGGTACTCCCTTCTTCAAAAACTCACTGCTCAGAAAAAAATATAAACCCAAAGCTGGTGTATCATGCAAACATTTTGAGTTCTTGCAAACATTGCAGGAGTTCAGTACAAGCCTCCATAGCTTAACACCATCTCTGCAAAGTGCTCTACATCCTTGTCATAAAATTTGGATGAACTGCACTGGCTAAACTGTTTTATTGTTACCTGACAGCCGTGTACCTTTTTAAAGTTCAGATTTACTGGGGAAGGATAGAAATACATTTCATTGCATTTGGGAGAACTCACCAGAAGACTGGTGGAATTTCTTGGTCATTGTAGAGCTGCTGCCTAATGTAGGAAAATTCTCTCTTTAATTCAGAGACCAGATAGAGGAAGCTGCCTAGTATCCAAAATTAAAGTGTGTGATTATTTAATCACCAGTTAGTTAATGATAACGAACAAGTATTTTGCAAGTGAGCTCTTAAAATTAATCTTTCAACACAGATCCTGGTGCTGCAGTGCTAAAATCAAGTGCCCAGTGTAGCCCTGCCATTCTTAATCAAGACTTGCCATGTTGGTTCTTGATCTCAGGCAGGTGTTGGTGGCAGATCTGCTGGCCAGATTTCCAGTGGAGGTCCAAGCATTTCTTAATTCAAAACTTACTTCTTGAGTCTCACTGAGATTTTTCCAGCATGAGCATATTCTTCTTTAATTGTTGGACTCTGAGAACGGCTTGACAGATGAGCAGCCAAACAGTCTTGTTTTCCTTTGTTAGCTATTTTTATTTTACCTCAATTGGTACATATCAAAGAGTACTGATATCACTTGAAATAAACATCTTTAAACATTAATAAGTAGCATAAGAGATGCTCTTTTTGATGCTGTGTGGGAAAACATCAGACGTTTCTTGCAGGAGAAAAAAAGGTAGCACAAATGTGTTTTACCTCATGTGTTTTAATATCCCTCAATAATGACTTTGCAAGTGGGAAAGCAAAGAAGGGAAATTGCTGTAATCAACTGCCCATAACATTGCTGGATGAAAGCCCAACAGAGCCAACAAAACTCAAGCTGGTTTCCAACAGCAGCAGAGAGGTTTATGAGGATGCCCCTGGGTCTGCTTCATGTCTGCCTAAAGGTACGTTCAAGGCTGCCAGGATTCTGGTGTCACCAAAATCTTTTTGGGCCTCTTTTTCTGTGGTTAGTGCTATATTAAGACAATTAAGAGCACATACTGATACGTTATCTATTATAATGATACCTCTATTTTCAAATTAGAAACTGACTTTTGAAAGGAAGCTTTATTCTGTTTTTATATGGCTGAGAATGTTACAGTACATATTGTGCTGCTCCCTATCCACATGAGATGCTGGGTTCATAATTTCTTGCAAATTCAGAAAGTCAATCCAGAAGGGACTCTTGAATAATTTTTGTTTTTCTCCAGCATTTTGTGAGCTGGTCTGTTCCACCTGCTCATCTCAGCACAGGCCACACACTGTGTCTGATGGCACAGAAGTTCAGGAAGATGTTCAGGCTTCACGTGACTTCTCCAAGAATTTAAACATTTGCTGCTCTATTTGATAGCATGTTTGAGAGTTTAATGAGTCATAGTATAAAAAATGGTTTCCTTATTTGCTCTTCCTTGCCTTCACCCAGTGATTCCTTTTATTCCTTATTGCAGAAATGACAAAGCCCTTTTTTAAAATCTTTTTTATTTGCAGTGTTTTCTTTTGTGAGAGGGGTTTGCAGTACAATCAAGTTACTTCTCAATCTTAGACAAACTGAACAGGTTGAGCTTCAAGTTTCTCATTCTCAGACATTTTTCTGCCATCCAGTAATTTTTACAGCTGTCTCCCATCAGTTTTTCAACATCTTCTTGCCCGGGGTGACCCCAAAGCTTTTTCAGGATCCATCTCATGAACTGCAATATATGGGTGGTGAAGTTGCCTCCTAGTTGTGTATGTTGCATTTCCATTTGATACAGAAGTGGATGTAGTGGAATATCCAGTATTATATGGGGATATAGTGCTCTGGTATCCTGAATATTTTTTACAGAGGCATTTTGTTACTGGCTGCTGTGGCCAGTTCTGTAGGTACCCCCTTGTGGTGCCCAGTAGTTTTCATTTTTTGTTGCTTTTTTAGTGATTAAAAGAAGAAAAAAATAGACAGTGCACAGCTGTTCCTGGAGAAGGATGAGCTACTATCTTAATGAAAGCAGGTATTCCCAATGCCTTCTTACTCACTGGTTTCCTGGTTTGGCAACTAAGCTGAAGTTCAATTAAATGTCTCTAACTTTGCTGCAGGGAAAGCTGGGAAACCATTTGTTATTTTAAATCTCTTCACTTTTCAATTGTCAGATTCAATTAAGGGAAAGTTTATAGTTTCATTGGAAAAGGGCAGTAGCTATAGAAAACCCAATGACCTGAGTTGTTCCAGGATCTGATGAGGGATTTTCTGCTTTCAGCTCAGACTTATTCAGTACTTTTGGCAGTAACTGCAAAGAGGTATTTGCTTATTTTAATATACAGAGAGTTAGATGGGCATGTTTTCATGATTCATGGCCAAGCCACAGCCCCAAATGACAGAGCTGAGCATCTTCCACCCAAGCTGTGCTGAAAACTTGCTTTTAGACAGTTTGCAGAAACTTCAGTTTTACTCAGACTGTGCCTTGCTTAAAGCCACTGAAAGCAAAAGCTACATTTCCAGACAACTGAAACACCCAGGTGGGGTTTGGGTGTTGGTTTTGTTTGTTTTAATTTCACTAGATCCCAGAACTTTTCTCCTTCAGTATCTCATTTGTGGTTATGCTCCTCTCTGTGGGAGGGAGGAAATAAGGGCGTGTTATGCATTCTTGCATCAGAGGACATCATATGTAAAGGTTGTGGGGTGCTTGAGTCTCATGGGTCCCATAGAAGTGCATCAGACAGGCATTGTCATGGGCATGTCAGTCACTGCTGCAATACCAAGTAATAAATGTTTCTTTTATTCACATGAAGGCCCTTGCCAACCAGAGGCTTGGATGCTTGTGCTGACCTGCTGTACATCTTGTGTCTGGCTTCACAGAAGCAGACTTGCATAAAATACTGTTCTCAGGCTGTTGGATTTTCTGCTAGATAACCTGGTTATGTTCCTTTATGGCCCTTTGCGGTGAACTTTGAGCATTCCAGTGGTCTCAGAGCAGATGCTCTTTCTTCTCTTGCTGCCTCGTCCCCTTTTTCCCTCCAGCTAAAGGTAAAGAGTATTTTTAAGCACCATTTCACGTAAATCTGAAAGGCTGAGTGACTTAGAAGCCACCTGGGAGGATGAGTGTGTCATCACTGGAGTAAAACATAGATCTGAGAAGTTTTTGTGGTTTTGTTTTGGTTGGTTTTTTTTGCCAGTGTTGCCATTTCTGGTGGGCCAGCAGATGGAACTGCCCACGAGGCCATATTTATCCCTGCAAAACCAGCTGCTGCAAAATGCTGGGGCGAGAGTTGTATGGACTCCTATGCTTTGAAACAGCTACTTATTTTAATAATAATGCCCCTCCATTTGGCTTAGCTGTGTTCTTCAAAGTTCTTGAAGTCACTTGTTAATTTAGGGCAAAGTAATTATGTAAGGTACAGCTGCAAGTTCATATTCATTCCTCTGAAAAAAAGAAAAAAGGATCAGAGCAATTTTTGGGTGAAATGTGTTTTCTAATCGAATGGCATTCAGTTAGCTGAAGATGTTCCCTGCTGGTGTGGATGTGGTACCACACTGTCTCCCTCATAAAAGCATAGATGTGGTCTTTAAAGTGAGTGGCAATAATCCTTTAGGTGTCTGTCACTGCTTCTAAGAAGTCTTCGAAAGGCAACATCTGAAAGACACGAGGATGCAAGCGCTGCAAACAGAACAACTTTAAAACATTTATGATATATAGGGAGAGAAATGCAAAATGGTGGCATCATTGGGTGTGCTGTGCAAGTAGAAGAAAAATAGGATAATAATAAAAAAATTATTACTTTTTTGAAGTGGAGCAAGGAAGCAGCAGGCAGTGTATGAAGGGTTGGGTGAACCTGTAGGTTTTGTTTTACCAGCAGTTTGCTCCACAGACATTGCAGCCCCGAGTACCCAAAGCAGCAGCCAGGTGGGTGCTGCACACTCATCCTGCAAATTCTCTGCCTGCTGTGAAACTCTTGGAAATGAGTATTTAATACAGAAATAAAACGATTATACGTGCATGTAACTGCTGTATTTATGTCCCTACTGCCCTGTAAGTTGCTGGTAGCTGTCAGCCCAGACGGGCCATGATAATTATGGCTTCATTGAATTGGATAGTGGGAGGTGCTGGAAGCATTATCCTCATTTTAAGTATGAACATGCAAGGAAAAAGGACTTTCTTGGAGTCCAGCTTTCCCCCAGAGTAGAATGTTAGGAAAATAATTCTTTTTCTTAACCCATCTCTTCCTTGGCAGCCTGCAGACACACAGCACTTGTGACAAGCAACCACTTTCCCTGGCACCTACCAGATTTTTTCCAAACTGAACATTTTTTTTTAATTTTGTTGTTGTTGTTATTTTGTTGGTTGGTTTTTTTTCATCCCAGAGGGGAACTCCAAGACAGAAACTTTCTTAAAGAATTTTCATTGGTTCTGTCAGTATTTCACAAGAAGAAGTTTCTCTTTCTATGGGAGTGTGAGGTAGATGGGTAGAAACCAAGAATTAGGAGTGAGCCAGGGAGCAATGTTTTTTGTGGATGTATAGACCTATCCCTGATCTCTGTGCAGGAGCTGATACTGGGGCTGCTAAGTCTTTAGTAAATGCTTTTGTATCAAGTTTCTCTATTACAGGGAGCTGTGTTGTCTTGTTTCCTAGGGGCAATACATCATTTGTGCACTAATAGACTATCCTATTTAGACAAATTAGATCTTTTTAATGCCATTCTTAGTAATTGGTTTTGACTGCACTGTGTTAATTACAGCAGGGTTAGGGACTTCATAATTGTAGAGAATTGTTCCCTAATTTGGGGAAAACAGACAATGCTCTGTGTCCAGCTTCCAGTCTGAGTTGGTTGTCTTTGTGTTTAAACGTGGTACTTAAACCATTAACATTATCTTGTGGTGGTTGTAATTATGTGAATAACTGGTGGGAAGGAGCTTTAATGCAGTATAAAAATAGCACCAGGGAATGCAAACTTGTTTTTACAGACAAAATAAAAGCATAAGGGGGGGTCCAGGTAGGCTGCCAACTCTGCTTCATCCCAGGGCTGGCGTGGGTGGTTATTGTGGCTTGCTTTGAGTACAGGTGAGGACTGGGTGGTGGCATCACCAAGCATAGTGCAGCAGTCCCAGTCCTTCTGGTGGAAATCTGAGGTTTATTGTCTGTTTAAAGTGTAAGGGAAATCATTGAAGGCTTTGAGCAAGACCTGTCAAGGCACCATCTCTGGGATATGTTTGCCAGGTTTCAGTTTTGGTTCCCAGCAGAGGCAACATGTCTGCCCAGCAAAGAACCCCTATTTGCCTTCATTTAATTTCATTCTCCTCATTTCCTTCCCCGTGTTCTGTGAAGAAGAGCAGAGGAGCTTCTCAGTGATCCACTTCTGAACCTGTTGGAAAGATAGCGAGTCCTTGGAGCACAGCTGATACTGAGTCTAGGGGGAGGGACTCTGCTGCCCACATGCATGTGGATTGGGGTAAATGATGCATGTCAGTACATTGATTCCTTAGAGCTTGTCTATATTGTGCTATGTTCTAAAATCTCTGGTGCTGCTAAATCAATACCTCTACAGTGCCACGAAGATGCAGGCTAACCAGAGTACTTTTCCTGCACCAATCTGGAGCATCAGCATCTTCAGGAT
Source organism: Heliangelus exortis (assembly GCF_036169615.1). Lineage (NCBI taxonomy): Eukaryota > Metazoa > Chordata > Aves > Apodiformes > Trochilidae > Heliangelus > Heliangelus exortis. Next base: position 40,302,915 of record NC_092424.1, read on the forward strand.
GTTGAGGGTAGTTTTGAGCCTTTTCACAACTCGAAAGATCTTCTTTGCTACATAATAAACCTTTTTTTAGTTTATTTTTTGATTTGAGCTTGAGTTAGAGATCACCAGCCCGGGCCACAGTTTATATTGTACAATATTTGTGTTCCCATGAAAGCTGTCTGCGGGACACATAATGCAAAGGGTTTATTCATTGCTGCCCAAACAGAGGCAGTGATTTCCCTACTGCCCCATTCAAGTGTCTTGAAACAGTCTTAATACACCATATCATGGCACTTTAGAAAGTCAAGCCTCTCTTTAGCCTGACTTCCTAAGGAGGCTTATGTGATCATGCTCTGTTTATATCTTCATCCCTCCCTTGAAGAACTTTTGAACCCGTGGGCCCAGATGAGCCAAATTTATCAGCTGAAGGTGTTGCTGGTAGCAAGGCTGCAGGGTTGGTTTGTTGTTTTTTTTTTTTTGAGCTAGATAAAGCAGTGGCACTGAAGACAAGCACTTCTGTGTCAGCTCATGGATGATCAGACATGAGATCTTACAGGCACCCAGCCGTGGGGATTGCTTTTCTTGCAGGGTCAGTCCCACTGCAGAGGTGCCTTGGCAGTGTTGGGACTCCCAGGGATCCCTCATTATTGCTTTCCTGAAGCTTTTCCTGAAGCTTGGCCATGAGAGAGTCTGTTTGGCTGCAAATAACAAGCTGCAGGTAGAGACATCACGGCAGCAAACAGGGTTGCTTCAGTGCTTAAAAAATTGGCAACATCTAGAGGAAACGAGCAAAACGTGCAGTCTGATTTTTGCATTGGAAGCTTACAGGGAGGTCGTGAGGGTCACAGTAATTCAGGTCTTTTTCAAAGCTCTCTGCCTGTAAATAAAGTGGTGGAGAAGTTCAGATTTCTGGTTTTCACAAATAACTTTCCTACACATCCGACACCAGAGGAAATGTGGAATGAAGCTGAGCAACAGGTTTAGTTATCAGGTTTGTTAACTTGATTAAAGCTGTGTATAGTCATGCATGAGTGTGTGGATACATACACATCTGTTCATTTATATGTGTATGTATTTATACCCATATATATGTATACGTAGGCATGTGCTGGGCAATACTGTGTATATTGAGCAATTCTAATGGAAGAGGGAAATTGATTAGCTTAATTCCTGAGCTTTAGAATACAGTGGTAGGGAAAAAACTCACGTGGAGTCTCATCCAGGGGAGCCCTCAGCTGAGGTTGGAGGATGAACTGGACCTGATGGAGATCATGAACCCTTGAGCCCATCTGGGCTTTGCAGCTGTTTTCCTGGGGACACACAAATGATTTCCTACAGTCTCACATTACCCAAGTAAACCAAAACCACACCCACCAGGTTGTATCTCGGGAGCGAAAAGCTTGACTAAGCTGAAGTGTCTCAGTAAATAAACTCAATAAACTAAATCCTTCTCAGGGAGTGAAAGATAATCAAAGAAGAGGCTCAGTTTCCCCCCTGCTGTGCATCTCTCAGTTAGCTGTCTGTGGAGAGGGTGGAAAGCATCTCCGTGACCCTGTGGGGAGGGACAGAGGACCAGATGGGCCGGGGATTACATCCACAACAGCAAGAGGGGAATTCAGAACGTCCCTGACAGTCACTGCCAACTCACATGTGGATGTGAGGAGTTACACTTTGTTTTGGTCTCAGGGTCACCTCCAGCCTTCCTGTGCCAGTGTTTGAGGCATAATTATTTAAAGGAGGAGGAGGTTGTGCTGCAGGCTGCTGAGGATGCTAAATCCACTTCTGCTCAAAAGCCAATTGAATTTGAGACTGGAATGTGGAATTTAAAATGGTTATCCACTAATCTCAGAGCTTTTATTCATTTTGCTGAAGTTTTAACCTTAATTTTTACCCATGTCTTATGCTTTGTCTCCCTTTCTGCTTCCAATCAGTGTTTGGCATGACAAAGTTTGTCTAATATTGGTGCCTAATTGTAAAAGATAGTACAGAAAAGAATGCCAATTAACCTTTAAGTGGGGCTAAAACTTTTTATCCCTCATTTCTAGGACATGGCTCTTAGCCCATATAATCACAGTATTTTCTGGCAGTTTAAGTAACTGCTTTTCTTAGGAAGAATTAAAATAACCTAAAAGAAATGGCATACAAGATCAGCAAAAAGGCAGCAAGCAAAACTCTGAAGTGCCTCAGTTCTTCTTAATTTACTGTGTTATTTTTAGCCTCTTGTATCTTTTGGGACCTTCAAGCTAAGAGTTGTGGTTCCTCTCATGTGCTTCTTTAATACATTTTGACCAACCTATTTAAGGTGACCTGTTGTTGCAGTAGTTATGAGGGACATGCACAACTCGTTAGAATGCTATTTAGGAGGAAGACTGCTGAAAACATCTCCAGCAAAGTCTTAACCATCTCTCTTTTTTTGCCTTCTGTTATGTGATCATCATTTTGTGTCCCTGGTGTCCCTAAATGTTTTCTTCCTTGCTGCACGAATCTTATTTTCAGACTTTATTCTTCAATCTTCACAAAACTAATAAAAAAATATAAAAATTTCTCAAGTTATATGTTTTTCTCCTTGGAAAATCTTTAAAACTTGAATTTCCACTGCCTTGATTTTCCTGCACTTTTCCTGATAGCCTTTCACTTGGGTGGACATGAGTCTTCCCATAGTCTGTTTTCTTACTGGCATGTGTGTCAGACTTCAGTACTTTAATCACCATATTATTGGTGATAAAACCAGACCTTTTGGACTGGCTTTCTCATTCTTCTCATGTGGTTTATTATTTTTGCCCTATTAACTCTGATTTGTGGTTAAATTTAATTAAATGAAGTTGAACTTGATTATTTAACCTTAATTAAGCCCTGGTAGTTCTCCATTCTTCAAATCTCTTGAGGAAGGATTACAGTATTCCTTTTCCAGTATAACCTATATCAGGAGTATCAGCTAAACTTTTTAAAACTGAATAAGAGAAAGATCTCATGGATTTCTTGAGGTGAATATTGTTAAGGAATCATGTTTGAACTTGAGATGGTAGAGACATGCCCCATCTTAAACACTGTGCAGCAGTGCTTTGCCATAATAAAAGCTTGTAAATAGGTTGCTTTTGGTGGGTTTTTTTTTTCTTTATTTCTTTCTTGTTTTTAGAACAGGCTTCCTGGTTATGAATTCTAGAGCCTGTTTATATCTTGTTGAATGAACTCACACCAAGAGTGTGAAGCCTTTTCCTTCAGTGTAAATCGCAAATTAGGTAATATGGGCCATCTAAACCAATACTTTAAAGTTTCATTCTGTCTTATTTTAACTGGGGGGTTCAGAGTTGACTATTAATAAATATCCACTCAGGCATGTTTAAGTACAAAATATCTTGTCCTGGATTTATTTTGAAAGATTTAACAGTTATGATACTTAGGTTTTCATATGTTGTTTATTTAATTTATGTGCTTTCCTATGTGGCATATTGTAGATTCCACATAGATACTTCAGCTCTTCAGCACTGCAGTTTAATTACTTAAGTGAATAATCCATCTTTATTTGGTGGAATATGTGGCAATTAATCTACCTTGATGAAAGAGTTAACCAGTGAATAAAGCTACAGGGCTTAACAGTGGGGTTGGGGGGGAGGGCCCTTTGGCTCAGATTGTGTTTTTGCTCTTGGCAGAAAAAAGCTTGGACTGAGGATGATGAGACACTGGCACAGGTTGCCCAGAAGAGTTGTGAATACCCCATCCCTGCAGGAGTTCAAGGCCAGGTTGAATGCAGCTTAGAGCAACCTGGTCTAGTGGGAGGTGTCCCTGCTGATGCAGAGGGGTTTGAACTCGATGATCTTTAAGGTCCCTCCCAACCCAAACCATTCAGTGATTATGCAGAGCATTTTGTGCCTGGACAGATATTACAGGGGTCCTCCCCTGATCTAATTCAGCCTTATTATAAATCTGTTGTAACTCTCTTATTTCCCTCCAGTGTGAGATAGTGAATGCCTGCATCCCATCCTAGGTGATCATTCTGGATTTATGTTCAGGGTATCTGCTGGAGAGCTGTGTGTTGTCTGACTTACACGTGCAGCGCAGATAAGTTGTTCCAAAAGTAGCACATCACTTCTATGAAAATGAGAAAGCAATGTAAAATGCATGACTGGTTGGTTTTCCAGACAAATAAGAAATGATGCACCAAGACATATTTAATATTAATTTTATCTGAGCTTTTTAAAGAGTCTGTAGCAGTGGCATTTTGGAAAGATTCAGGACAGCAAGAACTTGTGGCAAAGGGCAGCTCCAAAAAAACTACTACCTCCCCAAGAAAACCAATGGTAAATGAAGCTACTTCTTGTCTCGGACAAGAAAATCAGACCTTGGTTCTGTGAGCTCTGATCCTTGTGTCACTTTGAGCACAGGAATAGTTTCATTAATCCTTTTAAGACTCAGCAGCAGGAATAAAGTTATGCTTGTGGGTGGGATCAGGGCTTAAATCCCCCTCAGCATCAGACCTGATCTGTGTCTCTGAATGTGGGATTTTCCAGGGAAATGCTCACATCATAAGAGGGGGAGTCAAAGATCTGAAATCAAACTCAGGTCATCAAATGAGACGTCCCATTCGTTTTTCCCTGCCCTGTCCTTTCCATGTAGGCAGTAAGCCCTCTGGAATAGGGACTACATGGTTCGTACAGTGGATGCAGCTCTAGCCCAGGAGCAGTACCCACTGTCTTTATAATAACTGGAATGAGTTTGGCTCTTTGACATGAATTAAGCTAAGCTCAGACAAAGCCCCTCAGAAGAGTGAAAGCATCGTAATTCCTTGGCAGAGCCGGGGGCGTTGGTTCTAAGATGTCTGGTTTAGAAATGTACTTGAAAAAAAATCCCCTGCAATGCAATCACGTAACCAAGTAAAAGGTATTCTGGGCCAGATTTTGCAGTTTCTAGGGCTTCAGTTATGTGCAAAGCCTCGTGTCAACTCAAGAGCTTTTCTCTGTCTGCACAGGCAGTGTCTTTACCAGAATTTTTCCCAGTGCTTGAAAATACCATTGCTCATGGAATTTATTGTTGCTCTTCAGTGACTGCATCATCTTTGTAACTCTCCAAGGTGAAAGTTTGAAGTGTAAGCAATGGGGTTTCATCCTGCTGAGTGCCAGGGCTCTTGGTATCCAGCAGCAGTGGCTGGTGATGGAAAACGTGTCTTGAACCTTGGCCAATAGTTTAGGGCCTGAGGGGTTTGATTCTGCCAGAGATACCTGTGCTTTCTGTCAGCTTTGGCAGCTTTGAAGCATGCCTCATCATTCCTGGTTGGGATCCTGAGCAGCAAACCTGTGAGGGATGGACTGCTTTCTTGACAGAGGAGAAAACCAAACCACTTGAGTTGTGCTTCTGGCAGGTGACTGACTCAGCTCCCATCCTCAGTCTCTGTCCACATGTCAGTTTTTTGAGGAGATGCTGAGAGTGTTATTCTCCGATACCAGATATAACTGATACCAGAGTGTTTAGAGGTGGTGATGAGGAGACTTCTGAGGTTCCTCTGTTAAATCCCTGCTTTGAATAAAACATTGAAGAGATCTGGACCTGCTTCTCTCACCCCAGCAGAACGTAACCATTTAGCCTTCTGGAGCAGGAGCATTGTTGTCACCTTTCCTCCACCACGGTGGTTTCATGAGCAATGCCTGCATTTCTAAGGCAAAGGATAGTTTGCTAGGTTCAGCCCAATTCTGTAAGTAACTTAGATCCTCCAAATATATTTTTTTTAACAAATATGTCATGCTCATTTTAAAAAAAGACCTGTTTTGATTTTTGTGTGACACAGGGCTGATATTTCTGTTGGTCTTTCGACATCTTTTCCATAACTGGTTTTGTAGTTACAAGCAGGATGGATGCTTTCCCTTCCCAATTAGGTTCGGCCATTGCCCTCATAGGAGACTTTTCTTCAACCTGCAGTAGCCAGATGCATGGGTCCCACAGTGCTGTGGAATGAGACCTTCCAGTTGGCTCAGCCTTTTCTTCATGAGCTCCCTGGGACCTTTGTCATATATTTTTCCTCCTTCCCCATGTCTGTACCTGCTCTCAGGGCACCCTCCTGCAAATTCCACAGCAGTTCCATGGTTTCTCCCACCATAGACGGTCTTTCTGTGTTGAAAGGGGAAATACTAAGCTTTTCATGAGTAAAGGTTTTACTTGTTGCTACAACATCTGCAATCAGTGGTTGTGTTTATATTAACAATTTCAATGTCTTTGTCATAATAACTGTAATTTAAACAGGTACTGTTGACCAAAGGACAATTAAGGATTGTTGAGTTTTACATTTCCCTAATATTCACCGCAAGCTGCCACCGAGCATTATTATGCTGGTATTTGAAGTACTACAACTGAGTGGTTGTAGTACTTCCACTTGGAAGTCAGTGGCAGTAAATGGAGGTGAAATCAGAGGAGCTCTGGGAGCACTGGGACTGGCCCCCAGTGTGGCTCCCTGGCAGTGGGCCCTGATGCTGTAGGTGATAGCAATGTTTTACCTCCTCCTGCACAGATTTCTACACAGCTGCTCTCTCTGACAGCGTGATTGATGCTCTGGAATTTGAGAAGGTGAACAAGTGATTATAGAAGAGCTGTGTTTTATTACACTCAGACCAGTTTTCCCAAGCCAGAGGACAAATCCCCTCTTCTCTACCTGGTCTGGTTTTCCAGCTGCTGTGCATCGTCATGACAGTCTGAGAGGTGCAGATCAGGAGGTGCATCAAAGGGCTGAAGGAATCGTTTGTCTTCCTTTGCAAGATGAGCCCAGGAGTGGTGTTGCTTCAGTTTCCCACCATCCCTGTCCTTGCTGAAGAATACAACAGGGTATAGGGGGGCAAGTCCAGCAGGGTACAAGTGGAAGCAAGCTTTTCAAAATGAAAATTGGAAAAAATGTTTTTTAATGTCATTTAGATGTACTGGATGTTTGGTCTCAAAGCTCATTACAGGGGGAGAAATCGAATGCTTAACTTTCATCTCTGTTAGCTAGATTGGTAATCCAGGAACTGCATTAGTGCTGCCAGAGTTAACAAAGTGTGTGAGTTAAAAGCTGTGGTTAGTCCTTCCACTTTCTTGAGCATGACTGAAGCCTCACTTAGCCCATTCCTCCAGAGCTGGCTTGCACAGACGTTGCCAAGTGGGAGATTTGTCCACAAATGTGACCGCCATTTGGTTGGTGACAGTGAACAAGCCAGAAATTTACCTGGCTGTGCTTTAGAATCCTGGTTTGGATTTTCAGCACTCTGCAATCAAGAAATGCAGATTTCCATGTTTGAATTGAGCCTGAAGCATTGCCAGCACCACAATGTTGCTGTTTCCATGGAGGCAGCTGTGAAAGCAGATTTTTTCCTTTAAAGAAAGGCAGAGCTAGAACAAAGCACATGTACTCAAAACGGGTGGAAGTTCTTTGGCAAATCTTGGCAGAAAATGCACTGCTGCTGATAAATCTGTGTAGAAATCGAGCCCCCTTTAGCCACTCCTACACAAATTGATTTCCTAGAAAGCAATAGCAAGCATGATTTTGCAGAGAGCCAAGAATTACTCACATGTGCTGGGTAGCTTCTGATGTTCCTGGGTCCAGAGATAGAGATGGGGTTTAACTGATCTCAGGAAGTCTTGCTTTCAAGTAAGAGAGATGGGTAAAGAGATGAGCCCAAAGGAGTTTTATGGATCTGTGAAGCTGACCTGCTGGGGGAAGGGAGCTGCTAAGGCTGAGTATGTGTAGTTAACTCAGTTGTGAGTGATCAGAGTGCTGGGAGAAATATTCAGGGCAGAACCATCAGACAGACCCGCAGCAGCTGCCCCATTATCCCAGCTTAGTTTTGTTACTGTCCCCTCACCTGGTGTAAAGTGTGGCTGATCAGGTTCTCTTCCCTGTACTGTAAGAGCCTCTTGACTGGCTTTGTCCTTCCATGCTGGATCAGGTGAAAAGCTACATGATGGGTTTGGTTTCTTCTCTCCTGGCCTCTCCTTCCTTACTCAGTTTTATGCTGCATCTGTCTGCTCTGGCTCAGCCTCTTCATCCTCTACCAGCCGCTCATGTCAATATCTCCATGCTCCTCCCATCTTCCCAGAGAAGCTGAGCATAATTTCTACTTCGGGGTCTACCACCCTGCCCTCATCACTCCTGCATTTCCCATGGGAGGCCCCTCTCTTCCCTGCCTCCCTGTTGTCCTGTGCACAGTATCCCTATAGGGGTTGTACGTCCCTTACGTCCTTGCTACAGGTTCCTGTGCCAGGCTGTTTTATTAAGTGCTGAGAACATCCTCCGATGCAATCGATGTCACAGCAAATAAATGCAAACTGATGTTTTTGCTGGTTGGGGATGTCACCGTGTCACCACAGCAGATCCCCACCTGCCTGACGAACGGTTGCATGCTGAATGTTTTCTCCAGGTTTTTTTTTTCTGGTGTTTCACCTTGGGGGAGTAGAGCTTGGTGCTGGCTAGCTCTGAAGAAAACAATATGGTGATCGTTTGTCAAGGGATAAACGCTGCTCTTCCCGTTTCCTGACTCAGCAGGATGGGATGCAATAACACACAGCAACCCTTGCCACAGTGCTCCCACACGTGGCTCAGCTTAGCGGATGCAGCGTGGGGTGAAGAGGAAGGTGGCCATGGGAAGCAGATGGGCAGCACAGTGTGTGTTTCGCCTGGCATTTGCTGCTTTGCTACAGGAAGCTCAAAAATATGTTACAGTGGGACTAAAAGAGGAAAAAAACCAAACCGACAAACAAACAAGCAAAAAAAAAAACAACCCCAAATATTCATGAATCTATGAATATTCAGAAGATCAGAAGAAACAAATGTAGTGATCTAAATGACCATTGGTGACTTAAAAGCTTAAAGACAATACGTGCAGATGATGATGGTGCAATTTAACAGCACAAGGCTGGGAAGGAGGGGGCTATGGAGGCAGAGGTGGGCAGCTGCCTGCTTCTGGAAGAAAATGCAAACTAACAGAAATTGTTCCTTTAGCTGTCCACTGTCTTCTGCCCTGACTGCAGAGACTCTATACAAACCAGATTTGTAAGTTAAAATACTAACTTCTGCCCAAAATTATTCACGTTCTACTGACTTCCTTGGAGGAGAGTGTTTAAATTAGTCTGATTCAGAGAATAATTCAGTCTGAATCAGGGAAGCTGTGGATGCGCAATCCCTGGAAATATTCAAGGCCAGGTTGGATAGGGCTTGGAGCACCCTGGGTAGTAGGTGTTGTCCCTGCCCATGCAGGGGGCTTGGAATTCCATAGATGATCTTTAAGGTCCCTTCCAACCCAAATCATTCTGTAATTCTATGGATCATGTCCATGTGATTCATCTGTATGAACTGCAGACTGTAGTCTCTGCCTGTGTTTCTCCCAGCTGAAAGTAAGTTTACCTGCAGATTTTTGAAGTAGTGCATCCATAAGAAAAATTCTGCTTTGCTGGCCTATCTTCATGCTTTCATCATTCCAGATTTTTTCTTTTTTTAAACAGGACAGATTAACTTCAGTGGAAGGCTTAATTTACCTCTTCTAAACAAATCGCTTTCCTAGAGAGGCTTCAATTAAAACCCTACTTTTATTCCTGCAGTTTAGCTGACTAGTGGTATTTTGTCTGTAGAACACTGTACTCCAATTGCTTAAGCCCTTAATGTCTAAGATTTTTGAAAGCTGATTTTGTAGAGAACAGAATGTGTAACACCTGTCCTGAAGCCTGCCACATTAATAATTTATTAATATTCTGTCCTGATTTTAAGCATCTGGTAGCATCTTTTCTTTTTGCTTTTATTTTTACTCTGTGTCATTGTGACAAAAAGTTGTATATTAGTTCATACCTAGTCCCGGCAGCACCTGAGTTTGCCTCTGTATTCTCTTACCATGTATTTATTAATTTCAGTGCCTGATGATATTAGGTAAAATTATTTTTATCTGTTAATGTGAGAAGCTGTTCTGCCAACAGCAGTTCTTTGTCTCATATTATTTTGCAGCAAACATGGGGAGTCAAAAAATGAGAGGGGAGTAACTTTGCTCTTGATAAACCAAGGTAATGGTGAGGGTAGGGAATTGTTGATGAAGTTGGGTTTAAGATGAAGTTTGGAGAGAGTTTGAAAAATTATTTTGCATAAATAGGTAATGGAGCAGTGGTGAAGGGAAGGATAGGTAGGAGCTGATGGAGATAGTCCATCTGGATCCAGCCTCAGATGGGCACGGGGAGCAAGAGCTTGGCAAAATTGAGAGCCCAGGAAAAACTGGTGACATGGAGGAGCTGCAGGGAGTCCTGGCTCTGCTCGGAAGCTGGAAATTGAGGAAGCTACTACTGAGTTCCCTTTGTGCACTCTTCAGATTTAAGCAAGCCTGTAGCCAAGAGCAAAAAAAGCCAGAGTTCCTCCTCCTCCCCCCAATCTGTAATTTCTTTGCTCTGATTATTACCAAGTGTGGAAGGATTTGCCTCTGCACATGTGATGGATGCCAGCGGCACTGGAAAGCTGTCATCATGGGGGGAAAAAATATCTTATATTTCCTGCAGTAGAGTTCATTGAAGCATTTCAGATGTTCATGTTCAGATTATGGCTCTTCTGCTTCGCCTGTAACTTTCCTTTTCCTCTGCATTCAGAAACTATTTATTAATAATCTGATAGGTGAGAAATGATACTGTATATTAAATAGTGTTATTGCTTCATCCCCTGCAGGAGTGTACTCTTTCAAGGTTGGGCAGATGAACAAATACAAATTTTGGTAATTAAATTAGACTTCATTTACAAATATAGGCTCAGAGATTTTTTCAAGTTGGAAATGTCTATCTTACCTTTTCTGATGAGCATGAATTTTGCTAGATTCAGAACAGATAATGTGCAGTCCTTGTCCAGCTTTATAAAATATTGTCTCATAAAATTGATAAAGGGGCACAGTTTAAGTTGCTGAGACTTTGGTTTCTGTTGACATGTGGAAGATGGGGCAGGAAAAGGGAGAGAGGGACGCAACATCTCCTCTAGTCTGTGTCACAGAGAAAGGGAATAGGAAATAATTTTTCTCACATAAAGTCAATTGTGCTCCCTCTCCCCCCTACTTTTGACTGTGCTGTTGCCTTTTAGAATTATGTTTTCTATCCTGCTCTCACTAGAGGGAAATAGAGAAGAAAGTGGTTATTTCTAGGGTCAGAGTCCTCCCCCTGAAGACTGCAACAATTGAATGAGGACTCAAATGATGCCCCAGAAATCCCAAGACTGCAATAAGACAGCTCTACAATGGAGCACGGATAAATGGCATTTGAAAATGACTTTTCAGGGAGGCACAAAACACACAGCAGTGGGTAACCAGCTCTGCTCTCGTCAGGTACTCAGGAGTGAGATTTGCCTTAACAAGTCCAGTAGTGAAACTTAGAATAAAACCTGAAGCTCTTCAAATTTTGTGGTTTCCTTTGAGTTTTGAAAATCCTTCCCAGTAAGTCAAATTCTGTAAAAGAAACATTAATACCAGATAAGCAATTTTAAAATTTCTCCATAAACACCAGCAGCATATCTAAACCAATTTGAATTGATATACTGAATGAACTGATGTTTTTAAATGGTGCCATGGGTAGATTAAGTCAGCATGGCAGCTTCACTGAATATACAGCTTTTCCAGCCTGAGCTCCCACTAGTGAGATAGAAGCTGCTTATATGGACTTTGTGCTGGTTTATTCATATTGCATCTCATACATGGGTGAGCTGAGCCTTCTGCTTTTGGTATCCTGAGCATTGGTTGCTTTCAAGGACACGCCACAAGTAAGAAACATGGGGGGGGGGGGGGGGCAGATGATTTTATTCCCGTTTAAAACATTCAGCCTATATGTAATAAGGAGAAAGAGTATAATAACATGGTTGATTACCATCAGAATACTACAAGGGAGTTTTACTGGAAAATCTATTATACAGTCCCGTGTGCTTTGCATAATCATTTTAAAAGCCATTCAGGTCATCTTCTGCCTTCATCCTGTAGAAGCTGGAAATAATTTAGAATACCCAGGCTGTCAGTCTGGCTGAACTGAAGGCTGGGCACTGCGTATGATTGCACAAGCCAGGGTGGACGCACAGGGGGCAGCTGAAGCCTGAGCAAAATGCAGAAGTGCATCAGGTGCAGAGACTGACTTACAGGGTATGTTGTAAAGATGTTGGTCATTCTTTTGAAATGTCTCCAATGATTTGAGTATCATGGCATCTTAAGATCATGTTGATAAAACCTTTACGTTGCCTTCTGAAGCATACAGTAAGTCATCTCTGATGCCTACCCAGAGCATGGAGAGTTTTCAGATCAGCTGAATCACAAAGTACCAGGGAGTGTATTGAATCACATGTCCAAAAATTTGAGGAGAAACCTAAGTTGACATTTTTTTAACTTAAGTAGCTTTTGAGTTCTGTGTTATTCCATATTTTTGAATAAAAGAAAAACGGTGGCAACAAAATTAAAGGTTTGGTAGGACAAGGGAAGAGAGGGTAGGAAAGGTTTGGTGTTTTTGTTTCAGTAAGAAAATATTTTCATTAGGGCCTGAACTACATCTATGTGCTTAGCCAGCAAATTCTGCAGCCCATATTCACTATGGGCAAACTCTGCCCCCCCCCCCCCCTCCCCAGCATAACTGTGTGTATTTCCTTAATGCATTTTTTGCAGTCATTTTCCCCACTCATCTTTTGATTTCCCAGTTGAATCAGCAGCCTTGTTGGAGTTGTTCCTTTACAATGAAGTAGTGAATTAATGAATGAATGGACAAATTAACCTCCCTGCCCTTGGAAACAGCAGTGAATGGAACCAGAGTCAGCACACAGAGATGTCTTTTTTTATTATTATTATTTTCTAATTGATGGTGCATTTTTGCTGCTGACACTTCAAGAAGGAACTGTAATCCAAAATACAGATATGCTAGGTTTATGTTTTCCTGGGATGCTCAGGGTTTGGCAGGCCACTGACACAATTTCCCTGGGTGAGATGAGAACCATGAACTTTCAAGAGATTATGGCCAAGTTCTTCACACTGTGCAGATTGATCATCTTCCCTTCTGCAATGAATCAGATTTCTCAGAAAATACCTGGAGAAAATGTTGCCTTCTCTTGCAGACTTGTCGTTACAGTGGTATTTTCTCAGTGAAGTCTCCTTTGGAGCTGCTTCCAAAATTAGTTGGTCTGGGGTGCGGGCTGGGGAGGGATGATGTTGTTCTATTAAAGCAAGAACATTTCTTTTGGGAGAGAAGTGACATTTTGACAGATGGTTTGGAAGTTTGGAAGCTGAGCCACCTCATACACATATCTCATACACATTGTTTTCTGGCAGCTTTTCTTGGTGCTTCCATACCAAGGTTTCTGGGAGTCATCTTACCTGGTCACAAAGTCACCAGGCAACCTCCTTTCCATTTTTTTTTTTTTTTGTTTGTTTCTTTTGAACCATTTCAAGTGAAATCCTGTATCATGGAGAGGCAAAACACGCCCTTCCCAGAAATGGAATAGCCCAGCAAAATGCTGTGATTCATGTACTTGAGTCCTTACTACAAAGAAAGGAATCTGTGCCACTTTCTGTTGAAGCATTGTCTCTTGGGAGGTAGTCGTGGTAACCCTCTGAGTTACAGTAACCTCTCCAATTCAAAACCTACCTGCAATCAAAAACCATTTCTATTGTAGTAATGGACAAATTGGAAACCAATAAAAACCTCACAGTAACATTCATCGTTCTAGATTTGCACTGATTGTCCAGAGATAAAAATATATGTTTTTTTTCATTCAGGTTATATTCTATAAAAATATAATTTTTGTCTTTTATATATATATATAAAAATAGATATAAAAGATATAAGATATATACAATATAGGATGTATATTATATATGTATTATATATTTTTATATATTGTATATACCCTGTATATACATTATTGTATATTGTATACATTATATAATATACATTATTGGATATTGTATATACAATATTGTATATTACCTTGTATATATAATATACAAGGTAATATATATATATAATATAATGTTTGCTTTTCTGTGGCTGGTCTCAAAACTTCCACTTTGGTTTCAGCATAAAGAATTTCCATTTCTCCCCACAACTTTTACGTCCCATTTGAACAGAGAACAAGTGAGACCCATCACTTCTAAACTGATGCCTGGATATGGTAGAATACAGCATCTGCATGGCAAGGACACATAGCTCTGAAAAAATCAGCTTTGAGGCATTCCTCAGTTGCAATTATTGATTGCCATGGATGATCCAAAGGGAGGAGAGCTTAGAGGGCATTGCTCTATAAACATTCAATGTTCTGTATAAACTTTCTGGAGGAGGTAATCAATAGTAAGCTCCAGCAAACCCTTTCAGTTCTCATTTTTAATACAGAAACCAAGTATTGTATGACAGCAACTCAGTAGATAATAGGATCAGAACTGACTTTCAAACCAGTTTCTCAGCACAATGCAGAGTATGGAAAAGACGGTGAGATATGTAAGGAATAAAAATTTGAAGTGGTATCTATTATTTTGCAGTTTATTGTAGACTACAGAATTACTTTTCCTTCAGTTATACATTAGAGTGAAACAGAGCAAAACCTGATACTGAGTTAGGAAGCCCATGGTGATTACAGCAGGCTTGATGTTCATCTTCCAGGCACTTTGTGTGGTTACTTTAATCTATAGACATGTTTGTTTGCATTTTAAAGATATTTTGATATACCAGATAATCTGATTTTTTTTCCATTTCTTGGTAAACACAGTTCAGAAGATGCATATTCTGATCAGAGGCTTGCCAGTAATAATGCATTAGAAGCATTTTTTTCTCTTGGTCTTTCATTGGAGAGCAATTTGTATTACAAATGCTGTGGTAATAGAGCAGTTCCTGAGTCAGCACAGCCTGTGTTGGTTTAGACCTAAGAAATACAATCAATATTATTGTAGAAACAATCATCGAGTTGAACACGAACATAGCAGTGAGGGTTTATGGCAGGAGGTTGGCTCCAGTCCTCCCACATCTTAGGAATGGGTCCCAGTGGCACCTGGCCCTGTCACAGACGTGTCCCCCTCCAGTCCTGTCTGTGCTTGCCTGTCCCGTGGTACTTACTGGGTGCTGCAAAATAACTGGTGCTGGGGCAGGCACCTTTCTTGAGCCCTTCCTATTGAGGCACTTTTGGTATGCTCATGGATGCAACCAGCACAAAATAAATTGGTTTTGAGGTGTAGAAACCATTTTGCTTTTTTTTTTTTTTTTCCAAGTACTAGCTGTTTTTCACAAATAATTGGGATACATCATAGTAAATATAGGGCACTTGTGAGGAGCAGTGTGGTGCTGGGGAGGAAGTGCAGTTCCAGAGGATTATAGTTAAAGCTTTACATGCGAAAACAAACCCCGAAACTTCAGTGTCCGCATGCCCCCTTTGCTTTATTGTGGGTTGGTGCCATGCCAGCTATCTTGCCAAGCTTTGCCAGTGGATTCCACTGAGGATATGGCCAGGAACACAAAGACACTGTAAACTGATGCATGATAAACCAGAGCAGTTTTCGTAGGGCTTTTCAACTACTTCTCTCAGCCTTCTCTCTTGACAGATGTATGATACTATATTCTTGCAGTTCATATCCTACAGTCAGTCACCCCAGCCCGTACAGAGATGTTGATAGTTACTAATACTCAGAATTAAGTAATACTCTTTCACAACTCTGGTGTTGAGAATTCCTGCAGGCTTTCCTGATCTTTCTTTTCACTCCGTCTTCTCTACTGATACCTTATCACTTTCATTCTTGACAGTATTTCCTTCTACTTACAATTTTTTCATAATTCAAAATACAGAAGTGGAGTGGCTGCTTCAGGCAGAGAAATAGCATATCTACATCATTTATAGTCTAAAACTTTATATTTAAAAATATTTAAAATAATATTATCTCAGAAAAAACACTACAAGTGTTTTGAAGTTTCAGAAATAGCTTGAGGTATGGGGTGTCTCTTTAATAGGTGCCTTATTTGATACGCCCTCCTTGTGGGTGTCCAGTGTTTCCTACAAAGTTAATACCATCAGTTATCTCAAGCTGAGCACCCAAACAGCTGTTTACTTTTGCAAATTCTGGAATATTTTCAGTTACTAGAGGTAGAAGCAATTTGAGTTATCACCATGAGATGCTGAAGTTTTGGGGTTTTTTTCCTTCCCCTTTTTCCCTGCTGAGGCACTGCAGGAACCTCTGTACGTGGCTGTAAGTGCGTGCACGTGTATAAGATAATAGAGAGTGACTGACTACAATATGTACGTTTAAGCTGCTCAGCTGAAAATTACTGAGCATTAAAATCCACTGGGAATGGCAGGACTTCTAAATTAGGAAAGCACATGTCAGCCAGGGTGTGGAAACGAGTCCTTGTACAAGAGTAGCTTTCAATAAGAAGAATGAGTATTGGTCCCCAGAGTGCATCCGTCCTAGTTTGGCCACTCTGTACTGGCTTTTACTATTTCTCTAGAAGCATGCAATGCTTTTTGTTGTTATTTTTTTTCCCTGTCTTTTGTTCCATTGCACATTTCTGTACATCTCATGGACCAGCTTGATCAAGAAACACCCTGCTGTGCTGTGGTTAATGAGGGCATTTTCAACCATAAACAAGGTATTGTGGGTTTGAAAAGAAATGTGGACAATGACAAGCTCTGGGCTGTTTGTAATTGTTTAAATGTATTTTTGTTATATTATTATCATTATGTATCTCAATATATAATTATTATATTGTGTAATGACAAAGGAACTCTGAAAAAATTGGTTGATTTAACTGAAGGTTGAAATCAGCAGAATGCTGTAGGGTAGGAGGGGCTTTGGGAAATATGGCATTTTCTACTTGTCAGGTGTGGTCTAATCCATCAGTATATGTTTTTATGTGATTAAAGCATGCTTTTTAATATTGCTTAAATGACTTCTGAGTCTGTCCCATCTCAAAATGTGTCAGACACTTTGGAAATTCACAGGAATAAGTTGAATCTTACTGACCATCAAGCTTTTTTGTTCTTAAAACTCATGAGGATGTACATTGACAGTTGTATTACTATACTTTCTTTGAAATATAGAATTAATCTGGAAAAACTGTGTGGTCACAGGTGATAAATTATTCATTGGTAACACTATTTGTGTGCAGAAGAGCTTAGCAGGATGATAGAAGACCCAAAATTTAGGCTGGTTGGGCTGACATAGTTAATTCAGGAGTTGTAGCTCCTTTCTGTTGCTGCCAGGAAGTCAGTGTTTAAAATCATTATCTTGATTGATTAGTAGGGTATGTCAGAGCATTTTCTGAGGGTTTATTTTATCGTTCCCAAATTGAAATGCTCAAATCATAATTGAGAAAAGCACAGGGCTAAGCAGGGATCACAGGACAAGGGGTCTCTAATTAGAGAGATGAACTGACCTCTTATTAGCCTGCTCTTGTCCATCTGCATGGCAAAATAATCAATATCCCTTCTTGGGGTCTGCAACTACCTTGTATGGAAAGTAGTAACAAGATCTCCCTCTACATAAGAGAGGCTGAGGGAGCTGGGGCTGTTCAGCCTGGAGAAGAGGAGGCTCAGAGGAGACCTCATCACTCTCTACAACTCCCTGAAAGGAGGTTGTAGCCAGGGGGGGGTTGGTCTCTTTTCCCAGGCAACCCTCAGCAAGACAAGAGGGCACAAGAGGTCTCAAGTTGTGCCAGGGGAGGTTTAGGTTGGACATTAGAAAGAATTTCTTTACTGAGAGGGTGATCAAGCATTGGAATGGGCTGCCCCGGGAAGTGGTGGATTCTCCATCCCTGGAGATATTTAAAAAGAGACTGGATGTGGCACTCAGTGCCATGGTCTCGTAACTGCAGCAGTAGTGGATCAAGGGTTGGACTTGATGATCTCTGAGGTCCCTTCCAACCCAGCCAATTCTATGATTCTATAAGACCAATAAATGAATGAATGAACACAAGGCAAGACTACAGGACTTGCCAACCTGTGGTTAGAGAGTGCCCTGAAGGCAGCTGTCCCACTATGTTCCTGCATACCCTCTATTGATCTCCATCCTCTATATCCAGAAGGATCCTCAGGGAGTTAGGGTAGTATTCAGGGGTATCTTATCTGAGATGTTAAACGTGATTTCTCCTCTGTCCCAGAGTCACAGTGGTGTGTCTGGCCTGACCAGAAACCAGCCTTTAAGAGAGTTTCCATTAACTTTGCTGGCTTCTTGTTCAGTCTGCTCTTCTTTTCCCAGGCATTGTTTCATCTCTTGAAAAATAGCATAGTGTTTTCTGTAGTTTCAGTTTAAAACAGAAATACTGAGGTAAATTCTTCTAAAAAATGTGTGCCTGCAATCAAGGCACACTTTTTGTAAAGAAAACAGTCTCTGTAGCCACCTGCATAGGGTCCCTACTAGGAACCTTAGAGCCATCCTTAAAGCACACAAAAAGGAAATAACAAAACTATTGTTCTGGTATTCCTTATTAAAAAAAGAAAAATTAAGAATTTTTATTTCTTTTTATCCCAATATAGATACATGGATATGTGTTGGTTTCCTTCCACTTGCTGTTGCAGCATGTGAGCTGGAGGAGAACCAGCATCATTTTTACCTTTCACTGACAGAGTATTTCTTAGCAATTTATGCTGCCATCACACCATACCAGACATTTGCTTTCTCCTTGAGATTGAATATCAGCCCAGCTTACATTTATCTGGAGTACTGGCTATGCAAGCTGGTTTGACACGTTAATTTAATTTGTGCTTCTCTATTCGTACTCCTTCTATTACAATCAAATATCAGGAAAGGTTACAATTAATCAGAGCACAGGAGCAGAAGCTGGCAAAGCTATTGATGTATTGCTGCAGTTTGTTTGCTCTGGAGGGGTATAACTGAGGTCTTTGTGCTAGAGAAAACAATTATTAGCAAGCAAAAATTATCCAAGGGGAGTGACCTGCATCCATCTACCAATTTGCAGTCTGTGTTTCTAGCAGTTTTCTTAAGAGTTCTTAAAAATGAAGCATTTCATTTACATTTTTGGGTGTGTGTAGCTGCCCTGGGGGAGAGTGTTTTTATGGGACACTGGGTGGTTCAGGCCCTCGCTGCTGCTCTACACTAGGGGCTGGCAGATGATACTCATGTGCAAGAAGACATCTTCCAGATGTTCATTCTAATAACATGTCTTTTCCTGAGGGGAAAGGGCTCTGCTGCTGCTTGCTCAGCAAAGAAACCACAGGGAATCCCTGCAGTAAAAAAAACAGGCTGATGGACTTAATGTGGTGCGTGGTTCTTAATTGAAAATGAACTAATTGCTGGTTATTTAAAAAAGCAAATGTGTTTCTGGGCTGAGGTGGACAGTGAACACCAAGCCCCTCCTGAGGGAAATTTACAGCCCAGCTGTGTGCTTGAACAGCATAAGAAATTCTTGCAAGCTTCCCAAGGCAGCTCGTGCTGCTCCTGGACACAGATTATCTCCTTAGGTTAGTGGGACACTGCATCTGCCACCTGGAATACTCAAATTTAAAAAACAGAGTTTATTTAGCTATGGTATACAGTCATTAAAAGCTCTATTTTAAAGTGAAAATACTCATCTCACTTTATTATTCAAGTTACTAAGTGTACAAGGTTATTGAATGTTTTTAGGCTCAGTCTGTGGTATCACCTGGGATGTTGAATGCCATTGTCAGTGCTTTGCAGTTGCACTTGAGGCTTCTTGGTAGGTTCCAGGATTACAAGACAAAAGAAGCCTTTCCAACTATCCTGGGTTTTAACCTAAAAGAGTAGATACTGGGAGGAGAAGAAAAGGTAACTGATGTTTTCATTGGGAGCAGGGTCTGGCACTCTGTAAGTCAGGCATGAGCAAACTTCTCTCATATTTGGTGGGTTGACTGGATTACTCTTACTCAGGATATGATAAAAGACACAAAATGAGATTAACTTTAGTACTGAAAGTGTCCTTTTTTCCTTTTATTTCAACTGCCTTGGGTTTTACATGCTCCAATTGTGAAAATCTGTTCTTTGAGGCTAATTGTAGAAATTTGGACTTCCAGCTTTTCTGTTCATTAGTTTCCCTGAGTGCCCCTAATCTCAGGTAGAGGGTAGGGACAGCCCACCAAAACCCCAGTATGGGGCCAAGTGTATAAGTCTGGAGCTAACAGAGCAACCTGTCACCTCTGAGCTTAAGGGTAGGAGCTGGGTAAGGCTTTACTTTTTTGTGGGAAGGCTATTGCTGGAAATCCTGCCCTGAGCACAGACACCCTCAATGGGACGGGATCCTGAAATAATACTGCCTCCCTCTTACTCCAAGGTAGGGCTGTAGCATTCTTCTTTCTGGAAATTTGCCTTCATTTGTGACCATAAGGCATCTCAATGATGGTGCTGTATCTGACAGATGGGGTTTTCTTTACTGCTCCATGTCTCACACCTTGCTTGGGCAGTATCTTGGACACAGGGAATTTTCTCTGCATGTTGGGGAGCTGGTCTGTTATTGGAGGTCATGCATGAAATGTGGACTGGTTCACAGTGCCATGGCACTGTGGTGCTCAGTGACTTATTTCTGTGCATAATGAAATGAAAAAGAGCCAAGTCTGGCACAGACCTAGCAGGCAGGGTGTGCTGGTTGGCCCATAATTCGATTTGTTAGGTGCTGCAGTAAACAGTGTTACGTGCTCGATGCATGATTGCTCATGTAGCACCTTTCCAGCCTTACCTCTGTTCCTGATGGAGCTGTCTTGTGGCTGTTCACCAGGCAGATACTCCTTTCTTAGGCAGAGTCTTGAATATCACAAATGTTGTCATTATAAAAGGTTTTTGGGAAGGTACATCTACATGTCAGATGATCATGCTATCCTCATTCCTTTCCCATTCCCAGCGGGGAACAGCACTGATGTGTGTTACTCAGCTATCACCAGCAGGAGAGGTGATAGAAATACTGATTTTTCCCACCAGTATTGTGTTTTCCTTCAGTAAATGTCACACCCATATTTTTTTTTCCATCATGGCTTTGGTAATGGAGGTCCCTTGTCTTTCTTCTTGTGCCACAGTTAGACCACGTGTTGGAGGAGCCCCTCAGCCTCGCAGCCTGGAGCTGAATACAGTTGAGAGAGTCTTCTCTCTTGGCTCCCCTACTTAAGAGCACACTTACTTTTGGTCTCATGCCATCATACTTGCTAAATTTTTTGTTGCAACTGAAGGGACTACCCTCCTTCAGACCTCCCATTTAGAAATGCAAAGTGAGTGAGCTGCATCATTTCAGCATAAGTGAAGTCTCTCTACAGAAAAAAAAAACAACATTGAAGCCACATAATGATGAATTCTTGATTTTCCTTCCCCCAGAGCTAGCTCAAGCCCACAGCAATCAATAGTATCTGTTGTTAGGACAGGGTTTGTCAGATCCCCTTGTTTTAATTATCACCTCGTGCCATGTATGTGGTGTTGAGATGACAGAATCATAGAAGGGTTTGGTTTAGAAGGCACAGGCTATTCATTGGCAAAACACATTAAATTAGAGGACAGACATTCTGATTGTGGTCATCCCCACAAAGATAGTAAAAGATTTGGAGTATAACACCTCATTTCCTTTCATTCTGTGTGGGTGAGCACAGGACTGAGAAATGGCATTTACTGAGACCTGGCAAGATCATGGGTATGTTGGAGGCTGTCAGAAGGAATTAAGTTAAGGGTGAGCACCCTGGCATGGGGGAGGTTGGGTGAGGGTGCACCAGGAGCAGCCCCTCAGCCTTTTACCTCGCTTTGCCTCTGCTAAACACAGACAATTGCCCTGTTGACTGTGGGATGTTTTCCTAACTTAGTCCCATTAGAAAATTAGTATTCCTTAGTGACAACAAGAGGCTTTCTATTTTGCATGACAGGGAATGGATAGGTGCCTGAATTAACTTCTTTAGTAAAATGTGATTTATGTTCTTCTTAGACATTTCCTAACACCTATGTTGTATAAGTGCTATCTGGCATCCTGAGGAACTGTAGAGGTCCAGCATTTGTCTTCCCAGCACTTAACTCTCCAAGGCTTACCAATTTGTTTTAGAAATGAGAAGTACCTTTCTCAGTTATTCACCTTTCCATGATGCTTTCTACTTCCACACCTGATTAAATGAGTAAGTGCTTTATTCTTTGTATCACATCAATACATCTATGCCACAGAGATAAAATAGTCTCTCCTCGAGGTCTTAGGAGAAGCACATTGTTAGGAACTTGTAGTTGTTCTTACAAGCCAGGAGCAGGAGGTTTCAATGGCTTGGCATCTCTAAACCTGCATTCTCAGGCAGCTAATTAAAACAAAAACATTCACATTCTTTGGGAGAAATCAGGGGAAATGGTTTCCTTGTAGTTGATGTGTATATTAATTGCAGTTATTTAGAGGGACTATTATTGGGAGGGGTCAGCTTTTCTCTGCAGTCAGAGATACCTCACTGGCTGATGAAGCAAAGCAATAGTGCAGCATTTGTTACTGATGCCCTTAAGAGCTGGTTGAGGCTGTGTTTCTTTTGCTAACACCAAGAGACTGTTTGCAGCAGTGGGCCAGGTAGCCCTGGGGTGAGTCCTACCCCAATCCCATGGGGCTGAGGCCACCATTAACCAGGTTTCTCACTCACCTTCCCCAGGCACAGCCCCATGAGGCATGTTCTCCAGCCACCTCTCCAATACTAAATGCATTTGTGCATTTGCCCACATGGCAGAATCCATCCCCTACTGTGTAAGCTGCCAGTTTTACTCCCTGTCTCTCTTGCTATAGCTTCACAGTTGATTCAAGTTGATCTAAGCCTGAGCTGCAGTCAAAAGAGGGGAGCAAGAGCCACTGCCCAGGCCTCAGACACCATCCCCAAGCAATAATGAGCCCTTGGCACCAGGTTTGAGATTAAAATATATGCCTGAGAAAGTCCTGCTAGACCAAATTTCTAGCTGAAGTGATATTAAAACAAGAGAGGGCAATATTTCAAAGAGCAATTTAAAAGCAGAAATACAGTATCACATTTAATGAATCTGCTGTATATTTTTACAAAGGCAACATATAGTATGCTGAGCGATGTGCTTTTATTTATCTAATGTTGTTGAGGGGCTCTTAGAAGACTTTAAGCATCCAACAGCTGCATTAGGGTCCAAGTACTGGCATTGATCAGATGAAGAAGTACATGTCTAGAGCTGATGGTTTAAAATGTGACTCCAATGGGCCTCATAGATCCATATCCCACCGGGTGAATGGAATCAATCCAGTGCCATTGATCTGCAGCCGGCTGTGATTTGCGGAGCCCTGCTGATGAGTGGTGAATATGACCTGAACTGCTGGCTGCTTCTGTTTGGGTTTTCAAAATAAATAATCTTTGAGCAGAGGCCAACCATGACAGCTTTGGGTTAGTCTGGAAACACTTCTGCAAGTGCCACAAGGTACCTGACATGCCACTGACATTAAAAAGACCACAATATTGGAAATGGAAAATGGGCTAGATAGCAAGGTAATGGTAAGAGATTTCAGGAGAGGAACATCCCAGAACTAACAGAGATGGAGAGAGGCTGTCAAAAGAGCAGAATTTGGAGGGAGTTCAGAGAAAGGGAGCAAAGCCAGGGCAAGATGTGGAAGGTGAGACCTGTAAAGAAGGAAGTTCTTCATCGAAAGAAAATACACACGAGGGAGGCATAATCGCCTGTAAACACACAGGAGGGACTTAAAAAGCAGCCAGCAATCAATTTTCAAATAACGGACTTGATCTTTAAATAAACTAGTAAAAGGGAATGAGGGTGGAACAAATACTTGATTTATCATTCCATCTTTTTCTGCAGCAGCAGCAATGCAGCGCTGTTCTTTCCTGAGCTTCTCCTCTCCGCCTCCTGAATCATAAAGTTAGGGCAGCATCTTTACAGCTGAGTCTCTCCCATGATACAAGAGGTTTTATAGAACTGCTAGCCTCCTCACCCAGCTGCTACTCAAGGGCTTACAAAGACTTTCTTGCAATGGCCATGAGATCAAGGATGAGGAAAGCAGGCAGAGGACTTTTTCAGGACAGAACAGAATTTCACTGAAAAATGACAGAACCTCTGTTTCCCTGAGGCCAGGAATGGAATTTCTCTTTGCCTTACATGACATGGTTGTGTAGTCCTTCAGAAAATCAGTTCTGAACTGGCCTCAATAAAAACATTAGGCTCATTTTGTTGTAAGGTAGGACCCACCAAACCCAAGGGTTAATCCAAAATGTGAGTGTATTGACTATTTCCTATGCCAACAGCAAGCAAGTACCTTTAGTTTGCAGTTCATGCCTCTTTCCACTTTGCCTCGGAAACCTCTCTTGCCCCAGCTATCTGCCTGTGCTCCTTGTGTGCCTGCAGACCCTCCTGCTACCTTCTCCAGGCTGCTCAGAAAGGACAAAGCAGACAGAAGAAAGTCAAACAAATCCCCTATTGTCAGGAAGTAACTAAATAGTTGACCAAGACACTCACTTTCTGTAAAGTGCTGTAACAAGTAGCTTTACTAGACAGCCAGGAGAGCCCAGATCTCATCAGTGATGCACAAGCTGGGAAAGTCACATTTCTTCCACCAGCCTCCAAGTTCCTTGCTTTGCATGGTGTTGGAGGGACTTCTCTCTCTTCTCCACACCAACCCACAGAGACTAAAGGAGCTGGTCCTTCCTCCAGGACCTTAGAAGTAGGTGTCATGAATCCCACTTGAGCCCGCTGGCACCCACCCAGGTATAACCCAACAGCTTCCACCACTGGGCTCTCAGAGCAAAGCATTTCTCTTTGAAGGAGAGGTCGAGCCATGTAAATATGGTGATTATAGCAGCTGATACCTTATACTGTTTATAAGCAAGACCTTGTTTATAAGCAAGACCTTTTACAAATGCAGATGAATACCCTTAGACCAGGTTGGAATTAGATCTGAGCTCTGTCTGTTTGCATCACTGAAACGGTGCAGGAATAAATCTCTCTTTCACTGCTGCTGGATGAAATCTAGATACAAACATAACAGGAACAAGCTCCCACCTGGGATGGGTTGTCTTTTGTGCAAGATCTGCCTATAGTTTTAAGCTGCAAGGCCATGTGTGCATTTGTTGTTGTGGTATGTCCTGGCACAGCTTCCCCACACACTCCTCCAAGCAAAGCCCTGCAGTGCTGCTGGTGCTGCTCAGGGCTGGGAGCTTCCACGGGACACAACTCACAGCATAAAGTAGCTTTCTGTCCTGAGAATAGCCACTTCCTTGCATAGATTAGAGACTGGGATGATTTCTTAAAATCTCAGATCCTGTGAGGTCATATAAGTGCTTTGCTTGCCCAGAACTCAAAGACAGTATGTGTGGAGTAAAGTTCACATATTTACCTGGCTAAAATTGTGCAATAGAGAGGATGGCTGCCCATTGCGACAAAGCCTAAAGGTTTTTTTTTCCTTTCTTTCCCTATGACTTCTCCAGATTTTTCCACCATGTTTGGAAAGAAGAAGAAAAGGCTTGAAATTTCTGGGCCCTCTAACTTTGAGCATCGGGTTCACACTGGCTTTGACCACCGGGAGCAGAAGTTCACGGGGCTGCCTCAGCAGTGGCACAGCTTGCTGGCAGACACAGCAAACAGGCCAAAGCCTATGGTGGATCCCTCATGCATCACTCCCATCCAGCTCGCTCCTATGAAGGTATAGTGCAAAGTCACTTTGGAATTTCCTCACCTGCCTTTGATTGCATGTTAACCTTCAGGAAGCAATACCAATAGTGGCTGTCCTGGGAGGCCGGCACAGTGGGGAGTGTACAAGTACAGTGAGAGCTGGAAATCCAAATATTTATTGGTAGAGCTGCAAGGGAAAAGAGTTATGTGTATAAAACTTCTATGAATGTCCCAAAAGAGTGTGAGTCATGGGTCTTGCAGGGACCGTGGTTTCAGGCTCCCAGGCTGCAGAAAGAAAAGCCAGAAGTCCCAGTGGAGGCCCAAAACGATGCTTTTCTGCACCATGAATCTCCTTGATAATTAATTTAAGAACATTGCTTTAGGCAAAG
This sequence comes from Heliangelus exortis, assembly GCF_036169615.1. Lineage (NCBI taxonomy): Eukaryota > Metazoa > Chordata > Aves > Apodiformes > Trochilidae > Heliangelus > Heliangelus exortis. The sequence goes on from NC_092424.1 coordinate 40,328,797, forward strand.
GCAGTTTGGAGCAAGGGAGAAAGGGAAAAGTACATCAAAGGAAAAAAATTAAATTGCTTGTTCAGCCGGGCAAGGAGCATCAGGGATAGATCTCATTGCCACCCGCCACTGCCTGGAGGGGGTAACACAAGTGATGGAGCTGAGCTCCTCGCCGGGTGGTAAAATGAGGGTACCTGGCCCCAGGTAGTGGCTTGGGAGGTCCTGGCTGGACAGTTGGGAAAAATTTGGCCCAGAGGGTAAAGCAGCACTGGGCAAGGTACCAACACAGCTCTGGGATCCCCCTCCTTAGAGGCGTAGGATTCAAGCAGGCAAATTTGCCTGATTTAGCAGTGTTTCTCCACATGCTAACACCCCAGCAAATAGCACCTGCCATGAACATCTCCCCATCATGCAGCTGCAAAATGAATTCAGGATTTCATTTTCATGTAGATTTTTCTGCAGCAAAAGAAAATCAGATAATACCAAGAGCATAGGTGATGTATTTATATTTGATAAGTGTTCTTTGTTAAATTGCATTTACTGCTTGCTCCTGAAGGACATTCATCACTTGCTCATCAGGACTGTTGGGTGTTGCTACAGGACAAAGAGGGTAAAACGAAAGTCTTGATTTTTTTTCTGTAATAAAATATCTTACAGTACAGTAGAGGCCCAGAATAATGAGTGAAAAAAGTAGGCAAACCATTTCTTGTGATGGAAGGAGAACAACTTTGTTCCACAGCCCTTTTTAACCCCAGAAATGTCCCTGGATGTTTTGACATGAATGCATAAAGGTGTTTTAAAATTAAAAAGCAACAACAGCAAACCAACAACACACACACAAAAAAAAAAACCCAAAACAAGTTTGTTTCCTATTTTGCAGCAGTACCATATCTTTTCTGCAGTTCTGGAGCCATAAATCTGTAAGCTTCATAAGTTTCAAGGCTGCTTGATTTTAAGGCATAGCTTTGGTCAGGTGTGGAGGCACACTGAAACAATACACACCACAGAGGTAAAGGATCAAGCCCCAGATGAGTAACTGCTGCTTTTTAAAGAGAAAATCACTATCAGTTTTTTCCAATAAATTCTCACTTTTCTGTCTGTATGTCAGAGGTCTTCATATATCTATATATGAGGCATCTATCTATGTGCATATATCAGGGGTGCACTTTTTAATTAAACCATCTCATGCCAGGAAAAAGTAGGGCTAGGAGCCAAAATGCAACTCTGGTACTGAGCTTGTTCTTCCAGGGTAGCCTGGGGCATGGTGGTAAGTGATGCAGCCATGCATCCCACAACGTTTTCCCAGGATGCATGTCCCTGGGACAGGATGCTTTCAAGCTGGTTCCCATCTCAGCAGTGGCTGTGGAGCTGAGCATGAAAAAGCCCATCTGCAGAGGGACCTTCAGGAAGGGTTTTCTGCTTAAATGGAAAATGAGAATTTGGAAGGTTACCCAAATTGCAGTTAATTGCATGCCACCACTCCAAAGGTAGAGTTAGATGAGGAAATGCAGTTAAGACTGAAGGGTTCAAGAAGTTGTGCCTTCACCCTCCAGTTACTTTCCACGTTAGAGACTCAATTACAGCCTATTAAATGCACTTCCATAACAGTGCTAGAAAAAACAGGTTAATTTTAATAGCAATTAAGAGACAATGACTGTCACCTGAGAATGTTCTTTTAATTCTATTGCTAGATATCATTCTACTGTATATTTATTAAGAATTAACCTGCCTTGTTTTGATCTAACTTATTCTTAGATTAAAACTAAGAATATTTAGTGTTGCTACGCTAGTTCAGCATAACCATTTGATTTTGACAATGCGTGCACATATACTAGAACCTTTAGTTCTGTTGGGAGGTTATTTAGGCACTGAGGATTCCATAACTTCAGGGAGAACACTTACTGTTTCTGAAGTTAGGGACCAAAGGCTCCAAGATTTCAATATTGTTTACAACTTTTCTCTTTTCCACTCAGCAGTTGAAAGTTTAATTAACTCACTTGTGAATGCACTGGGGTGTAGCAGATTTGTGATTGTGTCCTGAGTCACAGTATTAAGATGGGCTTAGGAATTTTGCCAGTGTTAATTCATGTGGTTTCAGGTCATCCAACAACTCTGTAACGCTGCTTTTTCTGCACTTCCAAAATTATTCTCCATTTAATTATTTCAGTATTGACTACCTGTGGGGTATGAGGCAGTAGTGTTTCTACTAGGTGCTCCTTCCTGACTGAAGAGTGGCACAGATTGTAGGGGTAGCCTTTGAGAGAACAAGTTCTTGTTTTGGAGGCAGAGTTGGTGTTTGCTTGCTTTGGACTGTACTGAGAGCTGAAGAAGAGTAAAGGAAAGACTTTTTCTTGACTTCTGTAGATTTTGCGGCTTTCCTGATTAGTGGAATTTGTTTGTTTCTCGAATCTACGAAACAGATAGGATCTGGTGGTAAGTAGTGTATAACTTTGGGAAAAAACAATGGTTGCTGAATATTCTCATCGCTCCATCTGTATTCAAAGGCAGGAGCAGCAATGATGAAGAGGCAATATTCTGGGCTTCCAAATATCCTGGGGGATGTCATCCCCCTGCCTCTGCATTGGCTGGGATGAAAGGCTTGTGGTGCTTTTGCACCCAGGGTCGTGGCAGCTTGTCATGGTAATATCAGCATTTGAATCCAAACCTGAGCTGACAGTACAAATTCATTCATTTCAACTACGAGGAGAGACAATAATGGGATTCCCTTTCTCGGTGTGAGTGACCCAGATACTGGCAGAGTATTGTGTATTTCAGATGCTAACACCAGTCAGTAAAATGCGGCAGAAAATTTCATGAAAAAAGAAGGCGACAGTGATCTTGATCAGTTTGGGGTGTAGAGACAGAGGGGGTTGAAAAAAAGCTGATTTTTATAACACCTCTGCATGAAAAATGTGAACCATCTGCATCTTCTTGCACATAAAATAGGCTTCATGAAGTCTGAGATCCTGCTGCCAGACCTTTTGGTCTATTTGTTTCAGTATTTTATTGGTATCCCACGTGTACCTGAAACTCATGGTTTGCGTGTTTGCCCTCAGCACACAATGTGCTTGGCCTGTCATCACTGATGCACCACACAGGAGTTGCAGTTTGTTGCCACCCTTTGATTTTTTGAAAGCTTCAGAATCAATGACTAAGCAGATGCATTGTCCTTAGGCAGTGAAACTTATACATCATGGTTTGTCTACTCTTCTCAAAATATTAGGAAAAAAACCACCAGAATCCTTATTTGGGGGAATTTTGCCAAAAGAGATTAGCATTGGCTTTGTAAAGAGATTGAATGTCTGCTGCTGTCAGTGGGAGCAGGATGGCTCTGAAGGCTTGTTAAATCCCTTCTCATGTTTTGTGGTGCAGCAAAGAGCTGAGTGTCCTCACTTCTGTCAAGTTACATGTTATATTTAAATTATTAAAAATGCCGTTTCTTTTGGGAAAAAAACCCACAACAGTGGTTTTTTATGCTAGTACATGGATGAAGCCTCCGTCACTTCTGGTTTGTTGAAGCTTTGCATAATCTCACCCATCCACACCATCAACAAGATCAAGGTGCCCATCTTGAGGATGTCATGGTGGTGGGCTTTTCCCTGAGTAAGGAGGGGAGGTAGCTGTGAATATTCAGGTGGCCAGATGTATAGAGGCATCAAGAGGACTGAATCCATCCTGCTGGTACCACCGCATGTCCTTCTCCCCTGAGCACATGGCAGTAAATCTAACCATGCCGATATGGTGGAACTTCATGTTTTTTGAATTTTCTTCCCCATTTTCTTCCCTTGGAAACCCAGGGTATAAGGGGATTACTGCTTTTGCTGCCCTGTGATATTTGATATGCACTGACGTGAGCATTTGCACAGCTTGGCCATGCAGAGCGAGATCCTCAGCTCAACTTTGATGCTGTATTGGCAGCAAAATGGAAGGCGCCTGCCTCCTCTGTGCCTTGCAGGTTGAGCTGCCTTAAGAGTAGAGGAAACATCATCCTTTCCATCCACCAACATGCCCTTGAATGCCCCACGGCTAGGCTGAGATGTGCATTAATTTGGGATGCATATTAATTGTGCCATTAACCTGCAGCAGGTCATTTACCTGGTGTCCAGCAATGCATCGGTGTTTCAGGGCAGAGCATTTCTGCAAGGGACAGAGCAGATGGTTGTTGGCTTTTCTCTCTCACTTTCATCCTCATGTTTATATATTGATATAACCTATATGGTTTGTCTTACTGGTTTTAGGGGTTTGTTCTTACTTCTGCTTCTAAAACCTTGACCCCAATCCTGGCAAGTTAACTGTAATTTTAAAAACTTTCTAAGCTTCTACTGCTGTATTTCCACCTCTCTACTACTCTGGAAAAAAAAATAATCAGAAAATTAGTTACTAGTTATGGCCCTTTTAATAGCTCAGACATGAATCTCAAAGTTTCTGTTTACTGTGCATGTTGATAGAAAGAAAATTGGGTGTTTCTCTTCCCCATCCTATCTGGTTTCCTGAAGTATTTCCAGCACTGAAATTCAAGCTGGATTTAAGGTGGTTTTTTTCCCCTTCATTTACATACTTAGGTGGAGGTCACAGAGTGTTTGCACAGAGCTCTGCACGGTCATGCTGAGTGGCCAAAGACCTCAAAGAGAGGAGATGATCTGGGGCCCCAGACAGGGCCCGAGTGGTCGGAAGTGCCCAGCTCTCATTAGGTGACTCCCAGCCCTCTCCTCCTGCTGGAATTGCACCAGGACCAGCCTGACCAGAAAAAGGGGGATTTAGAAATAAAGAGTTGTAGAAGGCTTTGCTTACAGCTTGGGGGCAGATAGACAGAGCGGTGGTTTTACTGACCTATCTTCCAGATTTTTACCTCTTCTTCTTGATAGCTACTTCTAATTTGTTCCTCCCGTACCTAATTTGTACCTCTTTAGATGAGACAGTCTGAAGTTCTTGCTTGAAGAAGGCTGACTCCCTCCCATCCCACCAGGATGCTGTGGACCCACAGCACTGCTGCTACTGGGAGAGGAGCTGGAAGGCTGCTGACATCTCGTGGACCTTTCTTGTAACCACATAATCGAAATTCATCCTTAATAACTGGTGTCTCCCACATTTGATCTGGCACGTGCTCAGCCAGGAGGAGAGAAGGTGGAGGGGGGCATCTCCAAAACAGGCAAGAGCCAACACCTTGCACCACAGGAAATTCTCAGTGAAAGGAAAATATTTTACCAGCAAGTGTGGTTGAGCAATGGGACAGGAGCCAAGAGGGGATATGGGATCTCTTAGCTTTTGGAGAGGGCAAAACTTGATGAATAGGCTGACTGGACTTTTGTATTAGGCCTGCTCTGAGAAGGAGGCTGGACTGGATGATACCTGCTTAGGTCCTTTCCAGCCTCAGTTCTTCTGTGATTTATTTTAATCAGTGGTTATGGTCAGATTTGCAATTGTCCTGTAAGGGAGCCCCACTTTCAGTTTATTTTGATCACTAAGCAGGAATGCATTTGCTGCTACATGGTGCCAGAAGAAATTATGACAAGATAGTCAAGTAGAAGCTTTTTCTTTCAAAGGGGCGATTCTTCACTCTTGAGGGATATTTGATTTTAAGTGACAATACTACTTCAGTTAATCTCCATACCCCCCTGTACAGATATAATACAAAGATGCCACCTAGTGTCCTTGCATGTGTCTTACTGCAACGTTCACTTGGTCTGAGAAGAACCAGGTTGCCAAATTCATGTAATCTTGCAGGAAGTCTGTCACCAAACAAGTAAAAATCAGCCACAGGATCAATAAATACCAGAAGTACACAGCTCAGAATTTTTTTATAATCTATATCACTGGGTTAATATGTTCTAAAGACTACATTACACAGAGGAAATTACTTTTGGTTTTGTTTCTGATTGTATGGTTTCAGAAAATGATAGGGTGTTTTGTAATTCCTTTAGAAGAATATTGATTACTGCTGCTGTGAGGTTGAGTTCAACAAGAGAAAAAATGCCCAGATAAAAGAATAGGAAGCAATGTTTTAGATTACTAATCCATTTTCTGCAAAGTGCAGTTTCACTGCAAGAAGTATCGGCTGGAAGAGGATGTATTGGAGATCAGATGATATTTGTTTCAGGCTGTTTTGTGAAAATGTTGAAATATTTTGCTTTCAAAGATCCAAACAGTCTTAGATGAGAAGTTCTCTGAGAAGCAGCCCAGAGCAAGGCTGTTACAAGCAGCTTGTCTTCTGGCAACCACCGTGGTGGGAGCTGCACATCCCTCTCCATCGGTGGACCCTGGGTGGGGAGGTCAGGTGAGGTGAAAAACTGCCCAGGGACAAGTTAGGGGAGGTGAGTTCTATTGTTCCAATAATCCCAGCTTTGCCTTTCTTTGCACCCTCCTCAGGTCTTCTCCATACCCATATCCATATCCATTCAGTAACATTAATAAATCTTCATCTATCAAAAGTACAGTAATTGATGCATGGATTTTTTTTACTACAGTGTTACACTGGCAACCTAGAGTCATCATAAAACCAAGCCAAGCCTGTCAGTGTTTAAGAGGCATTTGGACAATTTCCTTAATTGCATGCTTTAACTTGATCATCCCTGAATTGGTCAGGCAATTGGACTAGATGATAATGGTAGGTTCTTTGCAACTGAAATACTCTGTTCTGTTCTATATTGTACTATACTATCTTATAGAAGCACCTATTCCCATTGTGCTTTTACCTGATGCATTCCCAGTTCTTTGTAATTCTGAGTTTCTGTCTTTCTGAACATTAAAGTTCCCAATCGACTTTTTAGCAGCAGCTTTCATTTTCCTACCATTGCACTTCACCCTATTGAAGTATTTCATCCAGCCTGACTTGATGTTGTTTCTTTAGACTTTAATTTGTAGAAGAAAAATTAGCATCATTATTGTTTCAGATTGACTCATACCACAAAATGTTCCTCAGTTTTTCAGCTAGTGAACCAAAGAATCAATTTTTCACATTTGGAGTACCTGTCTGTAGCTGAACTGTAGATGCCAGCAGCAGGGCTTACAAGGAGGACCTGGCCAAACTAGAGAACTACAAGGGTTGCAAATGAAAAAATCTCTCCCACCACACAGAATAAATACTACAGGTATGGCTGGGTAGTGAGTGATGCTTTGGTCCATGTTGGACTGTGTAAACAAGCTCGGGACTGCCCTAAGACTTCAAGTGCATCATTTTGCTCTTCTGCATTGAAGGGGTGGTCATCAGTTACCTGCTGATCATGTCCCTCATCTAAAAGGTCCCCAAAATCCCTAAGGAGCTTGTGCAGCTATTAGCCTACTCCTGCAGATACTTGATGGCAGGCTTGCACCTCCACCTGCACAGTCCTGAGTTTGTGAAACCCTTCCCTGGAGTAGTGTGAGAGTTTGCCCTCTCCAGGATGGAGATCTAAGGATGTTTCTCATAAATCCTTGGCCATCTTTTTACTTCTGTGAGGGAAAGTAGCTTTCTCTAACACAGTTAGTAAAATAATTTTTTTAAATACTGTTTGCATTGTGATTTTAAGTAATTGTAGTGTTGGACTAATGTGAGGCACACTTCAGTTTTATTAGAGAGAGCTCAACACGGGCAGGCAAAACTTTGCAATATGCTAAGTAGAGATTGAAAGTAAATTTAAAGTTTGTGATCTCTCTCTGCTGGAGCAGACTGCTTTAGAGCTCCAGAAACACGTTAACCTGTAGGTCTACACATAAAAGAGGCAAAGGCAGTGACAGCATTTCAATTTAATCTAGTCTCCTCTGGGAATACCAGACTGGGAATACTCTCCAGGTAGTGCTGAATAACATGAAAAGAGACAGGAATTAGATCCTGAGCAAGGACATTTGTAATCAGGTTCTTTTTTTAATGTGGAAGTTAGCCTCTGGAGACAGACTTGTAGAAAACTTGTTCCAGAAGCTCCTCTCACTTTCTTCCCTGCCTTGATAAATGCGCCACGATCCCAGCTTGCTGCCAGGAGTTGGAAGGCTCTGGCTCCATCACTTCTAACATGGTTGCTGTTTCCATTTCTTTTACTGAGCGTTTTGCCTCCAAAACTTTCCGTGTGCTGACCCATAAGGTCTCTGAGGATTTGGGGCAGGCAGAGGTGGTGCTTCAGGGTGGCTGCTGCAGCAGTGGGGTCCTTCTGTCTCTTGTACCATGGCAGTGATCCCCTGGAGCAAAGAGTGGAAAATAAACAGTAAAGTGTAAGCATCAGATGCTTTCTCTGGTAAACATGTGAAAAGGCTGAATGTGTTTTACCAAGCTTCAGTCAGATAGTCCAGAGAGCTCTCGCTTGGCTCAGCTGAGGAAGCTGATGGAATAAAACACCCCAGGAAATTTTGTATTTCCATAGACTGGCCAAACCTCCAGTAGTGCTGCTGACATCCCTCAGGTAGAAAGTTGCATTGATGCTGGAATTTCATCGATGGTTGGCAGTGGGAAACACTAGATGGCAGCAAGCAATCTCTCCAAATTCATCTCCCTGAGTGTTAAAAGCAGACCCCTACAACAGAAGTCAGGAAAAACCTGCTTGGGCATCCTGATGTTCAAAATGGACGTTTGAGAGCACTTCTAAAGGGGACTGTGGAGGGGATTTCCATATAAAATTGGGCACACAGCATTAGCACTCCACATTGGCATTAGGACAGTGTTTGCTACTTCCATTTGCGTTTAATCGTGCAATAGCAATAATCATTCAATAACTATACATTCTATGCATCTCTATGATATATTTTTTCCTAAGTCTACTAATGAACTTGTTTTGGTCCATCGTAGTCCAGAACAGGAACTATACTGGTTATAGTCCCATTAAATTATCTTAGCCAAAGTGTATTCAATCCTGGCAGATCTTAGCTCAAACACACTAGTAGGAATGGGGCAAAATAATGTTGCCCAGCAGCTTATTTACCTGTGGAGATGAAGTTCCAGGTGTAAATGTGTCTTGGTTTGTATCTTGTGCTCTGATATTATTACATCTGGGCTTTAGTGGCTCCCTAGGAGTTTTAAAATGCTTCACTGCTCTTTCTTTCTTGTCTTCCCCTTCACGCAGGAACCAATTACACTAGACAAGTGCTGTGTATTATGGGAGAACAGCACTGACTTACCTGCAGAGACTTCTAAATGCCTTTTCTGTTGTCAGTGGGATGAATTTTGCGTGTCAAAAAATAAAAAAAATTAAGCACTTCAGATACTGGTCTGTGAAACTAAGAACAACCTGGTCTAATGGGAGGTGTCCCTGGCCATAATTTGGAACTAGGTGATCTTTAAGGTCCCTTGCAACCCAAAGCATTCTCCAATTGTATGATTCTATTTAAGATGAGAATTTCTGCTTTTAATTGCCAAGATCAGATCCAACAGGCTTTACTTAGCTATCAGGATCACACAGTTAAAAGAATAGCAATAGACTGAATTTTAGAGTTCTGTAGTTTGAACGAAACAGTAATTGCTATCTGTGTCCTAGCTTTCATTTAATAATTCCCACTGATCACAGCATGAGTGAGGATCCTTACTGCTAAGACTTACACTTCCTCATGAAGTAGCACTCACCAGGAGCATAGGCATATATAGGCATAGAAAACTGGTATAAACATGCTGGCTCTTATGTACCACCCCAGAAAAAAGCTCTGGGGCAAGGGATCCAGTCTGAATCCCATCTCAAGCCCTGGGACGGGGGTAGCAGCCCCATTTCTCTCTCATCAGCAGTGGCTGCACGCCCTTTCTTCTTCTTCCTGACTTCCCATGCTGTCTGGGGGGATCAGAGGGAGGGGAGGGAGCAGCACTTTGTCAGGCAGATTAATTTATTAAACGTGTCAGGACCAATCTGCCGCTGGGGACAGAGTGTGCTTGGCGGTGGTGCTGCCCAGCAAATCAAATCAAACCAAATCACGATTACCTTAGAAATGTTTCAGCAGTTTCTTGTAAATGAGATCTTGTGGTGCTGTGCCAGGCATCACCCCTGCAAGTTACTCTGCTGCAGAGCATCCTCTGAAGCCATCTGCCGCAGTTTGTTTCCCATTGAGAAGGTGTTTGACTTGCACTTCTCATTTACTAGACTGAGTAATCAAAACATCAGCTCAGGAAGCTCCTTATGTCTTTCATCTGCCTTGGAAATTTGACCTGTTACATTTTCTTTGCTCTATGTCCACTTTTAAAGGTGGGAATCACTCATTTTAGTACCATTTACCTAGGCCATTTCTATTGCTGCACTTCCCATTTGATAGCTTTCCTTGAAAAGGAAAGCTGATATACTTCCTTAGAGGAAATAATACTGCAATTAGCAGTGCATATGAAAGTATTCTGGTTTTCTTTTGCTAATACAAATTCCTTAGTTCTCTGAAATCAAAATGAGGTTTCAGAAGATGAAGGAGTCCATAAAATGTGGAATAGATAGTTGAATTCCCATCTGTGGAGGTGTGTAAAAAACATATTTATGTGGTGCCACACCAGGTCGTGATAATTTTCTGGACTCGTGTGAGGTGAGTCCCGTCAATCTGTGAAATGCCGGCTTCTTGGGACCCAGGCACTCATCAGCATCTTCTTCCACTTGCTGCCTTGGTCTGGTGATTTATGAAGAGGGAAGGTAATTCCTAGCCCTGCACTGTGCCTTCTGGAGCACAGGGAGCTGCTGGAGCTGGCCTCCCTACGTGCTGAAACAGAAATGTTGACTTTGTCTTCAAGGGGTATCTGCTGTGTATAGAGCCTCTTTCACTGTGGTAAGTCACAGCAAAAAGTAGTAGCAGTTCAAATTGTTTCTTCTAAATTATCAAACTGTCAAAATCCTCATTTTAATTAAAAGCGAGGAGATGACCCTGACTGTAGTGAGGTGACCCAAGAGCCTCTGTTCTCTTTAAGCAAGCACCCGACTGCCAGAGCTGTCAGATAAAGGCAATTACTTCCCTAGCATAACATTTTATCACACTGGAATTTACTTAAATATTTCAGAAATCTCCATCAAACTGCAGCCAGAAATCTTTCACTGAGAAAAAGGTGCTGGGATCAGACCATTAATTGGGTTAATGCTCCATCAACCTTGCATTTGTTAGTGGGCATATTTAGGGCACGAGGCGAACTTCACACATGGAAATATCACCTGAGCCTCAAGGATGGTTTATGCTGCTTTGCAGCTGTATGAATTATAGAGTGTCCCTCTCCTTGGGCTTTCTTAAGTGATGTAAAACTTCATTCTGTGTGGTGACAGTGACTTCCCCTGTACTCTGTTAGTTGTTAGGATAAATGAATGGGGTTGTAAGACCAAAATGATGGAGCTCTGTGTGTTATGTCACCCGCCCTGCTGCAGGGCTCCTTTCCCTATGAATATCCCACACCAACACCTTACTGTCCTCTAGATTAGTATCAGCCGATGGTGTCACACTTTGGCTATAGAAAGACTAAGGACAGCTTGCAGGTACAATGTTAATGTTGGTGATGGTTGTCTTGTGACTGCAGAGAGGGCTTCAGAAAACTGTGCAGCCATGTGGGCTAACCCTAAGCCCCACGAGGGTCCTTTTTTTTAATCTCACCTTCCTCCAGTTTCTCTCTTGATGTGAATGGTTGCACCAGACTCAAAGCAATGTGCAGCAGTCCGTGTTGTTGAGGAGAGGTCAGTTCACACCTTGTTCAAGATGCATTTTTGCAAGGCTTTTGCTTAAAAAATACTGATGCCGTCACGGAAGGAGTCATCAGGATTGCTGCTACCACTTACTTCATCTCCTTTTCCCTGCATCTGCATCCTGGGCTGAGGAAGAATAGGTACTGTGCAGAGGCATCTATCCCATAGCACAAGCCCAGAGTTCTGAAATACCAGTTAGAGACACTGGAGGTTTATTGCTTTATATTATCTGCCCTTAACTCTGTCATTTATTTGAATATAACCCTGTTCAGGTCACACAGCCCTGCCTGTAGCAATCTTTTGTCCTGGAGCTGTGACAAGTTCCAGGTTTTCAATCTGCTCCTTCCTGGGTTTTACAAAAACAAAAAAAAAAACTCGTGTTTCTTGGAGGGAAGGATTTCTGGCATTTCTCTTCAATATCCCCAACTTTGCTCTGTGATTTTGAGCTGCCTCTGAAGTCAGCCCCATTGGAAAGCTCTGGGGTGCCATGGCTGCAGGGTCCTCCATAACTTCCCCAGCATGCTGCCTGGTGCAGAAGCCAGGTGCACTCTCAGCCTTAGGAAAATTTAACAGAATTAAGAGGACAGTTAAAGTTCCTGCAGTTAATGTTTCTAAGTAATTCCATCTTCTGCGACATTTTACTTTTTCATTCCGTGTTGGAATAAAAGAAAATTTTGAATAATCCTTATTCCTATGAAACAGAAATGCTGTGGTTTTGAGGTGTCTCCGTTCCTCACCCTGTGACATGTTTGTATAACTCATCCTCAAACTAAAACTTCTAAGTCACATTTCACTCATTTGGTTTGTGTTTGAGAGGTCTGTGTGGATATACTATGTATAAAATTAAATGTACCTGATGTTTTTTGAGTAGACATGGAATATTTTGGACATTTAATATTCTTTAATAGCATTTCAAATTACATATAACAGCCATTTTTGTATATTAGAAAAAAAAAAAAGAGAAGGAAAAATTACTAGAATGCATATATTTATGGGGAATTTTGAAAGTAAATGTTTTCTTAAAGTTACTGTCTTTTAAATTGTCAGTAGAATTACTGGTGGATGTGACTATGATGCTCTTGTTGTTATGGCAACTAACTTAAAACTGCTGTGAAGGGTGACAAATTACACAGTGCTGTTTTACTTAGCATTTTCTTATAGTTTTCCACCATTTTACTTTTGAATAATTTTAAACAGCTGGCACTAGCGTTGTTTAGTGTATTGCACTTCCTTCAAACCTTGAGCTGTGCCTTTATTTACTTTGATCCATTGTAATGTATGTTTTTCAGGGTGAGTGAATTTCACTTCTACATCATCATCATCAGCTAAATCTTTCAGTAATTAATACGTGGCCATGCCAGTGCTTTTCTCAGCTTCTCTCCTATCCTGTGCTATTGCCAGTATCAGGTTAAATAATGTGGTAATATTGGATACATGCATCTGAAGGCTGCGTATTACCCAGCTCAGCTCTCTGATGTGCAGTGAATTTGCTGTATAGAAGCAAAAAAAAAAAAAAAAAAAATTCAGTGATGACAGTGTTCACTCAGAAATACAATGCAGCTTTGATGGGTCTATTTCATGGGTCTCTGTGTAGCTGGTGTGGTGAATGGTGGCTCGTCTGACCTGTTCAGTCCAGCCTATATGGACAAGCCCCACCAGCTCATATAGCAGAGCTCAGACTGGAGCAACCACAGTTTTTTGTCAGGTAGCAAGCAAGAGATATTTTTGTCTAGGTGGGTGCATGAGAAGGAATCTCTGGAACCTGTCCCTCTTCTAAAAAAGAAACTGTGAGTGTTACCACTTTTTTATTCCATTGAATTTAGTAGAGAGACAAGGGCACAGTCTTGCAGTAGCAGAATAGCCCAGTCAAATAGCCCAGTGTTATCCTTCCCCAAGATCAACATCTCTAGCCCCATATTAAGGAAACTAGAATCACAATTCCAGTGGAGAACTTCCCACAGAACAGGTAAATCAGCCCCTCTGAGGGGGGTGTTTCTTAACTGATGTTACCTCCCCTGGCAAAGTGTGGTGTTACCTGGAGTTTTCCTTCAAGAGTTTTCATTTATATTTAATCTCTTCTGTGCATAGGAAAGATCCTCTCTAAGAGCTGTCCCTAACAGGAATTGCTGCATCTCCTAGAAAGAAATTAGAGGAATTAATCAAACAGGATCATGGCTTGTGTGCTTAGACACTTCACAATAAGGGGCAAGTGACACAGTCTCACACTTCTGATTTTGCTGGGTGATTCTATGATGTAAAGATCATGGAGCTGCAACCTGCTCCTTTTCTCTCAGCTGAGGCATCAAACACCAGTAGAATTTGCAGAACTGCTTCCCCCAGATGGGAACTTTTAATTTAGTAGTAGTGGTACTACTAGTAGTAGTGGTATTGGCAGAATGAGAATATATAACATTGAGAAGGAATTCTTAACAGAAATTGTCGTAAACTCTGAGTCTTCCAGATGTAAACCAAGCTCTAAATTACAGGCTTCAGGAAAAAATGTTCTGAAATACGTTCCTGACTGTTGGATATTCCTTGTGAGTAACTCATAGTAGCAGCCATTTTGTAGACTAGCTGTAGATCAAAACTGGAGCAGAACCCATAGGACACTACTGGAGGTTGCAGAGGAATAAATGACATCTCTTCCTGTCCAGCACTATTTCTCACCATGTGTCTGATGAGCTTTTGCAGCAAAAGGCTTGTTCTCAGGGTGATGCTCTATGACTCCAGCACCCTAAACTTCCCATTTAGGTTAATGTTTTGTATTACCAGGGGGAAATGAGGTGTTTGGTTGGTGCCTATCACCGGTGCTGGTCTGACTGTCTCTTTGCTTGTGTGCATTGCCTGCTGAGGTCAGGAAGCAGCTGCCCAATTGCAGGACTTGTCTTTCTTTCCCACAATTCATACCACCTCCAATTCTAACTCTGGATGAAATTGGGTGGTCCCACAGCCAGAAGGTGGGCTTTGGTATGACCCAGGTTTCAGACTTCAAAGCAGCAAATACATCCAGTTACCTCCCTCGTGGTGCAGCCGTACAGACGTGGCAGAGATGTAGTTATGAAGAGGACCCTGCACTGGTGGTGGGAGCAGACGACACCCAAGGAGAGAGAGAGCCCAGGGGTGGCTGCCAGTGAGGAGTGGGTCTGACAGCTGAGTGGACGAGTCACCCAAGGCTAGGTCCACTGTGCCAGGACCTAGAGGACAAGTCTCCAACTTCCTAACCCTGGTACTTTTGGGAAGTGTGATGTATGAATGAGTTCACCAAGACACTTGAACCTACATTAGGCGAGAGGAAAGGCAGAGGAGAGGAACGTGACTTCAGCACAGACCCAATCCTTAATCCTATCTCCAAACCCCTTTTGTCAAAAAAATAGGACTTGTGCACTTTCTTTTAAACACAGACTTCTCTGTAATGTCCAAGGTTGATGCTCAATCTCACTCCCTGCAGATGGCAAAGGAGCATTGGTTTAGCACTTGTGCCAATAATATGGCAAGCACAACCTGCTATAATGCAGGTGGGCAAAATAGGGATGGAGGTACAGAAATGTTTTTAAGTCTTTTCTCATGAAGCTTTCCCATTCAGGTCTAATTAAGCGTTCACTGGAGTGCAACAGGATTGGAAGGATGGGTCCAACACCATCATTTGGAAAGGTGACTCAGAGGTTAGAACTACTCCTCAAGTGAACATTCAATGGAGGAAAGCTCTTAAGTGAAACAGTGGGCCGGCTTATTTTAAAACATCTGTTCTGTATCCCAGCTGAGCTTTGTGATCGATGGGCTTTCAGTTTCATTGCTGTTTCTTCCTGGAAGTATATTTATTTATCTGTGTAAAGTCAGCTGTGAGAGACTGTGGGCAGGTCTTTATCTCTCAGTTCCTATCTTCCTCTTTGAGCCTAGTCCTTGTGTCATCCCTCAAGATGGCAGCTCAGACTTAAAATTTGGCCTCACAAATAAAGGAGGGGAGCCCACTTCATGGTATCCCTTGGCTGCTGGAAGAAAAGTAGTTTTTTGATGCATGCTTGTGGCCATTTCCAGGAGTTTTGAGGGTCTCCAGCTATTTTGAGATCCTCTAAGGACTGTGCTTGGTCTGAGATCTCCCAGCCTCTTCTTCTGGTGAGAATAGATCAAATGAAGAACCTTGACATCTCTTGCACCCTTATTTGCAGCTGTGAAATGGCTACTTCTAGGGAAAGCCAGAGTTTTCCATCTGATCTGATGACAAGGATCAGTTTTTCTCCCCAGGATAGAGCTGCTCACATTGCCTTGCCCCAAGGAATATGATGAACATGGCTTCAAATACTTCAAACATCTTGCAACACGAGAAGATAAATTACCAATAATACCATTGCTTATACTTATATGACTTTGACCAGCTGTGCTTTATTACCTTTTTCTTAAGAAAAAAATTATTTCCAGATAGCCATAGGTTGTGCTTTTAGTTTATTTATAATAAAAATGAAGGGATAAGCAAGCTAGAAGCAAAATCAGAGTTTAGATTGGCTGTTTATAAGGCAATGTTTCCCTGAAAGACTTTTTTTTTCACCCTGCACATCACAGAAATTTTAAATCCTCATTGACTTCTGAAAACCCAACTCCAGGAGGACAAAGGATGATATATTTGAACCAGCATGTAAAGTATAGTAGTTTTAAAGACAATAAATGCAAGGTCGTATTAGGGCAAAAAAAGTTAATTACCCACTTCATTATTGTCAAGGTTAATGCACTATTTGAGCATAGAAGCTGTTTTTCATCTCCTTTTGGAAACAAGACAAGACAGCATTTCTTACAGACAGATCCATTATAGCTTATCACTGGAGGACAGACTGCTACAGAAACACCATGAAGGATGTCTACTGTCACTGGGCTCCGGAGCAAACGCCAAACCTGTCCAGAGAGCAATGGAAATGAAATGAGAAGTACAGCTTCAGAGGACCGTGTTTTAATTCACAGAGATTGTGCCCCGTCGATTTTAATGTATTATGGTGACAGCAGCATAAAATTCACCAGCACTCCTTCATCTCTTGTAACATTGATCCCTCCTAAATTGCACAATGCTCTAAAATATGCCCTCTAATAAACATGGGGTATCAACTAACAAATCCCATCTTTCTGTGGTAAACCCAGTGAAAGCTGCACCTGCAGTAGGGCTCCATCTCTGTTTTTCCTGCATGCCAGGCAGTTGTACAGGTTTCCATTTTATGATCCAAATAGACAGAAAGAAAAGCATCATAAATCTTTAGTTCATCAACCTTCACAAATAATGCTGAGCTTTTAACTATCTACTTTTGCTTTTGCTATCTTTTTCTTTCAACTACTTACATTACCTGCAGCAACTTCTAAGATTCCTTATGTTTAAAAGTTTGGGGACAAGTAAGTGGTTAAAAAATTTAGAAAAAAAGTCTATACAAGTAGGTAGATAATATATATATATTATATATGTAATATATATATAAATGTAATTCCTTTCTTATATGGAAACAATGCTGGATATTTCCTTGGGAAAAAAATCAATCTTGTATAGTCTGTCTGATTTAGCCAGAGGGGCACCTCACAAGATGTATGTCCTTTCACATAAGGGGAGTGCTAAATCTAAAAACAAGCCAAAGCAAATAGAAATATCATTAGTTGTAATAGTAAGTAATTATCATAATTGATAATATTAATAATTGTTATTAACTGTACTAAAACACTGGCTATTCTGTAGAAAATGTGCCTTTGTGGTAGGTAAGTTTTATCCTTCCCTTGCACCGGCTCTGTTTACTGCTAGAGAGGAGCCTGAATTACAGCTGTCTCCCCTGCAAGTTGGTGTTTGTCAGTGGTTATCCTCAAAGAGCTGGGAGAAAATAAAAGGGTTTTAATTCTTAATCCCATTAACTTCATCAGTCAGGATGAGACAGCACTGAGGTCCCACTGCTAACCAAGACTGCTTCATCAGAATGGGCAAATGTTTTGGTTTGGGTTTTTTTTTTGCAAATCAGGGTTTCCTACAGGACCATTTTATGATGAGTACTTTTTAAAAATCCTCATAATCAAAAAGGTGGCTGCGAAGCATATACGTGTCTGCAGAATTCCCTATTGCATAAGTCCTCAGCTGCATTTTTCTGTATCTTCCTTCTGAAGGTATCTAAAAATCCTGTTTGCGGAGAGCATCTGCTTGGAGGAGAGGAGGGAAACCTCCTCATTCCTGTAACCAAAGGGACCCCATTGCTCCCAGGAGCTCCCTCTGGCTCAGAGGTCCTTTTGTGCAGGATTGCTTGAGGAAACCTCTCCTTTGTGAAGGCCAGTCCCACAGAGAGGATTAAATTGGCATTTTACTCCTTGGCATGCATTCATGCCAGGGAAGCGGGGTGATGGTTGGGTATTTCAATCTTGTTTGCAGTTATAACCATTTCATTGTCAAATGTTGCTGGTTTATTATATGGTAATTAAATATGAATGATCATGCAGTCATCCTGCCAAAGCGGCTGTAGCAGAATGAAACCAATTCCATTCTCACTGAATGGTTTCAGAAGCAAAAGGAGTGATCTATTTGCTGTCCCTTGTTTTTGCTGTGCTGTTGGTTTGGTATCACTACCAGCTTCAAAATAGCAAACTAGACAAGTAATTACAAACATAAATTAGAGGAGGGACGAGTGTGAGGTCAGGACTGCTTGTCTCAGCTGCCTTTTGCTGAATAACAGAGATGCACATTGCTGTTAATTTTGTGAAAAAGGGATTTTATTCGTGATGAAATATGTATTTTGGTGAAGTTCGAGCCACTGAGTGCTTTCAAGCAGGGACTGAGCAGCCTCTCTGTGCCTTCTCTGTCAGTGTTGCAATGAATGGAGGGCCAAGTGGTCAGGCTGGACACCATGGTATATGTTGGTGTCTCGTATGGCAATGACAGCACCGATATGCCATGGCCAGTGTCTGATATGCCATGACTGGCATCTGGTATGCCGTGGCCAGCATGCAGCATAGGCAGGCTGCTGCTCGCAGAGGGCCCATTCTCCTTGGGAATGACCAAAGAAAACTCTGCTTAAAAACTGATCAAGTGAAATAAGATACAGCTCTAGATGTTAAGCTGAAGTAAATCAGCAAAGTAAATGCGTTTTCGGTAGAGCTGCGCTGATTTATGGCCCCGGCCCTTAATCTCTACATCTTGTTCATATGAGGTGTTTATAAATGTGAAACAAGGCTCCATGGGAGTCAACTGCTGAAAAATGTATGCAGCCACATGTTACAGCCTTCAAATGGTACTAGCTAAAAATAGCCAGTCTTTCTGGAAGGAGAGCTGTAACCAAGCTCTGCTTACCTTCCATTCTACGAGGAACCTGGGTGCTGGAGAAAGAAAAGAGTAGGGATGGGCAGGAGGTTGTGGGCAGTCAGTAGGAGCAAACTCATCTCTGTGATGCTCCTGTGCACTCATTATCCGTGTCTGGGGGATCTGTAGAAGACTTAACAATATTAGGACACAAAGGGGCCACCTCCACTGCCACTACATGGCATCTGTGGTGGGGACATCCCAGACCCATGCTTGTGTACAGTGGTTTGCTGGATGTATTTTAAGAAGGAGACCTAGTTACGTATTATTTTTCTCTCTTCTCCAAGTCTTTCAAGTTAATTAAGGTGATCCCCAGTAATTCTGCTACCTGGGAATATACCATTTTGTAAAAATCCAACAAAAACAACCAAACCCAGTACCTACTGAACTATATGCTGCTTTGCATTCCAGCAGTTTGTTAAAATAACATGTAGAAGTGACTGCTGAACCATTTTTGTTTCACTTATCCATCCTGTAAATCAGACTCAACCCAACAGTTTGGCTTGATGTGGACAACTGAACACTGCACTACGTTAGGTGGTCCTGCTCTGGCAGGGGGGATGGACTTGAGGATTTCTTGAGGTCCTTTCCAACCCCTAACACTCTGATTTCTGTGAACAAGAATAAATAAATAAGTAGTGGTTTTAAACATCTCTCATGTTGGCTGCTAAACACCCATGTCTTAAATTGGGCTTTTTAAGAGTGCCTTGGAGTAGCATGCCAAATCTCAGTTTATGATGTACACTGATTTTAACTCCTCTTTGTTTATGCATTTCTGCATGTTACTTTGTAGGTATTTATTGAGAGATTTTTTTCTAGCAATGGATTATTCTGAGGTACATGACTGCAGAGTATAACCCATCAATACCAGCATTTCTGGGTGAATTAGAGAGTTTTTTTTCTTTTCAGTCGTTTTCTTGGTCACAAACAAAACAAAAATCAGTATTTAACCAAAACAATTTTTTATTCCCAGACTATTGTTAGAGGAAATAAGCCTCGAAAGGATACTTCAATCAACGGCCTGCTGGAAGAGTTCGACAATATCTCGGTGACGCGATCCAATTCCCTGCGGAAGGAAAGTCCACCCACCCACCACCAAGGAAATGCAAACCACGTGCCAAGGCGCCAGGAGGAAAATGGTTACATTACATATTCCCAGTACTCCAGCGAGTCAGACACTACAGCAGACTATGTCGTGGAAAAATATCGAGATAAGTCTCTCTACGGGGAAGAGTTAGACAGGTACTACAAAGGGAGCTATGCCGCCAAGCAGAATGGGCACATGATAAAGGTGGCTTCCCGGGACATCTATTACTCAGAAGTGACACCCCTGCAGCCAGACCTCTCTAGATTCCTCCCAGATTACCACCCGCACCTAGAGACAAAGCCCAGACCACTGGAATACGGCGGCCTGAAGCTGGAGTATCAGCGGATCCCCAGTGGATCCTCCCTGGACTATAGAGATCCCTTTCCTTACGCCTCGTCCCGAGCATCCGTGCAGAGCGAGTGCCCCAGGGAGAGGCTGGAGTATAGCGACAGCGACTGGGGACATGGCCTGGGCAAGGACGACTACGACAAGAGGCCAAAGTCATCCTACGTGGACCCAGCAAGCCCTCAGCCAGCAATGAGGCAGAGGTCCAGGTCAGGCTCTGGTCTGCAGGAGCCGGCCATGCCCTATGGAGCGAGCGCTTTTAAAGCACACCAGCAAGGACATTCCTACAGCTCCTACACCTACCCCCGCTTGTCCGAAACGGCAGCAGGCATCCCCAAGGTAATGTGGCATCATCCCTGGTGAAACCACTGCCAGGGAAGGGATCCACCTCTCTAAAATGGGAGCGGGAAAAATTAAGCACATCATACAAAAAGTGAAGGGCCAGGAGCTGTGCTGGGTGGGGTATGCGATGCTGAAAGTGTCGGTAATGTCCCTGGGGGCTGTGTGGCTGCCCCTCGGCAGGTGTGAAAACCCATGTGCTTTACTTGGATGTCTGAAAATGGATTTCAAGGACCAGAGGGTGTAAGATACTTATTAAAAGAAAGGTTTGGAGCTGCCCAGGTTTATGGGGGTTTTATCTGAAATTCCCAATAACCTCAAGTTATTGGGTGGTTTTTGTAGTGTTAGGAGATTGTACGCTTGCTCAGATCTCAGAGGAAGATCAGGAGCTGGTCTGATTTGTATGTCAGGTACTTTCACATTTGAATTGTTAATGTGCAAGGCAGAATCCTTTCATTTTAATATTTATGTTGTACTTATGCTATATTTATAGTACAAGGTTTACTAACCTTTTGCCACAGTTTACCCCCTCCACTTTGTTTGTAAGCAGTGAAATTAATTTGAAGCAATTTATTTCACAAAATTTCAACATTTTAGATTCAGTTTTTTTAAAAAAGGGGTTATGGTGCAAAAAAAGCACTTCAACCATCATATATACAGGCAGCTGCAATGCACGAATCTGTGACCTGGTCTGCCTTTTTAAAGACACTTGAGGAACATTACCCATACAAGCTATCCTACCCTACTTGCAAGAGTTTGCTGTAACTGTTCAGTTAAGATAATAATGCTTTTCTTACATGTCTAGTCACATAGCTACAGTGATGGCCTACCTAAACAACTAATATTCTACAGGAGGTATTTTTCCTTCAGTGTAGATTGCAATGAACATTACCAAGTTTCCCTAGCAACGGGCACCAAAATGATAGCTCATTTTTCCATGGCTGAAATAGTCTTAGGTTGCTGTGAGTTAAGAAATGTGCCGAGGCCAGTAGCTTGTTAGGTTGTGAGATACACTCTGATATTCAATGATGATCCATCTGATCAGTGATCAGATGAGAACATGGTTCTGTCCAGCTGCAGACCTAGAAGTTGTCCCAGGTCTCTGCAATTCCATGATAGCCTGTGTCTTGCTTGCTCAGGTTTGGGCTGCTTTGCTGTTCTGGGGGTGCAGATTTATAACCAGTGCCTCACAGTAAAGGGAAGGTGATGCATTTTTATTCCACAGCGCATTAAAACCTGAAGCTGGGCTTTGGAGATTGAGGATAAATTAGTGGGGGGAGTAGGAAAGTTACCAGGTCTTTTTGCATGCCTTTCTGTGGCTTGGGCTCTGGTGGGAGGGATGTGTGTGGGTTGTGAACTGTGCGCTGGAGCATAGCATTAGATATGGATTCTGGAAGTTGTGAGGGAAGCCTGGAACGGGCTGCCATTTTCTTCATTTAAAAAACAATCACTTTATCAGAGTTCAGAAGGGAGGACAAATCTAGTAATTCACTGACTCTCTTGCACCAGCAGCTGCCATTTTTACACCAATCAGTAGGGCAGAAGACAAGTACATTTTACAGAACTCAAAAGCACTTTAGACAGTTGGAAAACTATCCCATTTTGTTAAAAAAAAAAAGATGCCTCCGTGCAAGATTCATTGTGAGCTGTTCCTCTCCTCGGAGCATCGAAAACACTCCTAGAGCCTTGGTGTATTGAAACTTGATGATTCACTGTTAAATGCAGCAGTTTCCAGTTCCCAAACCCATCCCCAGCTCCTGGAACTGAATAGAAGTTTCTTGTCTTGGATGATTGCTGAGGAGTCTTCTTTTCAAGGAGGCATTAGTAAGATAATGGTTCATCAAATGGGTTTACTAAATGAGAATCAGGTCTTGAATCAGATATTTTACAAACGAGATTGGCTTTTGAAGTATAGGAGAAAAAGTAAGTGGTGAAAAAGTCTGCAGACGTAAATCTGTGGCTTTGAAATGCGTTTAATAAAGATGTTCATTTTGGCTTGTAAGTGTAAAAAGAAGACTTACTTCAGTATTAATTGCTGGTGATAGATGACAGATAGAACAAAGTTTTGTGCTCTTTCATGATCAGTGATTTCAGAGGTATTACATCCAAAGACTTTTGCAGTGCAGGGCTTGGCCATTGCTGTGCATGGGCCCATTGAGATGTAGCAAGCTGGAGGCTCATGTGTTTCTCCCACCTGTGTTACTCACCTGCTCTCCTGTTCCTGCAGACCAACTCCTCTGACACTTGGTGGGGTTGCAGCTTCTGTTACCTTCATAACATGGAGGTTATGTCTCTACCGGTACACAACATCAAACCCATCCCACCAAGTCTGCTTCTTATGCAAAGGTTTTGTCCTATTTGTCCTATTTTTTTCTCTCTCACCTGGCTCAGCACATTTTCCTGCATCTATGACTCTATGATTCTTGTGACTCTAAAATGTGTTACACCCTTACTGAAAGGTGAGCCTGTCTCACCTGGGGATTGCTGTTCCTCGAGGAGGGTCTGGGCTGCCACTGCCATCTTTGCCACACTCTGACTGTGGAGCAGACAGGGATGAAAGGCTGTTCAGCAGCTCGCCTTTCCAGGAATGTACATAGCCCTTGCCAACAAGGAGGTTTCCACCACCTGCAATACAAAATGGGCATCAGAGTGGAAACTGAAATCACAGAATAACAATATGTTTTGGGTTGGAAGAGACCTTGATCACCTAGTTCTGACCCCCCTGCATGGGCAGGGACACCTCCCACTAGAGGTTGCTTGGTTGCTTCAAGCCCCACCCAACCTGGCCTGGAGCACTTCAAGGGATGCGACTGCCAGTTTCTCTAGACTGGCCCAGGGTGCCAGTGTCTCACCACCCTTGTAGAAAAAAATTTCTTCCTCATATCTAACCTAAATATCCTCTCCTCTAGTTTAAAACCATCCTCCCTTATTCTCTCGCTACGTGCCCTTGTAAAAAGTCCCTCCCCACCTTTCCTGTAGCCGCTTCAGGCACTGGAAGAACACTATAAAGTCTCCCTGGAGCTTTCTCTTCTCCAGGCTGAACAACCCCAACTCTCTCACCCTGTCTTCATAGCAGAGGTGCTCCAGCCCTCTGCTCATCTTTGTGGCCCTCCTCTGGACTCACTCCCAACAGCTCCATCTTCTTCTTCCATTTGGGGACTCCAGAAGTGGTGACAGTACTCCAGGTGGGGCCCCACAGCAGCGGAGTCTAAATGATCTGAAATGGGAGGTTATGAGCACCTTTTAAAAATGGGAAGAGCTGGGATGGGGGGGGGGGGATGCTGGGAGCCAGGGAAGTGAAGCCTGGCAGCGGCAGCAGGGATTGCCTCGCTCTGCAGCACCCTGATGGATGTCATGTCAGAGCTCTGGCTGCTCCCTTGACCCGATCCTAAATGAGAGCAGGGCCAGTTTCTTCTTCCCTTTGTAGTCTTTAAAGAATTTCTTTTCAGGAGGTAATTGCATTCAGTAGCAGAAATTGAATTAGTAGTAGCATAAAGCGGGTTCGATCTTGCCGGGATGGAAAATACCACGTCAGGACACAGCCGTGGAGGAGAGGTGCAGCTGGTTTACTCATTTTAGCTCCTGGATCGTTATGTCATGGGATTCAGGACCTGAATGGGTTTATATTGTACTGCAATGCTCACTTCAAAAAGCTTTCAAAAATCCTTAGCAAGTATACTACCCACCCTGAACTTTCATTTTAAAATTTCACCATGGAATTTGTTTTGGGGAACATGTTAAGCTTAGGATTTGCTCAGAAATACCAGGCACGGGCAAAACCTCAATTAATTCAGTAGTGTGGATTTTTCCAGTTAAAATTTCTAAACGAAAAAAAAAAAGCAAAAAAACCCCAGCGTATTTACAGCCAAAGCAATAATTTATGTGTTCCTATGTACACAGATATATAGGACAGGGCTAGATTGAGTTCCATTCCTTCCACCAAACCATCTGAGCACTTTTCCATGTTAATTTGGCAGATGTAATGTCCTTCACAAAATCCATCATGTCTCTCACCCTCTTCCATTTTACGGATACCCCCTGCCTGACGGAGTAAGCGCAGTTGTGGTTTAATCACGTGAATGTTTTGCTTAAGCAAAAGCAGCATCCTAGGAGATGGTTGTACAACACAGCTACGTGCTCGCTGGATGCTCCGTGTGGCCGATGGCTGCCAGCGTGCGAGTCTCACGTTTCCCAGGGAAATCTCAGAGGAGCCCCTCTGGAGAGGCATTCCCTCTTCCCTGTGAGACCAAATGTAACAATGAGCACGTCTGGCTCACGCATGAGGTGGGAAAGTAATGCTAAAATACTACTCTCAGAGGCTTTTCTCCCCACGACTCCATCTAGAAGCTCCTCCTCGCCGTGCAGCTGCCTACGGTGATAAATTGATGCTGCGGCAGATTTTTTTTTTTTTTTTTTGCAGTCTTAGCATAAAATGGTCAAATGATGTTCCACCGCAGAATTCAATTTCACAGTTCAGTTGGGTCCTTGATTACACTGCCAA
Source organism: Heliangelus exortis (assembly GCF_036169615.1). Classification (NCBI taxonomy): domain Eukaryota; kingdom Metazoa; phylum Chordata; class Aves; order Apodiformes; family Trochilidae; genus Heliangelus; species Heliangelus exortis. The sequence continues at coordinate 40,353,936 of NC_092424.1, forward strand.
ATTCAGATTAATGTGCATTTAACTAACATGGATCAGGGACTGCTGGCTGGCAGCCAGCGGTAATAGTAGCAACCCTGAGCTGTGTAGAGTTTGCTGCTCTGTCCACCCCTGTGCACCGCCACCGAAATTGATTGATTAAATGAATTCATTGCCATAATTATTTGTGATTGTGCTACATCATGAGCCTGTGTCAAACCACCCCCCTGCCCTGAGGTGCTCTATACATCATGAGGAGTCACATATGGTGAATCGTAAATGTGGAAATGCTCTTTCCTGCAGGAAAAAAATTGCAGTCTTATTTTGGATGAGTTTTTTGTATTAATAATTTAATTTTATTTTTTTTTTTTAGTTTGGATGGAAGCAAATTTATGTTTGGAAATGAGAAATATTCATCTGCTTTTAGTGTAAGAAGCTTAAAAAAGCTTCGAAAATAAGGAGACAGAAAGGAACCTACAAATGGAGAAGGCCTCCCATCAGCATAATTTCCTCTGTGATTGTCTCAGATTTCAGATGAAAGTCAGTGGGTTTGTGACACTCGTTACGTAGCACGTCACCCTGGAAAATTATTTAAGAAATGGCAAATTGAATTATGCTCCTCATCATACTCGGGTGTGCAGTCTCAAACAGCAGATGGTAGCAGGGCACTGCAGGACGTGATGGGGATTTCAGGGTACCACCACCACAAGAAGAGGTTGGCTCTTTCTTGAATTGCTGGTGAAAAGCATAAGGATGGATTAAGGGCTGAGAGTCAAATACCAGGAACTGGTATTTGAATGGAAAGACATGAATTGGAGTTTGCCAAAGGGCTGCTGGTTGTGGGAGGGAGGAATTCTAGGAGGAAATGGCCCAGGGAGCAAATGTACCTCTTGGAGCATACGCTTCCATTAAAGAAATAAGATGATTGTATCTACAAACAGATACTTGGACAGAAAAATGTATCTGAGATGCACAAAAGATATTGTGGTCTTTCCTGGTCTCATTTGAGTGCTGATGAGAGCATAGAACTCAGTGGTTTCTTCAGATGCAGGGCAGCAGCGTCACATTGGGAACAGGTACCTGCTGGAGCATGTTGTGCCAGCACCACACCAAGGAACTTTAGGGACACCAAAAATGAACTGAGTGGTGAGGGCTGGATGGCCAGCTAGAAATGAGTCTGTTCACCCATCTTCACTCCTCTGCTTTTGTGTTGCAGGTGGATTATGATCGAGCCCAGCTGGTCGTGAGCCCACCACTCTCTGGATCAGACACCTACCCCAGGGGCCCAGTAAAGCTACCTCAAAGTCAGAGCAAAGTCAGCTATTCAGGCAGCAGCTACCAGTACCCACTGGTCTATCACAAAGCATCCCACTATCACCAGCCATCTCTCCAGCCCAGCTCTCCCTATATTTCCACCGCCTCCTACCCCAGCTCCCCAAGTATCACGTCAGGTGCTTATCCTCCACCCAGCTGGGGATCCTCCTCAGACCAGCAGCCCTCCAGGGTGTCCCATGAACAGTTCAGAGCTGCCCTGCAGCTTGTGGTCAGCCCCGGTGACCCCCGAGAGTACTTGGACAACTTCATCAAGATTGGGGAGGGCTCCACAGGGATTGTCTGCATTGCTACTGAGAAGCACACAGGAAAGCAAGTCGCTGTGAAGAAGATGGATCTCAGAAAACAGCAGAGGAGGGAGCTGCTCTTCAATGAGGTATCACAGAATCACAGGAAGGTTTCAGTTGGAAAGGGCCTTAAAGAGCATCTAGATGATGCCCTTGTCCTGTCACTCCATACCCTTATAAAAAGTCCCTCCCTGGCTTTCCTGTAAGCCCTTCAGGTCCTGGAAAGCTGTTCTAAGGTCTCCCTGGAGCCTTCTCCAGGCTGAAGAACCCCAACTCTCTCAGCCTGTCTCCATAGGTTTGTTGCCTTGGGTGGTGTGACAGGTTTTGTAGGTGGTAGATTCAGCAGGAGACCAAATTCAGCAATTCAGCAAGTGGGCCAAATGGCAACGTCAAGAGCCAAATCATTGTCTTTCTAAAAGAGCTGATGAGTTCCACACATATCTATGCTGTATAAATACTCTATAAGCAGTCCAGTTTCAAATGACCTACGTATCTCCTCCTGGCTTTAAACTTGTAACAGTGGAAAGTCAGGATAAATAGCTAAGAAACCTATTGGCTGGTCCATGCAGCCTGTCAAGTGCATAGACATAGCCCTTTTTCTGACCTTTTTTTTTATAGTTTATTCTTCTGAGACGGAGGTTCCAAACTAGCCTGACTCCTAAAGAAGCATGAACACCATATTCTGGAATAAATGTACTTTTTGGTTTCCTCCCTCATTCCTCTCCTGCTCATGGATGATTGTTTTCCTCATGTACATTATTTACAATTTAGGAATGCTGGTTTGCCATTTTTTTCACCTGTTTGCTTGGTGCTTCAGAGTTTCTCCATTTTCCTCCTCACTGCCTTAAAGAAGCTAGTGGTGTATGTTCTCCACTCCCTTTTCATGATCACTTGTGAATATGCTGATCAATGCCAAAAACGTTGCAGCTCCCCATGGAAACCTCTCATGAGAACAAACCCTTTGCTTATAGAATTTTTTCCCTGTATTTTAAGTGTGAAAATATCCTCCCCAGCCTGTGACACAATAGTTTCTTAAAAACCTTTTAAAATGTAACATTTTTTAATTAAAATGTTATTTTTTAACAAGGTTGACACAGTTTTCATTTGCACAGTCCCTGACTGTGCTGGGTATTTGGCTTTCTTTTGCCTATGCCGGGAGGCTGCACTGAATTGCTTTGTGGAAGCTCTAACCAAGCATATCTTGAATGGCAACATCTTGAAGCAGGCCTTACATGCTGTGCAGGACCAAGCTGCTGCCCTGACACGCTCCAGTCACTCGTGTCATCTGAAAATTTATTTTTAACAGTGCTGAAATTCCTCTGTCTATTATGTCCTTATCTGCCTGTCGCTTTATTTCCTGATCACTTTTCTGATGTCCCTCACTACCACATGGTCTTGGTCATCACTTTAGCTGGGCTGCTCCTGCTGTGATCCCAGTTCCGTACAGCCCCTTCTGGCTGTGGGATTTGAATCGTTTTAGGAATATGCCCTGTGTGTCCAGAATTCTGTTAAAATTTGCATGGCAAAGTACCATTTGATGCATGCTGAAGATGCCTTTGATGGGTTGAGCGATCTGGTCGGGTCAAAAAGAAAATTAATCTCTGTTGTGCTGAAAGCAACTGGGAACAAAAAAATGCAGCGTAAAAAAACCCCACATTTATCTACCACTTACAGTTCAGCAACCAAAGATTCTTCCTCTTTCTTAACACATTTACGATGACTGTTAGTTTTATGTAAATTTGTTGATTTGGTTTGTCCTTGGCTTCGACAAGGATTAGGGAGGGCATGATTCATGGAAGAACGTTTACTAAACACAAAGAGAAAAGTAGAGTGAAAAAGAAGGTGAAAACAAGTGTCAGATGCTGCCTGTAGCAATTCTGTCTTCCTCACAGGTTGTCATCATGAGAGATTACCATCATGAAAACGTGGTTGACATGTACAACAGTTACCTGGTTGGCGATGAGCTCTGGGTTGTGATGGAGTTCCTGGAGGGCGGCGCTTTGACCGACATCGTGACCCACACGAGGTGAGTTGGGGGTCCTGAGCCAGGGACCAGCAGTGTCAATGCCACAGAAGGGAGGTGCTGCAGCTTTCCTTCACAGATCCTTTCAGACCACACCACTCATCCCTCACCTTCAACTGAGGGAGGCCGGGTACTTCCTGCCTCTATATACCTTTTTTTTTCTGTATATTTGTATATACGTACAAAAATACATGCATACAATGTGCACTAATGGAAAAATATGTGTATTTATGTATGTATATAGCTGTATATGGTCTGTGTATCTAAATAAACCTACATATGGACTACATATATATATACACAGACATACTTAGATGCTGACTTTACCAACACAAATACGCCATGGCTGATGAGTACCTGCCAGTACTGGATTTTTTTAAATAGAAGGGAAGAGAAACATCTAAAAGGGCTTGCTGGTATGTGGGGATTTGCCAGTGCTTTAGAAGATAATTTAGCAGTGAGATGACTTTTATTCATTAATTCTTTAAATGGGGAAAAAAAAAAAAAAAAGAAAAAAAAAAAGCCAAAACAGCTTCTTTTCCTTGTTTGGCAGTCTGTGTTGTTGTTTTTGCTGTCATAGCTACGTCAGGTTATAAGGGTGTTTACTGTCCTTACTCATAAGCTATGTAACTATGCTGCCAGGAATGTTAGCTGCAAACCAAGTCAAAGACAATATGGGAAAAGGATCTTTGTATCAGAATATTTGTGCTTACAGTGTGTTTTCACACTTCAGTTAATATTGTACCTTCAAACAAAGCCATTCTCCAGCACAGAAGCTGTAGTGGATGGAACTGTTCTTCTGAGTGGAGATAATAGAATTTACAGCCCTCTTTACATCTCATCTTTTCCTCATAAGCAGGACAAAATAAGATAGAGAAGAAGAAGTTTTTCTTGAATTTCTTCTTCTTGAATTAAAAAAAAATAAATCTTTTTTTTTTTTTTTCAAATTCCACATCATTCCAGTGGGGGGACTATTTAGGTGAGCAAGAAGAAAAGTGAGAAATAGTAAAATAGAAAAGTTACTGTCTCTCACATTTTAATGATACTCTTAGATTTTACCAAAAGCAGAGTTGTAACACAAGTATTTTATTTTTTAGTGTTGCCTTAGCTGATGTGCTGAAATAAATCACAATATTGCAAGTCATTTGTTAACTCCCCAAAACATTAAAAGCTCTGTCTTAGATAGACAAGAGTTCAATGGCAAATAGATGTTCCCAGGACACCACTTCTTAAGGACTGTCATCTGTTTTTTTCACCCAAAATAGTCTTTCCTTAATCTTATGTTTGGTTGGGGTTTTGTATGTTGCATGACCTTGCCTCAAAGATTTTGCTAAAATACTGCAAAAGGCACATAAGTTAAAGCAGAAGCCTCTGCAGGAGTTCTTCTTTTCATGTAGTAGAGATGCTGGGGACATACAGCAATGGGGAAGGGATCAGGGTATGTCACCCATCCCAGCCATCACCAGGCTTGATAAGTTAGGACTCTTGATGTTTATTTTTCTGCTGCACTACCCTGAATGTTTTCTACGGAAGACATAAAAGCAAAGAAAATGCTCTTGAAGAGCTACACCCAGGGCCTGATGCTTTGTCTGCAAAATTGATGAGTGTTTTTTTCCTCATACTTATTCTGTGCCTGTTTCAATCCCAGCAGTGATTTACCCTCCTTGGCAATCAGTAAGTTTATTGTAAATAAGGCATTTCTGTATTTTCCCAAAGGGAACCAGGCTCACTGTAATATACCACGTCACACAGCATACTCAGCTTTTTTTAGTGCTGCAGGAAGTCTGACCCAAACCTCACTGCAGTTGTACCTCATGCCTTATCTCCCTTTTTTTGACAGAAATAGGACCAGAGAGTTTCCCCACAGAGCCATTGCCTGAAAGACCTTGTGGCTGCCTGTACACTGGCATCAAGGGGGGACTGGTGCCTCCTCTCTCCAGCTCCCCTTTCCCACTGCCTTTATTAATGCTCAGCTCATTGTCCCACCTTTCTGTTTCAGGATGAATGAGGAGCAGATAGCCACTGTCTGTCTGTCTGTCCTGAGAGCCCTGTCCTACCTGCACAACCAGGGTGTCATCCACCGTGACATCAAAAGTGACTCCATCCTTCTCACCAGCGATGGAAGGGTGAGTGCCCAGTGTTTCCCCACCCATCTCTTGGGGCTGACATGAAAGTAGCTCTGCACGTTCAAGGTGACACTAACTAAAAAAAAAAAAAAAACAGACACAGGCATGTGAAACTGAGGGCTGTGACCTGGGAGTAGCTGGTTGGAGAGGTGGATCAAAAAAACACAGGCCTGGCCTGGCCTGGCTGGCAGTGGACATCTGTGCTGCATGCAGGGAAATCACTCTTAAATAGAAGTCCCTAATTTCTCCTTGAGTTAGGCACTATTTAGATCTCCCTTTGTGGCTCCACTGTGATTATTTGAGTAGAAAGCAACACACCCTTGACCAAAGCAAGATGTAGCAAGTTTGACTGAGCCCAAGAACACCTGGTTGGTCTAGAACCAAACCTAGATCTCCTCTAGAAAGTAAAACTCTTGTCTTCTCAGGCCTGGCCTGATTCACTAAGCAAAAGCTTGACTTTATAATTTGATTCCCACATCACCAAGGGAGAGAGATCTTCCCACAGCAGTCACAGGCTGCTGCTGTTAATCCTTTCAGGGAAAGAAAATTCCATGTGTGTAGGAGTTTTTCAGTTGTGTTTTTAATCCATGTTGCTGAAATAGCATCTGATCTGCTCTTGGGATCTGCATACAGCGTTTCATTATACTCATTACTCCTGTACTTCTTATCTGCATTGCAGATTTCTTTATGGTTGTGTTGTGCAATTATCTTTTTTTAGAAAATCGTCTTCTTTTATGTACTCAAATGAGCAATAGATATGCAAAACCTCTTCTGCTCCTACAAAAGAAAATTGGGCTCTGCTTCCAAAATACACATTATTTCTTCCATTCTTCAGCCTGTAAACTGGAAAATACATTTAGCGTGGAGAACTTGGCTATTATGGGCTTTGTTTTAGAAATACTAACAATCATTTTGTAATTCTGTTAAAAGTAATGCTCTTAGTTTCAAAAATAGTATATTCAGTATATTCTATACTGATTCCAAAAGAAAACAAGTCAGTGCTGATAATAAAAGCTGGTCTACACAACACAAGGATCTATGACACTTCCTACTTCAGTTGTCCTGGGACCATTTGGGTTCACTCCATATCCCCAGACACCAAGTACAGATACATGGCCTTGGACGTGGGGGTGTTGGGGATTAGCCTAGCATCCAGGGAAACCCTTAGAGTAGCTTCCAAATAAGTACTTGAGGGGTAAAAACAAACAAACAAACCAAAAAATAGCCCTAAGGAACAAGCTGGCTCTGGAAGAGGATGATGTCAGCAATGCTTAGAGCAGCTTGTTTTGGTTGGAGTTTTCACCTTGGCTGTTGTACAACAACGGGGAAGGGGAAGCGATAATTTTCTATAATTTTTGTTGGGGGGAGGAGGGGGGGGAAAAAAAAATAAAAGACCTGGCATGAAAGTACGAGCAGGCACATGACACAGCAAGAGCTGCTCTCCCGGAGTGCTTGCGTATCCCATTATTTCTATTTCAGGTCACTGCCACAGCTACTCAAGGACAGTGTGCTGTCTTTAATTCCTGAGTTCCCAAGCAAAGGGAGCAGGTCCCTTTTTCTCTTACAACCATTTTGGAAGAATCTTCCCTGCCTCCCCCAAATTAGCTCCCCTACTGCATAAAGGAGACAGTTTCTTTAGTGACAGTTCACAGTGTGAGGTCCTACTTTTGAAAGAACCTTGGCAGGGGGTATTGCTTTCTGCAAATGTTAGATCATGCTCTCTGTGGTAGGAGAAAAAGGGGTGAATAACTCTTGTTTCATCTGTTTTCTGGCAAAACCACAGATTGTATACCTGATGCAAAAAAAATAGGGGTGATGTGTGTCAAATACAAGATGTGTATTACTGAATATCAGTATACATACATAGAATACAAATGTGGGGTTTATATATATGCAATAATAGATTCACTATAACACACTGCTACTTCAGGATTTTTCCTTTCCTTCTCTTTTTAAAATAATACAAGACACTTATCACCTCCACATCTTTTGCTGGCGATGAGGCAATGAGCTACGACAGGCAATCTTAGGATTGAGCACCATTTCCACTCTCTCCAACTCCTTTCCCTTTCCTTGGTTTTAGTTAACCACGTATTCCCCAGGCTGTGTTGCTATCCTCAGCCAGACTTCCAAAATTGTGATGCTTTCCCACTCCAGGCAAACGCTGCTGCTCCGTCCCTGTCTTCCCGCAAGCTGTATCTGGGGATGTGTCTTGAAGAGAGTTTGCCTTGTTATTCAAGAGGAGCTTTTCCTTTTTCTCTGCTTTCCAGATAAAATTGTCGGACTTTGGGTTCTGTGCCCAAGTGTCCAAGGAGGTCCCCAGGAGGAAGTCGCTGGTTGGGACGCCGTACTGGATGGCTCCAGAGGTGATATCCCGCCTGCCCTATGGCACTGAGGTGAGTACAGTGGGGCAGGGTGCCAACCCACAGTGGCTCCTTTCCCTTCTTTTTCTGTTCTTCTTTTCCATGGGGCCTTGGCCACCCCCACCAAACCCTGTCAGAACAGTTCAAATGCATTTATGCAGATAAACTAAATAGCAATTATGTTTGCCTTGGAGTGCTGCATTGTACCTTCTTTTAAAATTCTTTTAAAATATTTCTCCAAGGTGAAGCCATTAAATAACAACTCCTTTAGCATGTGAAACAATGTAATGCCTTTACGTTTTGTAGCTTAAGGTGCTGTAGTAAAGGAAACTGGCATCGTTTTCACGTCACAAAAGTTTTGATGATCCCTAATATCAAGCCTGTGAGCTGGAGCTGTGGTTACAGGTGGCCACACCTGCATATGCCAAATCAGCAGCCAAATCACATGCCCGTGCTGCACAGCCAGGTCACAGCAGTATTTGCAGGGAGCTCCAGGCAGAGATCCACTCTGCTTTCACCCAGCTAAAGCCTGAGATCCCCTTCCTCCATGGAGGAGCTCCAGCAACAGCACAGGCATGGTCCTGTAGGGTCCTAAGCAGAGGAGCTGGCTGGGTGGGCTGGATTGCCACCCTCTGTTGTAGCATTACCCTCCACATCAGTTTATTCCTTGTAGTCTCCTTAGCTGAGAGATGGGGGAGGTTGCTGGGGAAGCGTGGGAGCTATTTTAAGCACTGCCAAATGGTCTGAAAAAGGCAATTCACGCTTCTTCTTTCTAATTGAAGCCCTTCAGATGAGACCATAAAGGTGGGGACTTGACAGCTCTGCAGTGCTGTACCCCGTTCCTTAGGAAGCTCTGAGTCATGGCACTTTTGCACTGCCAGCCTGGGAAGAGCAATCCCCAATCCCACGCTCAGCAGTGACAGTGACTCAGCCCTCCCTGGCCAGGGATCTGTCTGCTTTTGCTGCTCTGTGTGGGGAGGGAGGCATCTTCTGCTTGGTCGTGCCTGTAGGAACAGCTGCAGAGAGCAAAACTGACAGACAAAGGTGTACATATATACATATATATATATATTCTTACACACAGATACATGTAAATATATACATGCAGAGAGGGGGAAATTACCTGAGGCCTGAGATGGGCAACGCTGCATCACACAGCAGGGACCCACTTGGCACAGGCAGGGAGAGCATCCGCACCAGAGCACCCCATGGGCACCCAGAGTCACCCAGGACATGTGGCATTGTAAAGGCATTTCAGGGATAATAACGTCAGCTATTATTAGCCCATTAATAACACTGAAGGGATTATAAAGTGGTTGAAGTTATGGCTACATTAAGTTTCCTCACTAGAAGAGAAAGGAAAAAAAAATAAATTAGGACTTAAGCTGAAGGATAGCATTGATGAATTTAATTCCTGTCATTTTCCAGCCCAAATACCACCAAGGCCTTTCCATACTGCTTTTGCTCTTTTACCAGGGGTTTGGGATTCTGGAGCAGCTCTGTAGCAGGCCAGGCCAGAACTACAAAAAAAAAAAAAAAAAAAAAAAAAAAAAAAGTGTTTTTTTCTAAGCTGGAGCTGAATCTCTTTCCAAAGGGATTATACACTGTGTTACCCGTGCTTACTGGAAAAGGGCCCGGGTGTAGTAAGTAAGTTTGCTCTGATGTCTCAGAGTTCCTGTAGTCTTTTAAGGTTCAGGAGAAATAGAGTGACTGATTCTCTTCACTAGTTGCATCTTCCTGCAGAATTGCAGAGCCCACCTATGGGAGGGGAGGGTATTCAGTGGGTGCAAATCAGTGCAGCTGAAAGGCAGCTCAGGAGGGTGCAGCCAGCCTCTCAAACGAGCCTGTCTTAGCAGTGCTGCCAGTGGACATCACCTAAACAGGCTGCACACCCAGGTTTGTAGGTTAGTTCTAATTTATTTCTTCAATGCACATACTTCTCAGAAGAAATAATTCCTGTTGGCTGGTTAAAAATGAAAAATTTATGGTGATGGCTCAGCAGACTGTTGGCTTAGACTGAATCGGACAGTGGGTACACCAGCGGGAGCCAGCTCAGAGGTGTGCGTGAGACCAAGTGTTGAGCTTATTACCCTCCTCTGCACTGCCCACGGTGTTTACAGACTGGCTGTGTGTTGCAGGTGGACATCTGGTCCCTGGGCATCATGGTGATAGAGATGATAGATGGGGAACCTCCCTACTTCAACGAGCCACCCCTGCAGGCCATGCGCCGCATCCGAGACAACTTACCACCCCGGGTGAAGGACATGCACAAGGTCAGACTCCCCATATGTGATGATGATCTTATATGTACAGATGTTAAATAAAACCACAGCCACCCATTTTCATGCCCAAAGGATAAATTGCATTTTTAAGGTACCACCTTGAGCAGTAGGTCCTACCTTCAATTCTTGTGCGGAGGGTGCAAGACCAAAGCCATCGGGAAGCTGTGGCCTTTTTTTGTGCCCACCCCTGGCTTTGCTTTTGCACCAAATGCCAATGAAGGGCACTGGGCAGAGCCCCCCTGCTCCCTGCACTTTCCATCCCACCCAAGAAGCAGAGCAAGGCCCTGCTGTGGGTGGAATGCTTCTGTGCCCAGTGCCAGAGCCTTTGGTTTCCCCTCATGTGGCTGTGTCAGACCCGAGCTGCAGCTGGTGCCTTTCTACCCACCACACACGAAGCTCTGCAGTGCGCGTGGTTCTGAACCCCACTGATACCCAAATACTTCCAGCGTGAACAGCACGTGGATGCTGCTTGGCCCTGCAGCTCAGTATTGCAGGGAAGCTCGGTGTGTCCCTTGTCTTCCCAAGTGCACAACCCCAGCATAGTCTGGAATTGGGTGACTTTGTCTGCCCCTAACGCCAGTGCGATCTCGCAGGTCTCCTCGGTCCTCCGGGGCTTCTTGGACTCGATGCTTGTGCGGGAGCCCTCGCAGAGAGCTACTGCACAGGAACTGTTGAGACACCCCTTTCTCAAACTGGCTGGGCCCCCTTCTTGCATCGTGCCCCTCATGAGGCAGCACAGGCACCGCTGAAGCCGGCAACTTTTCAGGAGGAGGTCGGTAAGAGCCTGGATAGTGACCACGCAGGAATCCCAGCAGCTGGGTGAGAAACGCGGGCAGGGACAAGCGAAACCTTGTGGAGGAAAACCAGCCTTGCGGAAGTAACACTGTGTACAAGAATCCAAGGAGGTGCTCTCTGGGGTTGCAAGGGACTGGAGAGCAATCCTGGCCACCAGCTGGGGGGTGGCCACACTCCATCGGGGGCTGTCGCTCCCCAGTGCTGGCATTTTCTCAGCCATCCCGGCAGAAGGTGCCGAGTGCAAACAAGGTTTGGGAGATAATTAGTAGAGGATAGCACAACCAGGGTGAAACACCAGAATTTTATTGCAGGCTATGGCACTTCTATTTCAGAAGAACCTTTTTCTGAAAAAAAAAAAAAAAAAAAAAAAAAAAAAAAAAAAAAAGCACTTTTTATCTCAGACATAGCAGCGCAATGTATTTTGCAATGAATTTGTAATTTTCTGTACAGTATGTTTTGATAACTTGCAGTACTTTGTCACGTAACTGTTGTGCTAGTTGAAGTATTAAGTGTAACTTAGCAAGAATTTGAGAAGATAAAGTTTCCTACTTTTTTAACCCTTTTGAAAAGAGGAAAAAAAAAAAAAAAAAAAAAATGGTTAAAAAAAAAACAACCCCACCTTTAGGAAGTTAGAAGGATTTGCAGATTTTGCATCGGGGTGAGGAGAGCACTCATCCTGTCAGCCTGGAGAGCCAAGGATAAGGGCTGCCTGTGGGAGCACCAGCTGGTTGCTCAAGGGTCCTCTTCTCACACCGGGGCCATCCCTTCATTTTGTGCCACTGCGAGGCTGCTTTTCTTATCACAGAAATCTCAGTTATTTCTGTCACACTCTGGATGTTGCAAGGGGTGGCAGGAGCCCACCCTCCCACCCAGCAGGCAGCCTCCCCGCTCCAGCAGAGCCCTGTGATGCATTTTGAGACATTTGCCATATAGAAGTCGTGCTGCTGTCTAGACCTTTTTGAATGTTGATGCAACCAGTTGACTACTACGGTACAATTTTGTGTTATTTGTTGGATGACTTTGCATGTTAACTGTAGGCCTGAATAGATTTGCCTTTAAAATTTTTAGAAGTGCTTCATAATTATTTCAATGATAAATGAATTTTATTTATTAATGATTAGTTCTTTTTAATTATGTACAATACAAAAGCCATGTTTTTCAAGAGTTTGGGGGTTTTTTTCTTTTTTTTTTTTTTCTTACTGACCTCATTTTACAATATCGCTAAGAAACGCAAAGCCAATTTTGTGAAAACACAGTTAGTTTCTTTCTTATTATAGAACTTCATAGTGAATAAATGAATTGTTATTTATTGTAGTAAATTATAACTAAACATCTCAACCCGGCAGGAGCTGTTTCTTAAAGATCTGCCTCCAGGATAAAAGAGTTGCCAAAAGTGAAGAAGCTCCTTCAGTACTGCCCTTAAAAAGTTAAATATGTGAAGGAAGAGATACAGTTTAAAAGAAAAAAAAAAAAAAAAGAGCTAAATATGATCTCGAACATTGAATAAATGTTCTTAGAGCTGCGTGTCTTACTCCCCTCTGCTTTCTCTTCTCAACCCTGTTTGCACATTTTAAGAAGACACTTAAGAAAATGTGTTTGGCTCCAGCCGCAAACCCGCTCCAGGACCGCACCCCCCGCACCCCCTCCAGCAGCAGCACCCGCAGTGTGCAGAGGTGTTTTCTCTTTTGTAGTCTTGACAACTCAGGAAAACAGGCTGCACCAGGAAAGGCAGGGACATACAGGCCAACCTGTAATACTAGCCACAAAAGTCAGCTTTTTTAAACCATCTTTGAATTTTAAAAAGGGGTTGTTGGGAGTTGTTGGGTTTGTTTGGTTTTTTTTTTCTTCAATATTCAGCACATTTTAGACTGTACAAGTGAAGAATTTTCTGCAACTTTCTTATCATTAGATACTTTAAGCAGTATTCATCAAGTTTACTGAAAGTTTTGTCGTTTTTCAAAAGGGTTTTTTTTGTGAGCACCAACTAATGGTGAGACAAATGCACATTCAAGTTAAATAAATTAATTAATAAATGCTATAATTTTCAGTGTGTTTCTTTTTCCCCCCATGCCTTTTTTTTGGTTTCTACATTTGACTTGGTCTCACAATACTGGACCAAACAAGCAACAACAAAAAAAAAAAATTATCTTGGACTATATAGCTGATTATATACATATATATATATAAACACACATATATAAATATATATATATAGAAATATATATAGTGATTTGTGCTCATCACATCCTTATCCCAGCTCCTGGGTTAGGAGTTGCAGCGAAAGCCCAAACACAGTGAAGGTCCCAGGGGTTGAGCTCCAGTTCCATGAGGGCTCAGGATGAGGAAAACCACTGGATTCTACCTCTATATACCCACCAGCCACAGAATGCTGACAGTCAGGGACCAGTGGCTGAAGAAAATAGGTTGGTTTGTACTTTTTTGCTTCTCTTTATTAGTTTAAGTTACTTGAAGAGTGAAATGTTGCTGTCCAGCTATAATTTTCCAAATTAAGAAGATAGGAATAAGACTTCAAAAAAAAGGCCAGATCAGTAATTTTTTTTCTCCTAATTGACTGCACAAGTACTGCATAAACACCTAGGAGGAATTACAGGACATGAATAATAAGCTTGAGATTCTGACTTTGCCTCTGCCCAAAATGAAGAGGGGGAAAAAAAAAAAAAAAAAAGTCGATTTCACAGTTGTTCCAAGCACATCTGACTCAGCAAACAAGGACCAAAAGGTTGGAAAAGGCAAAGATCCTCCACATGACTGGAGAGAGGGAAAAAAAAAAAAAAAAAAAAAAAAAAAAAAAAATCCACAAATTTGGGGGGAGGAGAGGGGCAGGGGAGGCAGACTAATGCAGGGAAATAATTGTTCAAACTCCTGTAATCAGCCTTTGCAAAAACCCTGGTGTGGGAGTCATACTTTGTTCTCTCTAACCCCCCCCTTCAGAACTTTCCCACCCCCTCCAGAAGTATTTGTCATGCACCAACCTCCCTTCTTCTGCTTGCACAAAAAAGAAGCTGCCCCATGGCAGGAACCACTGGTGCATTTGTCAGGCAATGATGTAGTTTAGTTAAAGAAATATTAGTGAAATAACCATGTCAAATCAAGATACTGTGTATTAGGCATCCCAAAAGCCCCAACCTCCCCAACACATATCCATACACATGTATCCACACATATCCATAACCACCTTCTCACACACACTCACACACACACACATATACACAGAAGAAAAAAAAAAAAAAAAAAAAAAAGAAAAAAAAAGGAGAAAAAAAAAGAAAAAATAAGGGAAAAAAAAGGAAAAAGAAAAAAAAAAAAAGAAAAAAAAAAAAAGAAAAAACCCAAAAACAACCCACAAAAAAACCCACAACCCAAAACACCACCACCTTTCATGGCTCAACACAAACCTGTCTTGGTCAGTCATATATTACAGAGAATTTTAAGAAGTGCTGAGTACACCCATACAGCTCCGTATATTAAGTGCTCCAGAAAGCCCATATGTGTTCAAATTTTTCTGACTTCCTTTTCCTGCCCTCCCTGCCCCCTTAAAGAATTTTTCTCTTTTTTTTTTTTTTTTTTTTTTTTTTCCCCCCCTTAAGCATCCTTAATTTTTGGCTCATGACCATGCTCACGTGCCTAATGGAACCATTCCTCCCAGGCTCCCCATTAGCATCAGTCAGAAAAATGAATCTGCTATAATCTTTCTTAAGATTCCTAAGAATCTTTAAATCCTATAAATTAGATATACTACTTTGGTTGCTAACATCAGTAAGCGTTTCTTAATGCATGAGCCAGCACTGAAAAAGAACAAACAAAACAAACCAAAACCAAAAAGAAACAATTTCTTAACTGGCTTATTTTTGGCTCTTTTACCCATAGTGCTTCAAATAAAACCAGAGCCAGAAAAAAAGGCAGGGAGTAACCATGGTTTGCTACTCTGGTGGTCATCACCTCCTCTTTAAATTTGTTTCTTGGGTGATCTCTGTAGGATCTTCCCGGGTCCCATCTCCAACAACCTGGTGGCTCTTGAGCCTTTACCCTGCTCCCTGCAGTGTCCCTGCTTGCAGAACCTGTTTCCTCCATCACTATAACCTTGAGGCCTGCACACTCTTGTCCTTGTTGAGTGTCTGAGAAAAAAAAAAAAAAAAAAAAAAAAAAAAAAAAAAAAGAAGATAGGCTCTTTAGTTTTAGTTTTTGGATACCAGATGCTGGGAGCATCCATTCACCCAGAAATCATCTTCAGCTGCAGCACCGGCTGTGGCTGAGCTCTGCATATGGCAACTCCAGTACATTTATCCCACCTGTCACTAAAGAATGATGATGGGTTTTTTTTGAGCTCACCAGATCTAAAAGTACTCACAAACACACATAATTTTAGTAGCAGAGGCTACTAGAGGCTGGGGTATTAAATGGCTATGTAACTCCCTTCCTCAACATTACATCAATAATTTATAATTAAAGTTCTGATCATAAGTATTTTGTAAGTCATTAACAGCTGCTTTAGGAAGTGCTTCCAGGTCCTTATTGATAAGTCTCTTAGATTTATCCACCTTCAACTAGTGTGCTCACAAACATCTATAAAGCAAAGTGTTCAAATTTGCAGGTAGCCCATGATAAGCCATTGATGAGTGAAAGCTAAATTATAAAATGAGATCACAATATAAATTCTGCCATCCTCCAGCTGCTGTTGCAGTTTGGTGGGCAGGAGGGGTTCTGGACAGCTTTTTTTAACTTCTCTCATGCATAATTTCTCAAAAATAGGGTTTGAAAACTTAAGTCAATGGAAAATTCAGGTCAAATTCAGTAAATAATTGTTAGCAAAATGATGGGTAGAATTAAAATAGTGAAAGGATTTTCTTCTGACATCTTAAAAAACTTCGTGTTGAAATTTTAAATATATATTTTAAATATAACATTTAAATTTTAAACAAGACACATCAGCCTGGGGCATAATGCAGACTGTCACTGAGCTGAAAGTATTGTTTCTATTTTCTTTCTTCCTAGAAGAGGAAAACCACTTCAGCCAACAAGAAATTATTTTCTATCTTAATTCAGAAAACCAAGAAATTAATTACTGCATTCATGCAACTCTGTTGCTGAAAGCTTACAGACCCTTTGAGCCTGACAGTGATGCTGAGCACTACCTAAGGAAAACCTCTATCATCTGCCATGCAAAACAAAAAAGTTCTTAAGGTGTATGGCTATAGGGTTGCAAGAGCTATATCAGCTTTTGGGGTTGTCCTCTTCTCAGGTGGCTCTTACCATCAATTTGAAGCATTGCTCAGTGATCAAGCAGTGGGATCAGCAAAGAATGGTTTCTTATGAGCAGTGAATACAATATTTTCATCAGGCTCCTTTGCTGTGATTGCTCCTACAGGATCACTGAAGGATGAAGAGAAATTAGTTTGCAAATTCAACCATAAATTAGCATCTTTTTTCTATCTCAAATACGTGTAGCTGTTTGAGAGTCTCCCTGTTAGACCGGTAGGTCTTGCTCACTTTCTGAAAATGGGAAAGCAACAACATGACCTAAAAGGGGCTAAAAACTGCCAGCAGCTTTATTTGAACAAGACACAACAAACTCCAGCTGCAGCAACACGCAGCCTGGAGATCTGTTCAGCCAGCAGCTCCATCCACCAGCCCTTGCCTCTACCAAGGGTGACACAAAAGCAGCTGAGCCAAGCCCCAGGTTTTGTTGCCTTCAAACAGCTCCATGTAAGCCCTTAGCTCTCAAGCTAAGAAAGGCTAAATGTAGCCTGTCTAATGCTGTAGGGGTGCAGAGGGGTGGGTTTCCCACCTCCTGCTCTGCTTCTAAGAAGTATATGTCAACCCCTCACCAGCTGTGGATGATCCTCCCAGCCTCCAAACCCACTCTGCAAAATCAGCATGTTTTTTCTGGGATATAAGAATCTATAATAAAAATGGGATTGCCACTGAGGGCTTGTGTGAGGAGCCAGCAGAGGAAGCACAAGGAGGAGGCTGAGAGGAAGGAGCAAAAAAAGACTTTGCTTAGGTGTAGATTTTGGAATACTTTCTACAGCTACCCTGCCTCTGCCCCCAGCTACACGCTGGCTTCAGTGGGAAGGCTGGATGCACCCAGGGGCCATGGAAAGCAGCTGAGACATGGGAGTCTGCTCCTGGAACAGTCATCCTTGCATTGGGTTAAAAATTGGGGGGCATCAGAAATCAAGCACGCATAAAAATCATTCTTTTTTCCTCATCTTTGTAAAGCTCCTACTACAGCTCCTACTACAGTTCTTTTTCATGCCACCCATTTAAGATTCTGATATCCAAATGGATATGCAACTAATGAAAGTTTTGCAAGAAAGAAAAAAAGGAAAAAAAGAGGGAGAATGGGTGCTGATAATGTGAAAAGCAAAGGGCAGAAAAGCTCTAAGGGGGCCTCCTAGAGAAACAGATGACACAAAGAAAAAAAGTATCATTTTTCTTGTTTCTAACTGCAAAGAAGTCCTTCTCTTCCTCCATTTTTCACAGACTATTGTCTGTCCCAGCTCTTTTATATCTCTAATTACACTCTACTAAACGAGCAGAAACTGCTCAAACTGACAAGACCTGCAGCTTATCAGGAGGAAAGTGACAAAGTGGGGACCTAACTCTCACTGCCTGGGATGTCTCCAGTTTGGTGCAATTTCCAGTCCCATTCTGCCACCACCACTACTCACTCACACAGTCATGCCATCCCCATCCCTCAATTCCTGCAGCCACCTTACTCAAATATGCTCAGAACATGACAAACGACAATGGAGAGGCTCCTCTGACATCTGCAGTGCAGCTGTTAGCTTCCTTTTTCTTTTTTTTTTTTTTTTGGATGTCAAATACAGGGGCAGATGCTCCAGACTGATGGAAGCTGGCTGGGAGAGCCTTTCTGGCTGGAAGGCAGACAGGAGCAAGGCAGGACAAAGCTGATAACTACAGCCTCCTCTACTAAGGGTGAAACTTTAATCCTTTTATTCACCCTCCTGCTTCCTATGGCTTTTTCTGGTTGCCTCTAAAAGAACCATTGTTTTGTGCTGTTTTTTTTTTTTTAAATAATAATCAGCTCCACTTTCACTGGAGTTTTAAAAGGGCAAAGCCACAAGCATCATTAACATTGTAATTTTGCTTCTTACACCCACATGAGAAAACAAAAAGGGGAGCATAACAGAAATGAGATCAGGAATCAGACAAAACTAAAGGAAGGCTCTCGCTGCATCAGCCTTTGTTTCACCTTCATCTAAAAATCCCCTCGTAAATTTTAGAGGCAGCTGCAGCATTAAAAGGCAGTTAAGTTTCTCCTCTTGCACTTCTCACCATTTTTCTTTCCTTATTACCCTGTTTTAAGCTGAAAGAAGACAGTCTGCATGAATCAAAACAGCTCAAGAACAGTAAGGTATTCTCCATGCCCTAAACTGATACGAGGTCTGGACTAACAACAGAGCCAAGGAAACTCAAAGGTTCCAGTGGGAACTGGATGGAACCAGAGTGAAACACACCATTGCCCACAAAACACATATGAAAGAAACAGCCAAGAGATTAGAAGAATATTGGAAATTAGAAATTAAAAAAATAAATAAAAACTTAAAATATCACTGAATGCTGAGTTACCACTATGTCTTCACCAAACCAAAATACTGCTAGAATAAATCCTATGTTTGACATCTATTTCGACTGTATTTTTGCACCAAGTCCATTAGGTATCATGGGGTTAGTAGAAAGCATTATATTATTTCAAAATAAGAAGGCAAATCATGTATTATATATGTACATGTTTTAATTAATTTTAAAAATGGTCTACATTTAAGGATAGATTTCAAGGATTTCCTTATATTTTTTTTCTGTTACATTAGATTACACCTGAATAATCTGCATAGCAACCTTAACATTTCTGTTTTCTTTTTGTTTGTTTCATTGTGAAAATACCAGTTGCAGGTAGCAATGTAACATCTCAACAACAATCACAATACGTGCAGGATGTCCAGCCAGAAGCATTTCTCAGTTGACTTGCAGTAGCATGGCACTTTAAAATTTGTGTATCAATACTCTTTTTTTATTTTTTTTTTTTTTTTTTTTTTTTTTTTTACGTTTAATTCAAGTGTGGCTCAAAAAGCAAACACAAACTTTCTTCACTCAGCCTCAAGCAAGAGGTCAGGTCCTCAGCTGGCTGCAATCTTCTGCACTGGAGTTACTCCAGTTTATAGCAGCTTGAGGTTCTGGCCTTTATTTTTTTATTTCAGAACACACCTGTGTTGCCTTCATGCTTTCTTAACATGAGTGCAAGCTTCAGGAATGTGGTTTGAGACCCTTCGTTAGAGGATCTTAATGAAGCCTGTGCACTGGCTCTGTCCCCCAGCCCTGCTCCCTGTACAGATGGGAACAGAGATGGCTGAATGCTGCCCAGAGCAGTGCACTCTGGAGGGAGGAGTCCCCTAAATGGGGGGAGAAAAGGGAAGAATTTAAAAAAAAAAAAAAAAAAAAAAAAAAAAGCAGCTAATTTTGCCCCCAGTGTTAAACTTTGACATGTGAAGCATTTCTGTCTCCAGATGATCAGCCCAGCTGCTTAAGAAGGTATTCATATCACCTACTGCCACAGACTCCACTCCTAAAATCAGATGCTCCAAGTCTCCTCCCAGAGGCAGCTGTCTCTGCACTGACTCTGTTAAAACCCAACCTTAACATGAGTGCCTCCAGGAAATACCTATGATTAGGTGTTGTGAATACCCTCTCTCGCCCCCCTCCCCATAACCTTCCCCTCACCCTTAGAAAAAAGTGCTTTTGCTTTTTCTACCTGATCAATATTTGGGCTGCTCAATTCTGTCCCCCTATCCCATGTGTTTGTACTGAGATCTGTCCCGAGGAATTTGCACTTGGTTGGCTGTCAGCTTGTGGTGGATATGGTAAACACAGAGGGTTATCACAATAATCAACCCCAGTATCAGGCCCAAAATCAGAGGCAGGGTTTCTTCTAATTGCTCCCTTTGGTCCACTGGGCATTTGTGTTCTGCAGGGAAAGAAGGAAAACAGAAAAATTAGAGACATTGCAAATCTGAACTCCTGCTGCAGTAACAAACCAACCTCCCCAGAGCCACAGCTCCATGCCAGGGGTCCCTGGACAGCAGAAACAGCAGCAAGGAGAGACAGGAACCACCATTGGAGTCCCACGGAGAAAATCACTTGGCTTTGGAGGAGGGTGAAGTCACAGTCACAACACAGGGTCTGCAGGGAGAGGTGACCAACAAACCAGCAAACGTGGTGGGTAGCAATGCTTTCATGGCCACAGCTCCTCTTCAGGCCTCTGCCACAGCCCTACAGCAATGGCCTTGTTCGGAACAGGACAGCAAAAGTACAAGTTTCTTGACTATGGCTGAAGATCTGCATTGTTTATTTAGTTACAGAACCCACAAATATGATACCAGCCACCTCAGCATCAGTAAGTTTTTAATTTTGCATCATACTCAACATTAAAAGGTTATCCTACTCTATCTGCAAGTTGACAGCAATCTGACAGCCCCAATCTCCACAATCCATCAGCTCCCTGTGGGGAATTGACCTGTCCTGGCAGAGCACATGTGTGTTCATGGTCAAAATGCATCCTGGCATCCCACCTTTTTTTGTCAAATATGAGCAGAAGCAACATAAGCTTCCCCAGTGTTCTCTCTGGCCTATGAGTCCTTGTCATAGTCTAATAAACCAATAGAAAATAATAATAACCACAGCTAATAGAAAAACACTTTTCTGTTTAGGCTTGTAAAGGCACAGCCATCAAAGTTAGGAAACATGCTAGGCTGGTAATCCCGGTTCTGCTCCCTTCTGCTTCCACAACCTACTGCAGGCTTGATCTGACAAGATCACAACTTTCTATTTTCCCCCTGTGGGACTCTTGCTTATCTGTGCCGATGGATGGGCATGTCTGATGCTGTCAAGATGGGGCTGCTAAACCAAAAAGTCAACTCTGGAAAGAAAAAGTTATGGGATACAGGAGTGACAGTGCTCTGGCCCCTGGATCATCTTCTTCACAGTACTAGAATTGTGCTGAAATCAATGAAAACAGCAGTTACTTCCAAAAAAAAACCAAACCAAAAACAGCAGTTACTTCCAAAAAAAAACCAAACCAAAAACAAAAACAAACCCCAAGGACAATTAAAAAAATAAAACAACCAAAAAACCAAAACCAAAATCAAACACCTGCTGCATTTTAGATGAACAGCTACAAAGGGCATTCCTCTCATCATTAAAGACCATCCAGATGGGTTCCCCAGGCAGCTGATTCCAAGATGTGGAGAGACCACAAACAGCAAATGCTCTGCAAATCTAAGGGCATGTGCCAAAGAGCAAGAAAAACCCCGAGGCTCCTCAGGCCCAGGCAGGAGGTGACAGCAGGGACCTCCAATGGTGTTGCACCTCCAGGACCTCCAAACACAGAGCCCTAGCCCCAGCACCAGGCTCAAAGGGATGCCATTGGGAAATGTTTTGAGCTGCAAATTAAGAGAAACAAAAAAGCGAAATACAGTCTAACAAGAAAAAAAATGCCCTTCTCAGTTCCAGTTGCTCACCGTTTCACCAGAGGAGTGATTAATCACCAGGACTCTGTTCCAGGCAATTCAGCAATTGCTGCAATGCAGGGGTTTGGTTTGTTTGTATTAAGGAGAATGGGGGAAAAAAACCCTGATTATTATTAAGGTCCCCAAACTGGGTTTCTAGAGCTTCAAGAAATTCTTTCTGGCTTAGGATGCTAAGGCCTGACCAGACTCACCAAGGCAGAGCTGCAGCAGCAGGCTGGCACCCCTAGACATGACTGGGGAGAGAATGGGGTGACCGTAGGGGTCTGCAGGCAGTGCAGAAGGCAAAGCTGAAAGCACTGGTGCTGTGACCCAGAGGAATAACCCAACTACAAGACACCTGCTTTCAACATTCAAATTTCCATCTTTTGCCAAAGCAAACCAGCTGCAGGGCATGAAATGCTCCAGAGGATGCGGCCAAAATTCTGGCATCCTCAGAAAGCCGTGGTGGTGTTTAAGTGAGTCAGAACTCAAAAAGGTGTCAATTCTTGCAAGCAGCCAAGGAGGAGAGTTCTTTATCCTGACACTTTTTAAAAGAGGATTTAAAAAAAAAAAAAAAAAAAAAGGAGCAAAGCTCACAGTGTCTCCAGCAGCACATCCACAAATCATTCTGCTCTCCCCTGCTGCACTTCCCGGTGCAGAAATCACTCTGCAATCTTGCAGAGAGCAATCTCCTGCCTTACCAACAGCACCTCCTCCCCACCAGGTAATCAATCCATTTGCTCCTTTTGGAGCACATCACCAAAATCTTGGCTCTTTGGAGAGCATAGGGAGAACAGGAATTGGGCTGTGGGGGACCCCGCACAGAGGCACAGGCAAGTGCTAAACACAAACATGTCTACAGCGGAATGAAGGCTCTCCAGATGCTGACTGCCAGGAGGATGAATATTGTATTTTTCATTAATATAATCTTAAAAGCATCACTTTATAAAAATATTTTCACCTTTCTAACAGCATACTTTAACATTTATAGGGCATTTTTCACCCCAAGACCTCAAAGCATTGCAGAGGTCCACAACCCCAAAGAGGGGCAGGTAATGGGTATCGTTCCTGGTCTAACAGCCAAGGAAAATTCCAAGGGGGAGCAGGAGGGGAGAAACATTTGCATCGAGTCCACGACACGCAAACTGGGACACAGCCCCATTGAGCACAGTGCAGGCAGGTGGGCTGGTTGATACGTGGCAAATGAAACACCAGCGCACAGAGAACTGCTCTGTATTTTAAATCAAAGCCTTCTGCAGGAGAACAACCCTTTCCATCTGATTTTTCTCAAGTATTTTGCTTCAGGTCACTGGGTTCTACCCTCAGCCCGGGAAAGCCAAAAGGTCACTGGCAAATTTTAACTACATGAAAAGTTACGGCGGCGCTGGGAGTTTTGCTGCATCCTGAACCCCGCGGGTTCTCCCTGTGCCAGAGAGGTGCCAAGCCCAGCTTGTGCCACCCCACAGCCCTGGTCCCATCAAACAAAGACTGCAGGCAGACACAAAGCCAGCATTTAGGTGCATTCCTCATTGTTCTTTTGTGCTGTGTCTCCTCCGACACCACGCAGCACCCAGCCTCACGTACCGCCACGGTTTCTATGGTGAGTGCTCGTCCAGTTTCAGTACTAGGCTATAAAACCACCCAACAGGCCCATGTTCTTGCTTCAGCATCCTGCTGCAGAACAAACAGCAGCACGGCAGAAAAAAATCAGCAGTTTCCCGCAGTTGCCAGCCACCGCGAGCCTGAGAAATGATGCAGGGGCTGTTTGAAGGGATGGAAAAAGAGCCCAGTTGTATCTGTTATCATTGGATGGATTTTTGAGATGGGTTTCATAGGTTATCAGCTTAAAAAAAAAGGAGAGAAAAAAAAATTAACATTTTTTAAAATGTGGCCAAATGCCTTGCAGAGAGGAGTTACTTGGTGTCAAGAACCCTTAAGAAAATGCAGCCAATATTTGCTGTTTCTTGGAGAGAGACAAATCCTCCAAGAACCCCAGTCCCTCATTCTCAGCCTTTGTATCCCTTTGCATTATTATTTTGCATTATTTTCATTAAAAACAAAAGGCTGAGAACTTCTGTGGGGTTCTTTCACCAATTTAAATGCTATCCTCTCACTCTCTTGATCCATCTCTCTTTTTGATGATCTTTTAAGCTGAAAAATATAAACACATTTTCCATCATAAAAAAACCTAAATTTTTCCAAGCTCTGAAAGAAAAAAATGTTTTGCTGCTCCTGTACTGATGAAGGCAAATACATAGAGATTTATGTACAGTTATATATATACACACGTGTATTTGTAAGAGTTGTAAGCAGTATTTATAAAAAAAAAAAATAAATTCTATCACATGAGTTTAAGCATTAAAAAAATAATCCAACCATGCCCTAACAATCATTTTAATCTATACCAGACAGCACAGTATGAGAGCTAAAAAAAACCACCTTTCTCCCTGCTTCTTTGTGGTAGGAGACCCTCCTGCGTCTCAGTGATTCTTCTGCTCTAGCAGGTCTTGTTCTCTATTCTAAAATATTTTGAAATGTTCTGTAGCTTGTTCATAATTAATAGGAATTTTACCTAATGAGAAATTAATGAACCAAAAAGGAGAGGGCTAATTACTGTAATTTAAGATTGGCACTGATTCTCAGACCCCACAAAGCCTCATGTTTTGCCGTGCCTGTGCGAAGGACGCACTGGTCCGCAGTGCTGGCGGGGAAATGCGACAGAGCTTCGTGTGAAGCTCCATTGATAAATGAGACCTTGGGCATTTCCAGCCATTCTCTCCATGTCCTCTTTGCTATTTAACTTCCAGTGAAATTCAACAAAAGGAAGTTTCACTGAATAATGAGAGCAACAACAACAACAACAACGAAAAAAACCCAGAAAGATTGACAGAGAGAAACTTCCTCAGGAGGAGGAATTCCCCACTTGAGTTTATTGCTAAACCAGCCGGGGTCTCTTTGTGACCAAACTGCAACAACAAAGGGAAAAAAACCAAACCAAACCAAAACCCCAAATAAATTTTCTGCCTGATACGAAAGAGCATATAATGAAAAAGACAAGTAGTGTCCTTTGGCAACCAAACTCCAAGTTTGATTGTTTTAATTGTGAGCTCTCAAACTTGACAATTTTGGTATCACAGAGACAAAGCAGCTAAAACCGAGTCCAGACTTAACTATTTTAAATATTCTTTTCTCAGCCTCTAACATCTGTCCAACCAAACCCTGAGTGCAGGAAGCCTGGATCCAGAGTAGGAGGATGAAGATGTACCAAAAAAAATTAGAGGAAACTATTAAATCTTACCCCTTTCTGCCTGTAACCTATGCTAAATGCAGAACTACTTTGGCATGGGGAAAAAAAAAAATAATTCTTTGTGCCCATGGTGAAAACCTACTCTGTACTACACTGGCCCTGCCATGAGTAATTCAGTCATGCAAGAGCCAGTGTACAGAATAGCATGTGTTTACTACATCAGTTGGAGGAATGTGAGTCATGAGTCTAAGTGCTCGGCTCTGTAGTCAGTGCTGGGTTTTTTTATTGTATTCTAAAATATTTCCCACATGCAAAATAAGGAAGCCCCATGTTTTCAATGCTAGGCTCAAAAATAACACCACTATTTCCCAGGTTGCTCTTAAATCCCTCTGTTACAAATCTTACTTGTTACAATAGTGGAGTTAACTCGTTTGCTAAGATAATGTTAAAAAAGGGAACTAAGCCTTAATTCAGGCAATCATGTTGATGTTCCTTTGTTTACCCTGATGGAAAGGGGGGAAGCCAGGGAGGAGGAGTACCGTGGGTTCCTCAGAATAAAGGCAGACAAGAGTTGCAGGAATTCTGCACTGTGGAGTATTGCAGCTGACTTCAGTAGAACACTTTGATAAGAACAGCACATGTTAACTCACATTTTCTTTTACAAAGAATTAATATTGAAGAAACCTAAGAAGAGGAACAGTCTTTGGTGCACAGGGTGCATTGCTGAAGTCCCTGCTATGCCTCCTTCACCCTTGTAATGAGCATTCATCAAACACCAGCCAGCAATATGCATTGCAAGTATTTCTTCCCTCCACATCCCCAAGCTTTCCTCTTTGTGCAGAAGCCTTAAAAAGCTCTACCAAAGCACCTTCCATGCTGCAGAGGAGACATCCAAGCCTTGCACAGCTCCCCAGAGACTAGGCAGTGTTGGGGCTTGCTGGCAACCCAGCTAAATACATCCTTAGAGAAGCCAATGTACATGAAACAGTAGCCCATGTTTTGACCAGTCCATCAGCTGGACTGAATTTGTGAAGGATTCTAGGGGACCATGGAGGCAGGGAATGGCTTGGAGGGACTACAGAGAAACTGACAACCCGCTGGAAAGAGGGCAAAGTGATTTGATAAAGGTTGGACCCAGATTCATGAAGTACATTGTGCCATTCCCAAAGGCTGTGGCGGTATCAACAGCTCAGGGATACAGAACATGCCCTTGCCCCGTGCCTTACCTTCACTGAAGACAAAATCCGAGGTGATGTCAAAGGGCTGGACACGCACTTCCGACAGCAAGAGCTGCACAGACTTCTGGCGGTTGCTGGAGGTGAGGGAGATGGTCTGCTGTGCCTGGCACTCATAGGACTTCCCAGCTGGGGTGACCAGAGCAGAGAGCCGGTGCGAGCTGGCTGTGTGCTTCCCAGCTGGCCAAGGGGCAGAAACAGCAAAGGTCAGGTCCCATCTCTGGGAATTGAGGTGACTTTATTAACAAAGCTAATGAATGGAACAGGAGGATATATGCAGGCGGTGTGCCACGCAGCAGCCACACGCTCCGCTGCTCTTACTGCAGCATTTTCTCTTGGGGAGGGACCAGGCTTTCAGCATGGCACCCCCAAACAGCCACAGCACTTCCTGCACTCTGGTTGCCTCCCCATAAGCAGGAACAGAGGGCTGGAATTGTACAGTCCTGCTGGCACAAAGGAGAGAGCTGGCTCTGCCGATGCCAACCACAAGCAGGTCCCAGGTCCATAAAGTCAGAGTGAGGGCTGCTATTGATGTCTATGCAGGTTTCAGTGCTCATACTCCCTACACCTGGGAAACAGCAATTCCTGCAGCTGCAGTTGGGCTCTGAATTCAAGCGGGAAAGAGCAGTGCAATTTGGGGACCTCACTACAAAGCAAAACAGGTCATAACACTTTTCCTGAAAATACAACAACATGATCGTTTCACTCAAGTATAGATTACAAGAAAATATTTTCCCATCACATCATGCTTGTTTTATAAATGAAAGCCAAATATCGACTCAGTAAGGTGAATGAGGGATGCCTTCCACCTCCCACTCTTCTGCAGCCCTTTGTTCCTCTTCAGCAGCACAGAAAGGCAATCAGTGTTTTGCATTTGCAGAGGTGATGAGGCATGGCCACCACTGTGTTTTGGGGACATAAACAGTAAAAACACCAGTGGAAAAAACAGCTCTATGTCCAGTGTGTCTTATGCTACAAAATCTTAATGCACCATTGGAGTCTGGCAATCTCGCGGAAGAAAAAATTGCAAATGATAGTATTTCAATTGTCAATACAAGACAACTCATTTCTGAGAGGAACTGAAATAAGAACAAAATGAGAACCAAAAGAAAGGAAACCCAGAGGGAAAAGAGGGGGCTGTTGGGTGTGGAGGTGTGTAGGGGTATGGATAATGGTGTTGATCTCATCCTTATCTTGGGAAGCTACTTTCCCACCTATTCAAGCATCATCAGAACAGAGGAGATAATTAACCTTAAAAAATAACTCCCGCAAGAAAGGAGGCTATTTTTTCCCATCTGGGTGGACCTCTGCCCGGCTACCCACCCCCCTCAGGCCCCTGGGTGCCCCCCGGGAGGGCCTGGGGCAGCGCAGCAATCGCGCAGAGGCTGGGTTCTCCTCCCACGGGGCCCGTGGTGATGCAAAAAACAAAAAAACCCAAAAAACAAAACAAAACCAAACCAAAAAAACAAACCACAACTAAATACAAAACAAAAAAACCAAAAAAAAAAAAAAAAAAAAAAAAAAAAATCCAAAAAACCAACACGCGGTTTTAAAACCGGCACGTGGTCCCGTTTTTGTCGGGGAAGTTGGGGTTTCCTTTTTCCCCATTTAAACTGCATTAAGCAGAGTAGCCCGCGGGGTGTCTGTGTCGTCGTTGCCTCTTCCCTTCCCCCCCATCTGCTTGGCGCTCTCCAGACCTCGGGGATCCCCTTTAAAACGCTTTCCGCCGGGGGCTTACGGTTGACGGGCTCCTTGAAGTAGGTGCGCTCCCGGGTGTCGTAGGTGAACTGGACCCGGCTGAGCCTCCAGAAAGCCTCCAGCCCCCGAGACGTGTTGTGTCCCTCCTGCCAAAACACAATAATTTAAGAGCCTGACAATACGCGTACCCTCTCCCCAGCTCCCGGGAGAGACGGGGGCGAGCCCCGTACCTTCAGGAAGAAGAGTTTGAGGGTGTAGGCTTGGTCCAGCCAGGAGATCTCCAGCTCTGACTCGTTGCTGCCACACTTGCCCGTCACCTCGGCGCCCCTCGACAGTGGGATATCGGCTTGTTCCGTGATCATCTGCGAACGGGAAGGGGGACTCAGGGGGGCGGCACAGCATCACCCCCATCCCCGGCTGAATGTCTTTAAGAAGGAGTAAAGGACTTTCCAAAACTACGGGCAGATTTATTCCCTGCCTCGGGCCACCCCCCCTACCTCCCTCCATCACCGGTCCTGCCTTGACAACGCGCGTCGGCTCCGCGGCTGCTACGCTGCCAACCCGAGCCCCGGCCGCCCCCGAACACCCTCCACCTCTTCCCCGACTCCCACTCACATCCACGTAGTTGCTGGCCCACACGTCGTAGGGAACGATGAACTTAGCGGCGAATTCCGCCATCAGACACGTCGTCCGATTTTCCCGCACCACGAAAATGTCCTTTTCGGGGTTAGGAGAGAGCCCGGAGAGATTTTCAACTTCTTGCTCGGCAGCCAGGTGAGCCGCGGCGTCTGCGGACGGAGAGGAGCTGAGCGCCGCGGCCTTTTGCCCTAATCCTCTGTCCGCCCACCACAACACCCCACACCCCGAGCCCGCTGGAGTAAGCTCCCCGGTCGCGACGGGGCATCCCTTGTCGCGATAGAGAGGGCAGTGGAGGTGGGGCAGCCGGTGGCGGTGAAGCAGGACCGGTGCTCTGTCAGCACCGGGTCTATCTCAGCGCCAGCGGCTGCTTCATCGCGACAGGGTTCCGTGTCGCGACTCGCCGGGGCGGGTACTCACGCAAAAGGAAGAGGAGCAGCCCCGGGAGGCGTCCCCCGGCCATCCTCCCTGCTCGGCCCCGGCGTGTCCGCGGCTGCTACTGCTCCTGCTTTGGGGGAAATTTAAAAAAAAAAAAAAAAAAAAAAAAAAAAAGGGGGGGGAGGAAAACCAAAAGCTTGAACACCTCCTTTCTCAGGAGCTGCACAAGCTGCAAAAAACACTCTGCTGTAGAGTAGAGGGGAGGAGGGACGGGGAAGAGCGTGTGGGTGTGTGGAGAGGAGGAGAAGGGGGAGGAGGGGAGATGCCGGCGGAGCTTCTGGAGGAGTCCGCGCCTAGAGACGGGGCGTACGCAGAAAGGGGGGATTCCCGCCCCCACCCCCGGCTTTGGGAGCCCCTCCGGCACCCGCGGCGATATATGGGGGATCCTGGTGGCGGGGAGCTAGAAGGGGAAAGCCGAGGTCAGCCCGGTCAGCCAGGTCGCCCCGACGTGCCGCGGGAGACGGGATGAGCCGCACCGCACCTCGGGATGAGCCCTACATTGGTCTGGGGCATGGAGGGGGTGTCCCCCCTTCCTCCGGGTCCTGTCACCCTCTCTTCCCTTTCGGTGCGGCGCCAGACGGGTGCTCCCCCGGGACAGCTGCTGTCGCCGGGCTGGCAAAGGGACGGCTAAACCGGGCACAGCAGAGGGGCTGGAGGAGGGGCTGGTTATCTAGTCCAGCGCCGGCTGCTCACGGAGCGTCAGTAATTTCGGTGAAGGCGAGCAGCTGCTTCGTGTTTTGATTTAGAAAGAAACGTGCAGCTATTTTTGTGTGGCGAGGTCTGAAGCAAACTCGGCACCTTTTTTATAAAACGCCCTCAACAAACCTGAGATGTCGTGACATACCAGAAAATCAAAACCACCATCACGTAGCAAGATCCCGACAGCCCCGAGAGGTGTATTACAACAATCCAGACCCGGGGAGAATCAGGCACACCCGGGGCTGCGTCTCGGTGGTTAATACTGATCAGAGTTTGTCCCTGCCCAGCTAAAGGGTCTGGGGAGCTCAGGCATAGTGTCCTGGCCTTACCGAGAGAAGGGGCTGCAAGTCCAGGGCAGGGGAGGGAAGCATCGCGCACCCCATCCCTTCCGGTCTCAAGCACAGGAGTCTCCTGCACCATGCCCACGGAGACTTGGGGAACTCCCTTCATCCCCAGTAAAACCGGCGCCTGCTTTGCCCTCCCTCTTAACCCGGGGTGAAACGCGGCCCTCACCCCATTACCCCGCTCCTCCCGGCTTGCGGGCAGCGGGGTCTCGGGGAGGAGCGGGTGTGTTCCCCACCCGGGGGAGCTGCGGGTCGCCCCGAGGATATGGGGCAAGAGGCTCTGGCCCCACCGCTACCCCATCCGAGCTCCGCCTCGCCCCTCGCTGGTTCTATCTTTCGTCTCTCCCTTTTGCCGGGAGAACAGACCTTAAGATACTTGGGTGGGTTTTTTCCGCCTCTCATTGGGAGTTTTTACCATCCTTTAATGCGCTGCCAGACTCTACCCGGCTGACAAGCACATCCGAATATTTACAATTTACCGAGGCAGGAGTCCCAGGAGCAGCGGGGAACAGAAGCTTACCACCAAAGACGTTTTTTGTTTGGTTGTGTTTTGGTTTTTTCTTTAAAAAACACAAAGGGACAGCAGCAATATTGGCGCGTGTGGTCTCACACGGACTCAATAGCAAATCGCATTTCTACCTCAAGAAAAAGGAGTCCGGAGGAAGCAGTCCAGGGGTTTTGCGAAGCAAGGAATTACCAGGTGAGTTTGGATTGCTGGCAGATGCCTCTGGGAAGATGCCTCTGCCTTTCTCTCAGGGCTCACCTGCAGAGAGGGGGTTTCCTGTCAGGAAATAGCTCTTTAAAAATAAAAGCAGATACTCAAGGAACATGCTAATTTTTGTTACTACTCTATTAAAATTCTTTTTCTGCCTGCTGAGCATATTAAACATATTCTGGCCACTTCCTCTGTCCCTTGTTTCATGACAGAGAAATTTCTGCCTCCCAAAATAGAGCTAGACCAGTGCCATCTGTGATATAGGCTTAACCTGCAGTTAATAGTTTCAGGGGACTACATAAAAGAAAAAAAAATCTTCTATGTGAGGGTCTTTGACTTAGGGAGGCTCTATTTTTGTGATCTCGGTGCTTGCTTTCCTCAGCTCTTTCAGTCCTGACCTCAGTACTTAAGTAGCCTCTAATTCCTCCTCTAGTCCTGTATTTAATTTTTTTAAAGATTCCTAAGCCTCCAAACAAATATATGGTCCTGAGCAGCTGCCTCTGCATCTAGCCTGTGCAGAAAGTTACTACAGGGAGCAGCTGGAAGAGAGTGGCTGTGTTACAGACACAGGCAAGCCAGACCCTGCAAACCCCGAGACTCCCATAGCATAGAGCTGTGATCTCCCAGCACCCACTACCTCCGCAGCACAACAGAAAACCCTTTGGCTTCAATGAACATCCTCACTGCAGAGCCGTGTTTATCCCCTTCTCCCCAGCAAACTAAGGGAAAGGCCTAAGATTTCCTAACCCCCCCCCAAAATCCCCAGAACATTGTCAGAGCAGAAAGGTCTCACCTGAGGTAGATCTCGCCAACCTCAACTGCTGTGACCAGGGACAATTTATGGCCATAGATTGGATGACTTGGAGCCACCCCTGCAACCCGGCCTTACCCACAGCTGGTAACCATTGCCCGTGTATCTCTGAATGTCGAATCCCCCTTGCTATCCTCCAACTAACAGACAGCAATACCCCTAACCAGACTCCTCGCAGGGAGCAGGCAGCGAAGTGACACCGGCACAACCTTGGCAGCAGGGTTTTTTTCCAGCCAAGCAGCTCTGCCATGTGTCTGCCGCTGGCAGCCGCTTTTATGAGCAGCCCGAGGGCAGCGGCATGTGGAGTCAGCAAGGAAATCAGCCTCCGAGGGGTGTTTTGGGTCTCTGACAACGCAGTTTGACTGCACTCGGGTAGGGTGGGGGTTAAACAGCCCCCCCCCCCACCCACACTTGAAAACAATCAAGTTAATGAGCAACCCCCAAATTACGGGAAGACTATTGTGAGGCCAAGGTGTCCTGACCTTCCCCCATTGCAGCTGCGCTGAATTTATCTGAAGAGATTCAGAGAGGGAGAATTTACCACTTCCCCCCACGAAATTTTAAGCGAAGTGGAATCCATCACCCCGGCAGAGAATGACATTTTAAACTGCTTTAACTCAGTATCAATGTTCAAATTGATTAGCCTATTTCATCTCAATGGAAATTCTCACCTCATTACGTTAGCAGCCAAACTTCAAATAATTTTTGAATCAAATACTACTTAAGCAGCATTTCAAAATACTTAGCTGACAAAATTCATCATTTAATTTCAAATAGCTGTCTGCATTTTATGCTTTATTTTCAATGGATGAAATACATTAACAGTTCTGGCAGCTGAGCCTAGAGCTGAGGCTACCCAACTCTGCAGTTTCACAGAAGCACATTTTTTCTCTGGATTAATGTCTTGCTTCTTTCTGGCTTTCTGTGCAGTGAGCATAGAATCCAAAGGAGACATTTTCTACCCCTCCAAAACTAGCATATTCCCTGATATATAGGATACTTGCCAGGGAATGCAGGTAGGTTTGATTTCCTCAGAGAGGGACGCGAGCTGAACCCAAGTCCTTCATTTCCAGCTAATACTTTAACAGGAAGGGCAGTGGTTTCCAGTGAGCCTAAGAAAACTAGTGATGTCCAGTGCTTCACCACACTGAGGTTCCCTCTGTATCCAGCCTGTCATCTGCTTTTTCTTGCTGTCTAAAAATTGCGGCAGTAGGCAACAACATAAAATCCCATCTCACAGCACTGTCTCCACAAGCTGTGTTTTAGAAAACATTTTTAATTAAAAACAAACAAAAAAAGCCTTATTTCAGGTGCCGGATTCTGTTCAGAATGCTCTGAAAATTACTGGTCTCAGCTCCCGTCAGCACCCGAGCCAAGCTTGGAGAGCTTGGAAAGCTGTTCCCAGTATACAATTTGTCTTTAAAACATTACAAATCATAAGGACTAAGAGATGCCTCCACTGGTTAAGCAGCACCAGAATGGGAATCCTGGACAGACATCACATGTTGTTTTAAATCCCGACTTAAACACCTAAAAACTTCACTGACCTCTGCCTCAGCTGCATTCTCAAGGTAGTGTTGCTACACTGTACTTGGGTTGCTGCATCTCAAGGTAGGGCTGCTACACTCTGCTCATGTAGTTCTGTAGGCTGCAAGGACCAATGCTGCACAATTCTTCTATCACTTAAAAGAAATAAGAGTCTTTTGAATAATAAGCTGTGATAGAAATATATTTACACTATGCACATTTTTACAGGAAATACAGCTTACTAAAAATGTGTCAGTAATAATACCACCACCCTGTAATTCACTGCAGTCAAAACTAAGGGTTTTGAATTTTTGAGGTTTTTATTAGAGAAGTTGAAAGTTTCATCTCAGGACTGACAATAACATAATTATCTCTTTTCATTTATTTTGTTTATAGGAATATGTAGAATTTGTTTGTACAAGCATATACAACAAAGTAATTGGTGCTTAGTACATTGAAATCAGGAATCTGATTTGTTCTAAACTACTCGTTTTCCATGCAGTCCTCTTTCAATTGGCAGCATGGACAAATTCCAAGCGGAATGCTTACATGCATTGTTTTGCAATATAACTACAGCAAGAGCTGGAAACATGCAAATTAACACATTAGCAAATTGTTTTTATATCTAATGGACATAAAAAGGTTATTCCTGATATGAAATTCTGAAAATCTGCATAAATACTTTTGTGTAAAATTAAATTAGTTATGTACTTTTCTTTTACTACAAGTATCAAGAATGCCCACGTAATTAATATACACACATATATAGAGAGACCTTGTTATGCTAAAAGTCTTTGTAATTAATCAAACAATATTCTGTGCCACACATTTATTCAGTATTTACCAGCTAGTAGAACGGCTGTGGTCATATAGTAGGCATTACAGTCTTAGTAGCATTTAGTATTACATGCAAACATACTCTTAGCATTTCTGTTTACTAATTTTATCACGTGGCAACACGGATGTGATTTTCTACAATGTTGTGGTTCTGAAGTGTATAAATACTTTTTACATTTTCACAGTTACAAACTTTTTGCCAAAAGCCATTTAAACAATCTTTAAGTTACAATGAACTGTAATATCTGATATCTGCAGCAACTGGATCAAAATGCAATTTCTATACAAGCAATGTAGGATGTAAACTTTTTCTTAAAGTGCCTAATATGCAATTCCTTAGAGCACTGATCAGTTTTGGCACAAATACACTGTATTTCCTTCACGTTAACTATTGCAGTAACTGTTACAGGATATCTGCTTCTTTCCAACATGATAGAGTTGATATGGCACTTGTGAATTATATCATTGGACTGCAGAAATATTCTGTCAAGTTACTGTTACAGTCGATGAATTTGGCTGATGACTTTGTACACATTGTCCTTTTGAATACACGCAGTTAACTTTCAACTGCCACCATCTGCAGCCTGAAAAATGTTTTGAAATATAATTTAAAATTGCCCCAACTCAACTTCTTAATATACTGATTACCATGGTGCCTTAGTAGAAGACTCAGTTCAGTGGCCTCGATGTCATCAGGTGCCAAGCATCTGATTAGTTGTTGCTTGTCAGGATCTGGCAGCACTGGCTTTCTACATGATATATCCCACATAAGAACACAAAATGTAAATAACATGACGTGACTACAGTTTAGTTGCCATTTGAGATACTATTTAAAATATCTGTTGTATTTCAAGGCTCTGACTGTGTGATTCTGACGAAGACAAGCTGCCTGGTGAGATACAGGAAAGAACACACAACTGGGTTTGAAAACTGCCTTCATCTTCCGATTAGTGTTTTTCTGAACAAGGGGAGTTCTTACGGAAATCCAACAAAGGAAATTCAGTGCCCAGTGTTAAAAAAGGAATAATGCAAACCTTAAGACTTGGTGGTCCGTAGCTACACTTAATATATTAAAACAAACAAACAAACAAAATACCAAAACAACAACAAAAAAGCCCAAACAAAATTTAAAAGCCCAGTTCTCAATCTAAGCAATTTTCTATTTTGCTCTCATTTTAAGGATGCTGTGTTCTCCAATTTCAATTTGCTTGTTGAGGCTTTAGACCACTGTTGCTGGCCTGCGATCCATCTCTGCTTCCAGCTTCACCATCTGCTGCATCTCCTTTGCCTGCAATCCAAAATAACCACATGAAGCACTGTGTTAGCCCTTTTGTTCAAAATGAAGTATATGTTTTTTATATGACAGTGTCTGAAATACAGGCAAAACACTGAAGATACATGTAGTAACGTTATGTTTACACGCTCCCTCCCCCCCCCCCATGCCCTCTCCCATTGTCACTCTTTTCAAAATCAGATGTAATTCTTACATCTACATATTATTGGGAAATATTTTTCATCCTATTCCAAGATTCACGGGTTGCCTTTCTGAAGAAATGTATCATAAAATGAGGCAGCTCTATTTTTAGGATGAATACGAGGCAATTTGACTGTTTCTCCTGATGGGAAATGTCTTTGGGAATGTATGCTTCAACGCTGTTGTGCAAGTACTGCAATGTATTACTTCCTCAAATGTTTACAGACTTAATCTAAGATCTAAACTTGTTTCTTTCATAAAGAAAATAAATGAAAAAAATCCACTCGTGTAACATCTTCCTTGCAGTAGGTTTCTTAAGTAATTTTTTAAAATAAGAATTAAAAAAAATAATCTAAAGAATGATTTTTAAAAACTCATCTCCATCCTGCCTGGAGATCCTTACAGTTACAGATGAGGTGTTTTTCACCTCTGGAGTACACTACTGCTACATACTCCATGGGATTACACACACTGATTCCACCTGGAACTGTATCCATATGAATTGTGCAGAACACAGCAATGGACATATGCCAGATCTTGCTATAAACTGTGCATGCTGGGGGTTTTGCAAGCAGAGTCAAAGCACTGCACAGAAACGATAAGTGGCCTGGAAATCCCCTATTTAGAGATCCTTTTTTTAATTCCCTTCCTCTCCCTCCCTTTCTCTCACTCTCACTTTCAGTCAAGGGCATGCACACAACACACCCCTTCTGTGGCTCAGTTACAGATCACAAGTGGCACTTTGGTTTGAAACTCTGCAGTTTAAAGGGACAGGGAGTTACCATCTCTTCACTTTCTCTGAGGGCTCTCAAGCTAGGTAGTTATTTAAATCCATAACCCAAAGGACTGAGTAAATTGACCCAGAGGGCAATCTAACCCATCCATCTTTGCAACCAAGCTCCTGAGAATTAAGGCAGGCGTAGAAAGAGTCAAACCAAGTCAATGTTGTCTTTGGTGGAACTGCTCTGTGCCTGTCATGCAGGGAGAAACAATTACTGGACTTGATTTATGTGAACTATGTTCCTCAAAGGGTTGTAGATGTTTCTTATAAAAAAAACTTTGCTATACAAGATCCTGCTTAAGGAGTTACCTATTCTGAATGTGCCAATATGTATTTGCATATGAAAAAAGGGGCAGATGTAGATCTGAAGTAATGAGATGCCCAGCTATTAATTTTCTATTACTGCAAGATAACTGTGGGTTTGTGCAGATGTGATATATGCACCTTTCTGAAAAATCTAGCCTTGTACTTTCATAATCATCATCATCATGCTGGGGAAAAAGTAATTATGATAATCGCAAAGCAACTGTCATAAATATGATTAAAAATTAATCAACACTCTCAATTTAAATGAGTTAAAAGCTTGAAAGTAATGAAGAAATAATTTTAACATGAAAACATGGAAACATAATAAATAAATCAATATGTACAACCTCTTCTGAAATGTTGGCTGGATTTTGCCAGGATATGAAATGAAATTCCTGATAAAACCCTGTGTTTTTTTCTTAGTGATTCACATATCTCACTTTTTTAACTGGTGACTTAACTACTAGCACAAAGTATCCTAGAAGTATTCTGCATGCTAGTATATAGTATAGGGAATTATATTAGAGAGAACTTGGTTTCAAAGAACACATGAACATAGGAGCAGGATGTTGGTTTCCTTTGTCTGAGGCTGACTCAGGCAGTGCATTCTGTCCTGAACACACAAGCACCATACTTGAAGATGCCTACTGGAAGGCAGCATTGAAGCTGCAGGGAATTCATAAAGCAAGTGGCAGCTCATGGACTCTGCTCTCAACACACTTGCTTAGCGAGGTCTACGACAGGCTTAGAAACAATATTACGGATTAAATAGAATAAAAATACTTTTTTTTTTTTTTTCCCTAGTCTAGTGCCTGCTTTTTTTTGCTCATTATATGTCCATAAATAAATGTTGTTAAAGCGGACTGCTGTCAGACTCAGTGGTGCAATATACAAGTGTGGCATCAATTCAAGAAAATAATTCGGATCAGGCAATTCTGTATAACTGGATGTTAAAGCCTAATAGAACTATTTCCCTTGGTAAGGCAGGGGTTAATAGAGATTTCTTGTGAGTAACAATTATTTAGGAAGTCAGCAGCACAGCCAAATGGTAAATATAATTTTCATACCTTGTAATGTGTTCGATTTGGAAGTGAATTTTAAAGCACTGAAAGCCTCTCTGCTTTAGACACTGAAAAGCTATTTCTAGCCATCTATTCTATATTTTGCTATTCTTAGCGTGGAATTACTTATTTTATTACCATACTAATACGTGTGGATACCCTTTGTCTGACTATCAGCATCAGCAGTTAATCATACGTATGTTAACGCTAAAATAGCTTTTTTCAATCAATAGACAATTCTCACAGACACAGTTTTGAACTCTAATTGTACCTTTCTGCAACGACAGATAATGTACAAGATAAGTTCATCTCTAAATATTTCTTCTGCACATTGATGTTCATATGCACCTGCATTTGAGATGCTAAGGCACAAAATACTGCTAATGTTGTGGCAGGCTAAAATATCTGTGTGCAAACAAGATTAACACTGTGTTCACTCTGTCAATGGTACTTCCCAATGGCTGCATTTATAAAGAGGGCTTCAATGATAGTGATTTAATTTAGAAGGAAAGCACACTGAAATAATAGTTTGCTTATTATACATCCATCCTACCTTGTGTTTGAGACACTGCATGACAGGATTTCAAAAGCTGTTTGTACAAAAATAATAATGTCAAAATTGAGTAATACAACAAGAAGCAAATTAAATGAATGAAAACTGAAGTGAGACTGAAAAATTAATGCAAGAAAAACATACATAAACCAAAACAAATTTAAATTCATAACAGTTTGTATTGAAGGCTGTTTCCACCCATCTACTTTTCCACAGTGTACATTTGTATGAAAATTAACTTATTCTGTTCAGTCAGGGGAAAAAAAAATCAAGTTTTAAAATGGTTTTTAAACAAATACCACCTTTACCTTGATCCAACTAGCTTTCATACATTAATGTCTATAACAAAGAAACCAGGCCCAGCTGGTGGTTTGTGCTGTTGCATTTTGGGGCTAAAAGGAAGTGGTGAAAACAGCAGGTGTGAAAATGTGTGCCCTGATGGATCAAATTAGAGTGAGTTAAAAAGCTGTTAAGGACTACACCTGTGGTGGCCACCATTTGCCCACACTGAAGTGATAACCAGCACCTGCATGGTCTTACTCCATTTAATCATGGATGATAGAAGCTGATCCCATTTTTGCACTGAAATGGAGTATGAGCAAGGTCATGAAGGCTATTGATGTCTCTCAGCAGCAGAAGCTTTAACCCCAGGTGAGGGAATTTTCTAATTGCTTGAAGAGGCAACTTCTTCGATTGACTCACGTGTATTTCCCAGAAACCTCCCCCCTTGTTAGTGTTTTTTCCCATTGTAGTTAAAAGCACAACTATAGTTACCTCCCGTGTTTTGAGACTTTTTTGTTGATTGGTTGGTTGATTGATTTTTAATGATGCAAAGCTCTCTGAAGTGAATGCAAAGAAGCCACTAACAACACTTCTCTCTGGATCAAGCCCATCATTTCTTGTCAGCTAGTGGAGTTTACAGGGAATTCTCCATTAGTGATGCTACAGATCCCCCATAGCCTGGAGGGCCTCCCCCGGGGTGTTGGTCACCCCCCACCTTTTGATTATGTGCAGATATTGCTCAGGAGCAGACTGAGTGACTCATTCATTTGTGCTAGATGTTAGAGACAGCATTTGCACAAACCTGAAGGAACAGACTAGGAATTTTAGTTGTCCAGAAGGGAGGTGGAGCCATCAGAAGACAGAGAGATGGTGTCTGGGGCTTGCTGGTAGCAGCTGGCTGTGATCCTGAGTGCCCTCACGCCCCTAGATGTTACCCAGGATGCAGCTTTTGCAGCTTTAGGACTCCCCCCTTCCAGTGGAAACATCTGACTTTTGTGTACACTTCCTTCCATTTCCCCAAGATGGCTTTTTAGTCAGAATACAATGTCTGCCACAAAGTTCAAGTTCTGAATGTTCAATAACTTACAGAGTAAGTACATAACCCTTGAAGGCAATGGGTATTAAATGCACCCCTTCTCTCTCAGCTCACTGAACTGCTGGATATATTCCCCTTGCAGCTTACATCTGGGTGAGTGCAGTACTGCAAGTCTGCAATTATTACAGCTCCGCTGGCTCAACCTTTTAGCAAGGGAGCTGCTCAGAACACAGTGTTGCTTCTACTAGAAATAAGATTAGAATTTTCCTTTTCTTGCCAAGTAGTTTTTCAATAATAATAATAAAAAGCTTATAAACCAGAATAAAATAATAAGGTATTTTAATTAGGAAAGGGTGTACTAGTAAAGATAAAATCCCCATGCTACTACACATCTCTAGAATTTAGTCCATACTGTCTCTTACGAGTTTGGTGATGCTCTGTGTATGTGTTTCAACTCTATTTTTCAATCAGCACTAAAAATTAAATTCCCAAATGAAGGAAACAGATTTGCTTGAGATACTTTTTGGAAGTAATTAAAATGGACATGCTGGGCCTTTATGACTTTCATATCTAGGTAACAAGTATCAACACGGCTCTGGCTGAGCAGTCAAATTTTTACAGGTTTAGAAACAAATCTGGTTCATTACTTAAGTCACCTCAGCTCTCCATTTTAACTCTTCAAGTAGGTGAGTGACCAGGAAGGCAGTAATTTTCCCAAGTTCAGTAATGACTTACATTCAGAAGCATTCTACTGAGCTTGATTCTGCTTACTGCTTTCACTAGCTTGCTTGTCTTTTAAGCTTTAAAAATAAGATACCTGCTCATTCTGCTTCTCCAAGACTTCTAAATGCTCAAGCTGAACTTTTTTCAATTGATCCATTTCCTTTGACTGCTTCATTGCCAGCTGAAAATAATGAGGGGAAATGTAGCACATTATTAACAAGCAAAATAAAAACTTACTTGAAACATATGCATATATATAGTCTTGCCCCATTTGCATGGCACAGAACAGGAGGCCTATTCTATCACTAAATCTTAGAATAGTTACTAATATGTTAACATATTTCTATTATACATATTACATATAAAATGTATATTACATAACAGTAGAAAATACACACCAATTAACAGTAATTTTGTTAATTTAAAACAGCTTCCTTTTACACAGAGATTAGATCTTTTACACTAAAAGTATGTGTAAGGACAAACATCTCTTTGTTTTCTAGAGCTGGATTCTCAACACAGGGAAATTAAAATGAATATCCAGAAATAGTGCCCGGTGACTTTGTCAAGGTTATAGTTACCCTTTTCCTCTCTTCCAGGAACTTTTTTGTGTTGCTGCTGTTTAGTTCTCTCACTCGCCTGAAAAAATGCAAACGTTGTGCATGAAGACTCATTGGAAAAACAGAAACCCAAAAGCAGTGGTAGAAGGAATCACAAATTCAAGGTATAATCTGGTATCTGATTATCTATACTATGTGGGACTAATGGCAAATTGTATACTCCTCCATCTATGCACCTTTACAATTAAAGGCTTCTAAGTATATCAATAATATGATTGAAGACCTTAAAAAAAAGACAACTATTGTGAATAAAGTTTGCTTTTCCTTTACTCAGGAGTGGTGGACTGAGCTTTAAAAAATGTTTAATTTGCTTGTATATCCCTTACTGCACTCAATTTATTTTGTTTTATAAAAAGTGCTGTCTCTTAACAGTGCTAATGAAATACATCCTATGATTGTAAATAAAGTTACAACTTACCAATGCTTACCAAAACAGTTATTTAAGCAAAAAGATAAGTATATAATTAATATTTCCATAAAATACCTAACTGCTAAGTGTCTCTTCCTAAGATTTCCATCATAAAATATCCCAAAAATAGTTCAAAAAGCTGGAAAAAAAAGTGGATCTGACAGACTGCAAAACCTGAAAATCAGAACTGCATTCAGCCTGCTTTCAATCCTGGGAACAGACTTATTGAAGAGGCATGAGTGGAGGTCTTAACATTAACTAAGCATACAGTTTCTGAGGGCTCTGGCAGCTCATCTTCCAGATATGATCCAGGAGTCTGTAACACTCAAGGGACTTAGTTCAGGATGAACAAGTTCAAGTCTTTTGACTAAAATTGCCCAGTGCAAGGGACAGAATGTAGAAGAGGAAAGAATGAGCCAGATGGCAAACCCAAAGTGAAGGGGAAACCCAGAAGGCTCATGAGACATCAGCATGTAGGCTCTGTGTTTATCTATTTGGGAACTTCTGGGATAAATAGAAGCAGCTTAAAATAGCTATAATGCAGCTCAGTCCTCAAAAAAAAAAAAAAAAAAAAAAAGATTAAAAAAAGCCTCTGTAGCTGTACTGGCACGTGTCTCTCTTGATTCTCAAGTCAATTAAGGCTGTCATCTCAAAATGTGCTGTGCATAACCCACTTACACAAGGGCAGCAGTGACTTCAGTTTGCCAAGCCTGGATGCTGGCCAGGTCTCCAATGCCAGCACGTTAACAAGGGAGAGGGCTGCAGTTCAGCTCAGGGGTGGAGAAGCAACATGTGTGCTGTTGTGCAGTATGTCTGCTTCTTCACCCAGATCTCCATCACCCTCTCTGCTGATTATCATAATTTTTACCACTCCTTCCTTTTGTTCCACTTCTCTGTGTTATCAATAGATGAGGACAAAAGCCTTTTGCTGGCACCACCTTCTGTGTTTTCAGTGATGCTGCCTATCCAGTTAGTCTAACTCCAACTAGAACCAAGCCTCAGACTCCATTTCAGGACAAATCCACTAAAAAAAGCAGCATCAAAACCATATAATGCACTTCAAGTACAGTCATTACAACCCTTACAGATGTGTTTCAATATAATAGTGTGCTTAGATCTACACCTGTCAGTCACAGCTGATGAGCATAAAGAATTTTTGTATTTCCCTGATTAGGGAATTACTTTTATGAAATTACTGAATACAAGAAAAGCAACATTTTTTCCTAAAATAGTAATCTAAAAGTATATTAAGCTCAATCATTATACTTTGTTTCCATAGATAAAAGCATGGTTTTAATAGAATTAATACTTGAGTTCAGCAGTCCATCTTTAATAGCATTCTTCCCCTCTCAAGAAGGGAGATCATAGAATCATACAGTGGTTTGGCTTGGAAGGGACCTTAAAAATCATCAAGATCCAGCCCCCCTTCATGGGCAGGGTCACCTCCCACTGGACCAGGTTGCACAAGGCCAACCTGGCCTTAAACACCTCCAGAAAGGGTGCATCAATGACCTCCCTAGGCAACCCATTCCATTATCTTACTACCCTCATGGTGAAGAATTTCTGATACTCACCTCTCTCTTTCAGCTTTATTTTTGATAGACTTGTCTTGGCTTATGGCTTTGCTGTTCTCCATAGATATTTTAGCCTGGTTGGCACGCATTTCCTTGCTTTCCCTAGGCAAAACCAAACAAAGTCATTAATGCCTAAGTCCTATTGTTGTTGAGGTTGGCTTCTTGATATTACTTTGGTAATTTTGTCCTTGTGGTTAATTTTGTTGTTGGAGCATTAAGGAAGAAGAAAGAACAAACCATATGAAAATTGCCCCCCTTTGGGTAGACTGTATACAGTTTGAGCAAGCATTCAGAATTCTCTATTTGTTCCAGACAATATATCTGAAAGATCAGTTTTAAGCATTTTTACACATTGAATCTTATAAAAGGGTACAAAATAACCCTTTTCTCTCTAGTATATATGAGTTGCCCAAGTGTGAGCTACTATCAGCCATTAAAAAAATCCAACTTGTCTTTTAAGAACTGCCTAAAAAGTTTACAAATCCTGCACTCAGAATGTAAATGCAATATGAGTGGCAAGAATATTTCCTAGTTGTGGTATGAGATGATAAACTTCTACTTTGGGCCACAATCAGCCTTGTGTTTAGTTTCTCCTGCCCCACGAACCTTTCATCAGCCTTTTTTGTGACACAAGATAACTTCAACAGGAGGGTGGCAATCACCTTCCAGGGGTAATGTCCTGAGAGCTGGGGTTTGACTATGGAGGTGGAAAACCTCTTCATTTATTTGAGACAATATAGAAAAGCAGAGAATAAGTAAATAAATATCCTATTGTTTTAGAAAGAAAAAGAAATTAAGTTTCTTTGTTGGGAGCAATGTCACAAATGTTGACTTACAGCAATGGCTTATGAACTGTGAGTGAGCAGGAGGTTTTTTTGTCACTCTGGGTAAGCCAGACAAGCTCCTAAAAGGCTGTCCCCAAAGGCTACCTCTTGCTTTCTGCCTGCTTAGCATTCCAGCACTTGCTGCTCCTGATCTTAAGTGCTTATTTAAACAGGAATTATAAATGGAAATGAGGCAGCAAATAACAATTTGCCAAGTCCCCAACAGGGTATAAGCATCTAAAACTTACCTGTCACAAACCAAGGCATCTTAAGTAGAGTGCTAACCAATTATTGTACTTATTAACCCAAAATTCTAAGTATTTTATATGCACAGAAGAGGAGGGGCGTGGCACAGGACAGCATAGTCAAATTAATGAAATGTAACTTAAATCTTTTTTAGTTTTCTTTCATGTCTAACAGACATTAATCATTAAACACCATGAGGAAACATTTTCCAAAGTTAAAAAATTTTAATAAAGAAACACAGTGTTTTGGTTTTTTTTCTTTTCCAAGAGTTCACAAGGTGAAGCATTTGCTGAATACAGATTTAAATCCATGGCATCACAGGAAAAATTAGACTGGGTTCTAGAAAATATTGTGTCGGGAGTCCATTTAATTCCAACAGTCCTTCCTCCAAATAAAATCTTTTCTTTTTTATACTGAATTTGAAGTCATTTTCAAGCACACTACCTTAAGAGCAGTACTGAAATAATTTATTTTTATTACTGTGCTCAGGGATAT
Source organism: Heliangelus exortis (assembly GCF_036169615.1). Taxonomy (NCBI): domain Eukaryota; kingdom Metazoa; phylum Chordata; class Aves; order Apodiformes; family Trochilidae; genus Heliangelus; species Heliangelus exortis. Next base: position 40,398,235 of record NC_092424.1, read on the forward strand.
GAAAAAAGTTACGTGTAGATGTTCAAATTGATTTTGCCTATTTGCATCAGACACAATTTCAGAGGGAAAGAAGTTAAGAGGATTAGAGGACTACTGTGCATCACTGATTATTTCAAAATGAGGCTTTGGTCAAGGATATGGCTGCCTCTATACACAACTGTTTCTCCAGTCTGCAAAATATAATTTAGCTCTGAGTTGCTTTCTTGGGTCTTTTTGGGTGTGTTGGATTTTCACTCTTTCCACGTATTATTCACAGAAGAAATGAAAAAACCTTATGATCCTTTTAAAATCTCAAAAAAGCCCTTATAGGGACCACTCCTCATTTCTGAAACAGCACCTCTCAAAGATGGAGCCAAAGTTCTACTGTTCTAGGGCCTGGCATGGGGCTTCACGTTGAGTCTTGAACTCAGCTCGTGCTGCCCCAGCAGTGCTCCACTGCCATCAGAGAAATCACTTCTGCTCACCAGGGGTGGTGACACCTGTAGCCAGAATTGACTGGAAGAAGTAGATAAGCCAGGGTGGTAAAGAAAAAAAGGATTGTGAAAAACATAGCACACGAAGGGCAAGATTTCACTGGTGAAATCTTACTGCATCAAACTGACTGCAACTCTAAAAGGCATGTTTGTATAAATTCCAAAGGGATACTATAAGCATGTAAGGTTATCCCTGGAATTTATACATATGTTTAGATGACATTAAAGTGCATTAATATATTGTTTCATGTCACCAGTGTAATTTGAATGCCTAGAAAACTTTCCTATTAAAAAACCAGCACCCTCAGAATTCAGTAAGCTTCAAATTTTTAGTAGTATCTGCTGTCTTCTGCTCTGCTTTTAAATGAGCTCAATGCACAAACTGTAATTGCTTTTTGTACTGCACATGGAGGGAAAGTACTCTAGAACAGATAATGACATCATCTGAGATTCCTGATCTTTCTTACTAGGACTGTGTCCTCTGCTGTGACAGCAAACTCATTACCTCTGCTCACAGAGAGGGAAGCCACAAGAACTGTGTGCTGAGAGTGTGATCCACCTCCCACGCTGCTCTCAGATGCAGAATTTTTTTCCTATAGTTACCCAAGTTGTCTCCTGGTTATTACATACCCCTATAAAAGCATACATTTTCCCACATAATTCCCAAATTATATTCTATAAAAAAGTTTACAAATTATTACGTCAAAGTCTCTTTGGGGCATTATTATTCACATTTCAGTGTTCTAGATTCCAAATTCATCTGAAATGTTCATAGATTCGGATACAATCTTAATTACTTTTTTTAAATATTGTTTTTTTAAATAGGATAGTCTACACATTTAGGGGTTACACACAAAATCCCTGATAAGCAGAAATACATTAATTGCAATGAATAAAGCAGAAGGAAATTTGAAGATGGCTCCTCCTGGCACCACTGAGAACATAGAATCATAGAATCATCAGTATTCAGTATATCAGATAGAATCATCTCAGTATTTATCAGGATGCAGATTTTGAGGTCTGGTTCTTACTCTCAGTGATGTGATTTCCCGGGGCTGATGCAGCCAGGTACAATTTAGAGATACAGTACCAAAGACTGCACCTTCCTCTGGCTAGTATCTTTTGAATGATGCATTTGTATTACAATTTAAGAATTTTGGACTTCATTTTTGAATGGGTATGTATTGCAGGACAGCTTGAAAAGATGGGTTAAGACAGATTAACATAAAGATGAGCTCACTAAAAGCCTTTTGCCGGGACAATTCTCTGCTGGATGGAAAGCTTGCAGGTCCCAGCATGTGTTCTCTCTGATGCAAAGATAAGCTGTTTTCTCACTCAGGAATTTAAAAATAATTTCAATTCCTTCTTCAAATGTAACTTATTTATTCATTTCCCCCCACGCTTCTTATGCTGAAGAAAATGACATATGAATAAATATCAACATATATGTATGTATGTACATTTTGTATTCATATGCTTTTAGGCTGTTTGCATAAGAGATAATAGCACACAAACAATTCCTCTGCTTACTGCCATTTTTAACACTGTGGATACAATGTGTATTTAATTTTTCTTATTTCAAATGGTCAGGATGGTTAATTACAAACAAGATAGTAGTGTCTTGCAACATCTTCTGAATTCTCAGTAATTATGACAGAAGATACAAAGATTACAAAAATAATACACCAGTCTAATGTAGCTTATCCTGCTACCCATTGTTTTTATGATCTTCCATGGATTTTTCTTATAAACACCAATGCTATCCACCCACACATCCCTAATTGCCAGCAACGCTAGAGAATATTTCTGGATTTGATACTTCAAGTTTCCAGCTTGTGAAGTTCATGGGTGAAGTCTAAGCATTCACAGTTGATGGAAACTACCACTGCTCATTGTATCTGTTGCTTTTAGTGAGTTCAGATACTCTAACCCAGCTAAGTAATCCATTCCTGCACCTATCTCAACCTTGTATGATGTCTTTTACTTCCACCAGACAGCCCAGTATCTTTGGCAGCACCACAGGAACTTTTAAACACAAAAACCCAAAACATTATACAGAAGACACAAACCAAGCCCTCATTATCAGGCAGCATTGCCTTGCTCACCTGTCATGTGAAAATTTTAGCTGCTGGGTTTGCTGTTCATGAGCATTAATCAGCAGTTTCTTCAGTAGTTCACACTGTTGGTTCAAGTGTAAATCACGGATTTCTTGCTCTTCAGCACTGTGTGTATTTATCATCTCAGACCACTCTTTAGTGTGCTGTGCCACAATCTCTTTGACCTGTGGAGAAGGAACAGCAGCTTTGCTAAATATTCTCAGATAGATTAGGAGATCAACTGCTACTGCTGCTGAAGATGATATAGAGTCAAGAATAAAAAATTATAAAGAATGTAGCTAAACTGTGAAAAAAAAAAGAAGTTAAACAAATGAAGTTGCTTTACAGATTAACAAAGCCACTGAGAATACTACTGTGTATTATAAAATCATATGTAAACTAAACCCTACTATTAGGACTCTATTACCTAAAGTGCTCTGAATAAATTATCTACATTTATGCTCTTTACTATACTACTTCTATTTTAAAACCTTCTCTGACACAGAGTTCATAATAAAATGATTTTACATTTTTGGTTGCCAAGAAAATAAAAAAAAAAGGTACTGAGATTAACACTGGAAAAAAAAACAGCAAGCAGAATTTCACTGAGGGCTTAAATACAGCCTTTGATTTTGTGGAGACAGTTTTACTAATGCACTCAGTTTACAGAGAAATTCTGTATTTAATACAACTTGAATATGAAGATGGGTTACAGATCTTTGTTTCATATTCATTAACTTAGATGGGAATTTGACAAGTATTCTTCTCTTGCTTATCTCACAAGACTCACAAGGATAATGAGATTAAGTTTTGGAAAGTTCCCAAAAAACAATATGAAGAAGTCTAAACCACTGGATTTATTATTATAATAATACATTGCACTCAATGATTTAGAAAAGAAGCTAGTAGAAGGATATATTTTATCATCTTTAATAATTATCTTTGTACATTTTGACAAGCTATCCTACTTTTCCATTAATGGTATACAATATATGCCTCACAATAAACCTGTTTTCAGGTAGTCATTTCAGCTGCTACTATGGTAACTAATAGCATCTGTGTCATCTTCTATGAAAACTGAACCTTATTCTTCAAACAAAAAATTGCCATCATATTCCTCAGAAAGTCAGAGGCCTCAGGCCAGTACTTTAAGTGTGGGACCACTTGTGGGCTCTGCATGATGCAGAACAGACTCTCCTGCACACACTGATGATGGTGAAAAAAGAGGGGACCTTAATGGCCCCAGTCTCCCTTCTAGTCCTGTTGCATAATAGTCAGATTCCTGATGAAGAAAGAGACAGTCATTTTGTAACAGATCAGGATGACTACCACACTACCTGAAAGTCAGACTTGCATTTAACTATAAATACTGGTCCCATATCAAGACAGATAGGACTGGGGGCAGAAGCAGCTGACAGAGAGCTACCTGGAGTCTTCTGCAGTTGTCAGAAAAAAACCCAACAATAAACCAAAAGCATTTTGAGACAGGAGACTGGTATGAGTGATGGAATCCTAATTTATCAGGGGGATTAAGCGTGAGTGTAAAAATGAGCCATGCTTATTTTCGTGAACATGGGTAAAAATACTACTAAGCCAGAACCTATCAACTATGAAGTGATAAAGACACTGAAGGATGCTAGTGGGAGTAGTATCTTTAATTAGATGTTCATAAGGCAGTACTACCTTTAGAGTCAGCAAAACATGAGAATTAAATTTTAAAATGGGTGAAAATAAATGTGCAGATGTTGGTAAGGAAGACACTCTTACTTTTCAGATGGAGTTTTTACAAGGCTGAGGGGCAGACACTCTAGCTCACCTCTGGCACCCACCTAAGGCACTTAAGTTAGGGCCAAGTTTAGTCTAAGCTGCTTGTATCATTTATGAGAAAAGGTGAGCTGTTTCAAAGCAGGATTTGTCACACCTAAACACTGTCTGGAGATTCCAGTCATATCTACAGAGTTTCAAGGAAAAACTAGAGACTTCAGCTAGATTGCATGAAACTCCTCTCAATAGCAACCTCATCTGTCTTTTCAAACCCCAGGGAGGCCTAGAGTGGACTTCAAGGAAGATAAAACCAAGTAATGGCTGAAGTTGTAAGTAAAACCCATTCCTTATTTATTTTCAATGCAGAATTTCCAGATGTAGTCAGCTCTATCCACAAGTCGGATAAATAAATGGTACAGGTAGCTCCAAAGTCCTGAGTAACTGGGAGTAATTGGGACCACATACTCAGAAGACTTCTGTGGTCACAATATTACAAAGTATTAATATTTTAAAAAGATAAGTGCCATTATGTGAACCAGGAAGCATATAAAGTTGTAATGACTTAATAAAACAGCAAAACAAAGTGAGTGTATAGCGGAAGCCACGGTCAAACAAGTATTTTGTGACATTAAGACTATTTACAAAGCCCAAATAAATGCAGGAAAACAAAGACTCAGGGGCATATTGCAAATTAATTATATGAGCATTGCCTTTAATTGCTTAATATTATACACTACAGAGGAACACAGAGGCAGGAATCCTGTAGCTCCAGTACACTGATAGCAAATAATCATAGAACCACAGATTATCTAGAGTTGGAAGAGACCAATAGGGATCATTGAGTCCAACTCCCAAAGAAACTTGCAAGAAGACTTAAGTATGGCAGTACTTTAAGTACTTAATCTGAGAAGTTAGGAAGGAAGAATCATTAAAAAAACCTGCCTATGTTGATGGACAGATGTGCTAATGGTGTGCTACTGATTCCAAAATCAGCATGCAGTTTAAGAAGCAGGCACAGCACCTCATAAAACAAGTTTTTCTCTAGGAGTGAAAGACAAAGGGAATATTTCTTTTCTTAAATATCCTGCAAGCTAGAAGTCTTGTTTCAGGTGGAGCAAGATACAGCCTTACAAGAACAATATAAGGGATTTGCCAAACACCAGTTACAAGATTTGAAATACCCAGTTTGACTCATATTCAAACAGCCTTAGAACTCAAGACCATTAAATCATCTGAAATGCAATTTTGCTGCAGATCTGTGATACGCTACTAAGCTCAGATGTAGTAAATTCAGTCTACATCCCTGCTTTTCTCCCATTTATTAACATCACAGTTAAAAAAACCCATTTCATTTGCACTGGGCTGTGCTCTTGTCCTGCTTTCCATTATTAAGATAGCATTGCTTATCCAAAAGGACAGGAAAAACAACTATTAGCTACTTTCTCTCTTTCCTATTCTAGAGCTTGTATTTGTAATCCTGTCCTTTCATCTGTTCTTACATTGGACCTAGGAGATTAATTAAAATCCTGATAAGGAAGTTTTTTTCACAGAGTATATACACAAGGTGTTTGATTAGTCACTAACTTCAAGCAGGAATAATCTTTGAAGTAATTTTTCCTTTTTTCCTTTTCATCCTCTGCCTGCTTGATGTTGGAACCTACTTTTCTAATGCAGGGGAGTAATTTGCACTTGCTAGGTTAATTGTGTGTGAAGTCCACGTTGGGATATTCATATCTAATTTAAATATTTTAGGCCAAACTTGGGGTGGATGTTTCCTCGTGACAGGAAGATTTCTGTAAGTGAGAAGTCTCTTTGGTGCTACAGGTATACATGCACATCACGACACCAAGCTGCACTGGAGGAAGTGAGCTGTAATTAAACCTGAATTATGGTACAAACTGATGTCAAAATTAGCAGGCCAAATGCTAAGAAATACTGAACAACTGTTAATTAATCGAACTCCCACTGTATCAGTGTAACGTGTTCAGCATCTCAGAATTTAATCTAATTTAATTGAACCTACCTTTGTCTAGGAGAAAGTTAATTTCCCTACAGTCTTGAGAACTGCTTTTTCAACCTGTTGCTTGCAAACTTTTGAATGATCTCCAGGAATAATTCAAGGGCTCACAGATGGCAAATGAAACAAAAGAAGCCTGTGAGAATACTAAAATCTTGACAAGTCTGATGGAAGTACAGTGAGCAAGACACTGAAAATCACTGACCTAGAGAAAACCAATCTTGTTAAGAAACACAGGACCTTCCCCAAATAACAAATAATAAAATAATAAGAAGAAAAGATGAAGATTACTTTATCCTAGTTCAAAGATGTGGCTGCTTTTGTTTATATTGTCTAGAATTCCCTGACTCCCTTCAGAGGTTATCAACTTTTACAGTAACTCTCCTGTACTGTGGTCAGTGTCCAGTACTTCTCTCCATTCAATATCATTTTGCACATGGGTGTGTCTTCTAATGTACCACCCACCCACTAGTTTGGATACCTTTCAGAAACTTGAAAGCATATCAACAGATGTTAGATAAAACTTTCAAAGGAAATATGTAGTTAGAGATCGTAGCAGTGGTATGGAAGTATAGAGGAAGAAGCTCTAAGCAGCAAAATTTGATCCATGGACCACAGCTTGAGAACAGTTTTTTCACATGTATTGAAGCTGAGTTTCAGAGCACTGTTATTCTCCAGAACCTTAGAGAACACAATGGAAATAAGCACTGGAGAGGAAAAAAAAGAACAAAACTGGAAATAAGAAGGCACTTGGTTCAAGAGCAGCTCGGATTCTTCCTTCCTTAAGGGACAGACTAGCAAATATTGTCCATGGTGACAATGAGGGAAAATACACAAGAAACTTCTTTATGTATATATTTTGAGAAAAAAATTAGCATCCCAATATCATATAGAATTTGTTCACCTCTTTGTTTAGCTTGAAGTGACAAAAATGACCAGTTTAGTTTCATGAGGCATGAATGTGGCACTTTCTTCAATAACTCTAAAAGGGCAGGAAATTGATGTTGCTTTCAAAATTTTTTTTAAGAAACACTTTTAGACACTCGATTACTCTCATTCTTTTCAACATGTTATTATTACTGGAAATCATTCATATGCTTCCAAAAAAATTAACTGCCACTTGGGTCTCAAAATCTTTCAGATGTTGCATGTGTTAAAATTGGCTGTTTTCTTACCTTAGATTTGTGATCTGATGTCAGTGTCTGAATTTTAATTTCCGTTTCTTTCTTCAATTCAAGACAATTACTTCCTCTAAAAAAAAAAAAAATTAAAAAGTAAAATTGCAAATCTGTGCCACAAGTTAAACATCTTCCCTTTCTGTCAGCCCTTAGTAATTAAAATGTTAATTAAAGTTGAAGTGCTGTGGCGTATTGGAATGAAATTATTTCTTCTGGCAATTTATTCACAACTTACAAAATATTGTTGGATTAATGATCATTCAATTCAACCACCACACAATTAATTCTAGATTGGCCCTGCAATTATTCTGTTGCTGAGGATGTGTCAAGCATCTCCATTTATGGTACTTGTTTCCTTTTTCAGGCTTAAAATACCTTGCCAAAAGAAACCAGCTTCTGCCTGAAAACTTACAGGCATATTCATTGCCTTGCCACGATTTTATCCTCTGTTCCAAAGGTAAGCTTTGCTATTTCTTGTTAGTTTGAGGCAGAATAAAACCAGTCATTTCAGTAACTGCCTCACAGGGCAATTTGGGCATAATAAATTTAAACACCTATTGAAAGTCTAAGTGTTCCCAGCAAGAAAGGAGAAGTAAATGGGTTGCAAATGGGACACCATTGTCCTTGCAGATGATGCCAACCCACATGGATAAATCCAAGCCATCACAGACCTTATATGGAGCTGGAAAGCAATGAATCTTGAAGACAACCTTCACTCCTCAATAAGCTGAATTCTACAAGGCCTTTGTGTTGAATGGGGTTGAATGGAAGTTGCAAGTTTGTTTAATGCAAAAGGAATGTATGATCCTAAGGAATGGGCTGAGAAAATGTCTGTAGAGGACATACTGAAGCTCCCCTCATGTGGCTGTGGGTTAGGAGACCTCTACCTCTCACCCAGAATTTCCTTCACTAGGCCAAATTAATTGGGCTGTGCACCAGGTGGGACAGATGCACAGACAAACTACTCCTTTGCAGTTACAAGAGGAATTTCAACTACAGTCTCACCAAAGTCAATATATTTTTGAAGGCTGACAAGCTCCATCTTTCCAATTTTGTTCCCTTCTTAGCAGTGAGGGGTTTTTACAACAGAATATAAACTCACACATTGGAAGTGTCTGGGTATTTTTTTTGCTTTTTGTTTGTTTGGAATAATACAATATATTGAGAGGAGTCTATTTTAACTTTAATGTAATCTTCCTGTATCAGACCATCCACTGATGTAACTCCACTGAGTGGATAGAGCCGAATGGAGCCATTCTGTTATTACTTGAGTGCAATAATGATAATCCATGTTTGCTCTAGAAAAGAAGATTTACAAAACTCTCAACAAGTTTAAATCCTATTTTAATACCAAAGTACTGCAAAAATTAGCAGAAAAGTTTATCATCAAACAGTACTAGGGAAGCCCTTACTGAAAATAGTAGTATGATGTGCCTTGAGTTCCCAAGGGCCACCAGAGGGACTATTAATTTAATTTCTAGTCAAAGCGAGGAAATCTCTTCTGTAGAGATTTCTATCACTCATTTGACACTTTTGTATTAATATAAAGCTATAGAGACAGGTTCTGACCACTGTTACCTCTGCCTGAAAAAGGAACAGCTTCAAAGAGTGTCTGATGATGCATGTGGGTAGCTGTGATCAGAGTCTGGCTTATAATTCATAGATGATTTGTCCTATACTATGAAAGAGACAGTTCCTTAGGTGTATTGAACATATTTTATCCCAGATTAGTCTAATTGTTTCAATCACTAGACTTTGCACAATCCTAGTCACCAAAACCACTAGCTGATCCCTTATCTGGAAATGCAGCTTTCATTATATCTCAGCTTCCAGCCAGGCTGGAGGTTACAAGAATTGTCCCCAGCTGCACTGGCATAATCTAGGAGTCACAGTCAGGAACAAACACCCAGGGAAAGCCCAGCCCAATGTCACAAGTCTGTGCTCATGCACACACATACACTTGAATTTCTGGAGAGTCCTGATAAATCACAGAGGTCTTTACATGCTCCCTGTTCCATTTCAGAGTTGAAGCATGAGCATACATATCCCTGAAAGCCTCTCTGAGATTTGTAAGCGTCTGAAGTGTCTGACAAAAATAGCATGGGAAGCAAAATCCTGTCCATCTGTCTGTGAATTAGCATGTGATTACAAAATTCTACTTTGCTGAACAATATGCAGTTGACATTAGTCACACCATGTGGTACAAATGGACCACAACAAATTGCACAATAAAATAAAAAGTCTTCCATAAAGTTATCAAAAAGCCTTCTTTTCAGGAAGTATCTGATGATTTCAAGTACAACTTCTTGCAAAAATTCCAAATAGATAGCCAAGTAAATGGAGCATGTCCTGTATTCACTGAACCCAGCACCCCTTATTCATTAGGTAATTTCACTTCAATAAAGTCTTTAAGTGTCAACCAATGTGTTCACTTCTAAGCATGTCCTTAAATACATTGCACCATTAGGGTGAAGAGAAGTGTGTGTGGAAGTGTCTTGCTGAATGGGCTTTCAGGGCAGTGTACACAATGATCCTGAAGGAAGTCTTTTGAACACTTTAATACAGAATAAAACGTGTTTTCACAGGAAGTCTGTGCTGACGTTGGATTTGATTCAGCTAATTAGACACCAATAGTCTCGTAACAATGAGGAGCCATCAGATCACTGAGAGCTCTGGAGTACATGAGAAGTATGGTGTCATGGCAAGGAATGGTGTTCTACTGTGCACAAGATCTGCTTCTGGAGTAGTAATTTCTGACTTTTGTGTGTGTTTTATTTTATTTAAAAATTTAATTTTTTTTTTTCCTATCATAAAGTTGTCCCTGAAAGAAATGTTACAGAATTAAGACACTGCAAGTAGCCAATGAAACTATGTCAAACTGGCAAGCCAATGATTAACTATTTTTACACTTGTGACATCTGGGGTTGCTCAGGGAAGCATTGTAACCCAGCCTTTTCCACTCTTACTGCACAGAGACAGCCATTACCACCTTTAACACTGACAGACCTTCATTAGCCATTTTGCCTGGACAGTCAGAAGGACTGGCTTATCTTCTGGGCAACAAACTGATTTGTGACTCTTCTTGTGACTCTTAAATAGCAGGGCACTGGGAAGCCTTTCTCTCTTTAAGGTTATGGTGCAATGCCCAGGGCTTAGCTCACTGCCAGTGTAGTAAATAGATTGTACTTATAGATCCAGATTTATAAATAACTTTCTGCTGTGTTACATTCAATGGAAATTGAATCAAAGTTAATTGGTCCTGTCATCATTCTTTCTCTGTTTAGAGAAGTAATTTTTTAGAGGGAACTACTTTGAAGTATTTGGGTGCTTTCAGTTCTCCTTTCTTCGACCAAAACCCAATCAAAATAAAAGCAACAATGCAAGCTTTTAAAAGAGTTTTTGAGCTTTTCATAATGTAGAAAGGAGAATTATCCTTACCTCCTTCTGACAGTTTTGTTTCTGCTCTGTTGCAGCTTTGTAACATCCACATTCAAAACCCACTGCAATTCCAAATCATTTGTAAACCAAAAACTATTTGTTGAAGAATCCAATGCCAAAGAGGCATCTGTGTTCAGTGAATTGGTTGCCAGTTGTTGTTGCCAGATGACAACAAAATGAAATTAAGGCTATTAACATAGCTTCATAAAGTACACAATAAAGGAATTCTTGCTGCAGTTCACACTATTAAATTATAAATCACTGTCTCAATAAAATGTCAGTCATGGGGTGATGGGTGGAGAGGAGAAACTGCTGCCAGGTTACACCACAACAGCAAGGCAAGGGCAGGTTCCACTACTCTGTCCTAGATAGGATACCACTAGGGAGATTTTATTCAAGTCAAGAGTATGCTCCAGGAACTTTTCCAGTACAGTTAAGAGGTTCACACAGATAACGTCCCAGGCCTTCAACTACTGAAAACCCCAACAGCTTCACTCAAGTCAAAGGAGGAATACTGATTTATTTCAGCTGAGGCTCTGGAGGGTTTTTTGCTAAAAAGAAACTTCAACTTGACAGCACAGGAAAAAAAAAAAAAAAAAAAAAAAAAAATCACCGTTTTTCCCAATACCAAATCATTGCTTCTTATCGGTCATTAAATTTAATTAGACCTTGGTCTGCTCTCACTGAACACAACAGTGACATTCCCTGGGGAATGCTGTGAGACCAGATGGGACCACATAAATAACAATTTGAGGCAATTCCTTTGCTTTACTTTTAAAACTCTGATACCAGAAGACCAGAGAAAAGCAAAGGAAGTACAGTATTTATGGCCTACTGCTTCAAGCAACTCACACTCAGTTTGATGTAGGACCCTGGTTCAAGCTGCAATTCATTCATATAAATGACCTTTTTACAAATGTTTTATTACAGACCACAAGAGCATAAAATGTAAGTCTAAGAGAAGTATTTAAAAAGTATTTAAAATAGTATCTTACCCTTTCTTCTTGATTGCCTTCTCTAACATTTTCTCGTATGATCCCTTTTCTTTATCATATTGTGCCACTATTTTGTCAATTTGTGTGCAGTGCAACTTCTGCATAGCGCTGTGCTCCTGGAAGACAGTAGGACCTTACAGTTAGGTTGCTGGAAGCTTAATGTTTAACTTTCTTAGACTACAAATATCAATGCAGTATACAGCCAGATAACTTTGACAATGGAATTGAATCTGGTTTAGAACATCTGGTAGTAAAGGTTCCAGATATTCGTTCATGGGACATGCATTTGTTTACACACAATATAAAAACTAGAAGAGGAAGATGGGCTAATATCAAACCTCCACATGTGAGACACAAGGAGTACTAGAAATCAACTCTGTACATGAGGTCCTTTGAATTACATGACTTAACACCCTTTAAAATGAATGAGCTCATATGAGTTTGATTTTCTGTTTATGCTCAAAGGAAAATTCATCACAAACTTCTGTCTCCCAAACTTCTGTCAGGATTCTAAGAAATATGAGTGGTTTCACAGCAATGTAAAATACTGTTGGTATATTTTGTTTTCAGATGCAAACAAATTTTAATGTGTTAATGTCTTCTTTGATTCAGACTATTTTTGCAGGTAAAAATCTCCTCTGCTAGGTCCCTCATGACTTCCTCAAGTCCACTGAACCTGCAGCTGGAATCCACACACCTTTTACGCTAATATAGTCATAATTTACATTTAATGATTACATTACAAACTGAAGCTACAGCTCAGCCAGTGTTCTGAGAGGACACCTAATGGATCACAGCACTGTCCATGGAAAAAAAATGAAGAATCATAGATATTTCTGTTAAAAAAAAAATGGGATAAAAATTACAATTAATGCTACTGAAGAGAAGACAAAATAAGTTCTATGACAGACTTGTCATCTGGTATCCCTCTAAAGCAATATAAATACTCCTATGTACAACTGAAAAATGAAGTCTGTAGGATTTTAAATTCAGAATTCTTAAGTGAGAAAATAAAGAATTCTTAAGTGAGAAAATAAAGAAAAAGAAACTACAAATTCGTCTGAAGCAGAGAAGTAATCTTGCACACCAACTCTGAAACTGAAGTTGCTGTAAAATATTGACACTCTCCAGCATTCAATAGTTTTTCCTGTTTTTAATTTCTACTTGCTCTAGTATTGCCTTACAATCCTTCTTTACAATCCTACTTTAAAAGCACTTCCCTGTCTTTGAAGAGCTTTGCATATGTACCTTTTACATCTTGAGTGAAATCTCAGCTCCTAACTATTCATAGATGTTGTGAAATCATCAGGGATTGGGCAAATTTAATTTTATCAGTCACAGACTGGCTGCCTAGTAATGATGGCACTAAGAACTGTGACCTTTCTGCCAATCTAATGATCTTCACCCCACTTAGAGGAGATGTCTTATTTTTCCTACACAAGAAAAAAAGGAACAGTGAAGACAGCACCTCTACCTGCCCAAATGTCCTTCTCTTAAAAAAAAAAAAAAAAAAAAAAAAAAGGAATAATAACAAAACCATAATAAAGTGAAGTCATAGTGTATGGTGTGTCTCTGTGTGTACATATACTGGGTTTTAGAGTTGTGAGGAGCTCTGCCATACAGGAAAAACAAAGTAGTGATAATATGCAGAGGTACTTCCACACTGGCATGATTGCTTTTTCCACAACACATCTTCCAAGACCCACTTTAGATGGAAAAAGCATTGGAGCTTTCTTTCCTTAAACAGTATGAATAATTCTTTTCTTTTTACTTATTCCTCCACTTCTCTGGTGTGTATATGGTTAAATGAGAGCCAACCTATTTCTGGAACTGTTAAGTTCAGTCTGCTTAACATGCAGCTTTCCTCAAGCTGATCACAGGTAACTAACCATATAGCTCTCCTGCTGCATCCCAGCTGATAAAATGCATTTAAAAAAAGTGATGAGTACACCAAGCACTTCCCTAAGATCATCTGTGAAAGAGCCACACTTTTCTGCTCAGACTCTTCTCTCCAAATTGAAGAGGTTTTCCTTCCTAGAGCCTTTAGCAAGGCACACTCAAGACACTTTCTTATGAGGACAGACTTGCACTCTGTACTTAAGATCAGCAGGACACAGGCTGGCTCAGCTCTAAAATAGCTGTGCTTGAACTGATGGTGAAGCCCTTCTGAGTGCACAGCATTTTCAGATCATGGCTGGCAATTTTTTTCCTCTCATTAGAAGAAACAAGTGCAAGCCTGAGCAGATAGATCATTTTTTTAACACGAGCAAGCTCAGTCTTGGCTAAGATACCATTATACTACTGTGGGTCACATATATCAGGGACATGTATCACTGAATATGGCTGTTTCTTAAGTAATCAGGGTACCACTGTGAAGATTCATTTGCAAAAATCTGCTATAGAGAAATGCTGGGTGTTGTCCAAATAAATGAGAATGTAGTGTTTAAAAATAAGAAGCCCCCTAAAGGATCAACCCTATGAAGGTCTAGAAACTGTCCTTGTCCAGAAGTGTGGGTAGCAGACACTTTTTCTTGAGCATGGGCTTTGCACTCTCATGAAACCACAGTAAAATGGAGAAATCCCTCATTTCCCTTCTGCATCAAGTTAGGAGTCTGAAATGTAACTACTTAATTTACTACTACTTAATTATACTACTTTTAAGACTAAGAGCCCCTCAAAAATACCAATTACTGAAAATAATTTCTTCATACTTTACTGTGCAGACACAGTGTCCCATGCCAAAACAGTCACAAAAATAAAGACTGATATCAACATCACATCAGATAAGTAGCAAAATCTTCAGTCAGAGAGCAAGGGAGTAACTGCTCCAAAAGTCCAGAATAGTTTTGTATGTACTGCCAAAATTCAGAACTTAAGATACTTTCTTCTCTTGTTATACCTCCTCTTGTTACATGAATAATGGTTTTCTAGTGATAAAGGGCAGAAGAAAATTTGCTGTGATTTTCTAATGTATATTTGTGATGATACTGTATGTATTTGGGACATCACTGCTAAGATTTCCAAGCAAAAAGATGACTATAAAGAAGTTAACCCAGTGTAAATGAGGAAGAATAAGGCATTTCATTTTTCATTTACACATTATTTTGTCTATGGTGATTTTCTAGTTTCTCCAGTGCCCATTTTCAGTGCAGCACCCTCTCACATCATTACTGCCATTGTTTTCCAAGCTGTCTGTCAATATGTCATGCAAGAAGGAGCTAGATAAAATCATTACCTGAAAAAGGTGAACTTTGGATGCTTATATGGGGTCAAACAAACATGATGAAACTCGGGGAGACATACAAAGGTTTGCTAAAGGAAAATTTGCTCATTGAAGTTTATTTCAGCACATTTAAAGCAGATATGCATTTCCAGGTGGTGCAACTACTGTACCTTATTTTTTTCCCCTATAATTTAATTAGAAGCCATATGTGATAGTGAGCATGGCAACTTTTTTCAATTCAAGTGTGTTACTCAGAGAGCTCTTATTGATCATACCTTTGCATGTTTCTTCTTTAAGGCATTCAGCTCTTTCTGCTGCTTCTTTAAATGCTTTATATAAGCCTACAAAAACAAAGTTGGATCAATTTTTCTGTAGCTATATTGACTGTAACCAGATAAAATCCTGGCTACTTAAAACAAATAATTAGGAACACATCTTGAAAAGCTGTGTCCATACTTACCTTCATTTGCTTTAAATCTTCTATCTTCACCTGAGGAATAAGGTCTATACCTAGGAAGGTATTGATACAGTTTATCTAAAATGTCATCCATACTAGTATATCTCATACTTTTAAATTTTAATTTTACCATAGAAACATAGGTTTAAGTTAATTAATTGTTTTTCACTACCTTAAAAATAATTGAAGGTTAATGAGAAAATCATAATCATTAAAAATTAGCTCATCATGACATAGCTAAGATAGAGTTTTCTTTTCAATTGCACTCCACAACTGCCTTGTGAAAAAAGAAATTAATCAATGAGTGTATTTTAATCTCTTACAGCCTTAAGAGTCAAGACACAGCAAACTAAGAATGGAAAAAGCTCCTTTTCTGAAAACACAGCAAACCATTTATGTACATAAAAACTGAACCAAGCAAAATTCAGAATTTTAGTCAGTAGCTTGAGAGATTTCTCTGGCACCACTGGTTTCAGGGGGGAGCTTCCTTGGGTAAGGTTCTACATGACTACAGAGAGGGTTAAGTGAGGTTAGGAATACTTCTCCTCAATCTAAAACACTAAAACTGTAGGAGTGAAAATATACCTGCAGTCTGTATGTCAATGGAGGTAAAATCTCAATTTTGATTAATACTAGGCTATAAAAAAAGGAGCAACAGTGCCCTCCAAGACTAAAGGAGAGTTAAAATGAAGGAGAAACACAAAATCATAAGAAGTGGAAAATCTAATGAAAATTCAATACAGTAAGCAAATCTATCACAGAAGACTAACCATAGAGTCTAAATGAATGAAAACATATTTTGATCACCCTAACTGCAATGTAAACAAACCCCAATCTCACTTCGTGTTTATGATTTAATAAAGTGAAATATTATGATTTTTAAAACTACTAAATACATCCTACATGTAATCATTAAAAAATGTAAATACAATGCCACAAGAGTTGCAACATACAGGTTTTTCTCTGAGTTTTAAGATAGAAATGTTTGCCTGTGTATAAAAACACTATAAACATATCTAGTTAACTGCTCTGAACTGTAATTACTCTGAACTGTAAGATTCACCCTGTCTTGAAAGGACTTTCTGCCTTTAAAAGGTGAATATCTGGAAAGTATTTAGAGGCTGTAAAAGAAATAGGAAAAATAGGAGGGGAAGGCAGGCAATCTCCTTAGGGAACACACCTTTTTAAAATTTTCCCTGAAGCATAAGATTCTGCCCAATTATATGGCATTAACATTTGTCTAGTAAATGAGACTGGAACAGATTTATCCACAAATGGAAGCTGAAGCTTTGCAAAATACAGATCACTTAACTATTATGGAAAGTGAGAGAACAAAAACTTCAAAATTCTTATGCATTTGAAAGCCTTCCCCAGGCAGCCCATCTTGCTGTATACTTGATTTCTAATAGCAAGGGGAGTTGTATGTTGTAACAATGGCAGAATTATTTAGATCTTAAAAGATCACAGAGATAAGCATTTCAAAACAAGGATCAGTTAAAAAAATGGACAACTCTATTTTGACATTCAAGAACAAGGATAAAAAAGGTTTCAGAGGAAGAATGCATCCAAATTTCAGAATAATATCGAAATACTGCAATTTCTGTGAGATCAGGGCTTCATCAGCCATGATGTGTTGTAAATAGCTTCCTCAGAATTTTATTTTAAAACTCAAACTCATTTACTTTGTTTACTAGGCCTGACTCCATGGCAACCAGGAATTAGCTGACAATCCCATCAAATTTCATGACTAATTAATGCACAGTAAAACTAATATTTTTGCATCTTGGTGATGATGCCTGAAATATGAAAGCACCTTACTGAATAAAATAATCTGAGCTTTACATCAGGAAAGAACTTTGAAAGAGTTCAGGTGTCAGAGACAACTTGGTTTCTTGTCGAAAGTGACTCCTAATGGCATCTTGTTTCCCAATAGATTGCTTCACATGTGTGTATTCAGCCATGTCTGCTTAAGTTTAAGAACAAGAGCAGCCAGTGTTCCTTTTCACTTATACCAATCCCTCTGGGACAAGGTAGATGAAAAGAGTGCACCAGATTCTAATCTTGTGGCCCATTAAAAGAAATACTTATTGTGTTTCATTCAGTTCTACAAATTTTATGCTCATTTAATCTTCATTACCTGTAATGATATGTGAGAAACAAATAATCCCATTTGACTCTATAAAATGATTTTGTAGAGTGAATGGTGAATAGTGAGGAAAAAATACTTATTCAGCTACAAATGAGCACATTTGATATGGATATTTTTTACAATAAACATGGCATTTCCATAATCACTCTTCCAAGCAAAAATCACACATTGAAAACATTTCTAATTGCTGGGAAATCTCCACAGAATCCAGTGAATCCTAAATACTTTTAATTACCTAAATTTGCAATCCTGCCAAGGGATTTGTGGAGGGAGAAAAAAAGTAGAAGAGTTTCTGTGGAGTATACCAGAAAATAGCCATTTCTATTCATCTTCCTCCAACAGATTTTCAGTAAACAACTAAAATCACACAGGTTACTACTCTTGGCAGTAGGTATACAGCTACACAAAGAGGTCATATAGCAAAATAAAGCTGTATTGGCTTTATACAGCTGTTTTAGTAACACATAGCACTTATTTGCAGTTAGACAAAGACCATGTTCTGTTCAATGGAAAAAGAAATTACCTTCTAAAGGGTAAGAATGAATAGAACTGTGAAACTAAAACTGAGTAACGAGTACTTCTTTGTGGCTTTCTGAATGACTTCAGAACTGAGGGAGTGGCATGTGATTTTTGTCTACCTTTCTTAGCATCAGTCCCAGATCCAAACCCTGCAGTGGTGCTTGGTCGAAGTTCAGAGCTACTCTGAGGCGTTACGTTGGCTTTGGCGTTATTGGCTTTTCCTTTTCTATCATTCTTTGAAGTGTCATTTGGTACATCAGCTATATCACTCTGGAAGAAACATTCACATCACAATAAATTAACAGTTTGTTTTACCTGTAGCATGGAAGTTGGGGTTTGGGAAATTTCAGAATTTACTTACTTTAAACATAATTAAGAAAACTGCAACATAACGTCCGAACAACAGTATACTCAGTAAAGTATTTGTAACCTATTTTAAATAGCTCTCTACTAAAACATGGCTCCCTCCTCATTTCCCAAAATTTCTGCTTCCAAGGGATGTGTTTGCCAAAAGTCAGTTACTGAATGGTATTTCAGTACATGTTAACTGTACTGAACATACAGTTATTGGCTTATAACGTAAGCTAATGCATTTCAGAGCAGGACAAAGTTGCTTATATTTGAAAATGAGAAATGGCAAGGTAACAAGTTGGAGAAGGACCATTTAACTTAAAACATAATATAGTATAAATATAAAGGGATTGTATCATTAAGTTTGACTTACAGTTTCAATACCCATAGCTCTCATTTGGTCTGCTCTTTTTTCTGTGATAGACAGGAATTTCTTTGGATCTGATAAAGCATCCACAATATCTATAAGAAAAAACATAATCAACACTTAATGATCTTGAGATACATGTGGAAATTAATCACTTACAACAGATTTATTCTACCCTTGCCATGAGCCATACCTTGGAATGTTAATCCAACTTTCCACAGTTAATTGGCAGGACAGAAAGAGCTCATCACCATAGCACTCCAACACACTAGGAATCAGTTTGTAATGTACCAAGGTAGTGGTATTAATCCAGGTACCTTATTTAGGAAAAAACCCATGGACTCCATCAGACTGAAGTTACCCTAATTTAATCACAGTTGATGATACCAGAATCTGATATCAGAACGGGATCTCCTGAGTCACAAATCACTAGCAATTTTGTTTCTTGGTTATTTGAAGGGGTGCTGACTGCCTTGGGACTGCAGGGAACTGTAGATGATGCTGCTATGCTTCCTACCTCAAGAGCAGTTCCAGATGGGTAGTTAAAGCAATCTGCTCTCCCTTGCCATTGTGATGCTCCATGTTTGGAGCACAGCAGGCTGTGAAACAGCTTTTCTATGAACCATAATGACCAATATTTGAATCTCACTCATGACGTGGTACTATTAGAGGTACTGCAACACTATCCAGCACCAGACACTGTATAGATCACTGAACGTGATACATGTGCAAGCATAGGCTTAGAGAAAGACAAAGACACGTGATTCTTTACATGTATATTGAATAACTCATTTCCATGATTAATTTCAACAGCCAAAGAATTCACAAACAGCACAAGAGGCCCTCCACAGCAAGAAATTATTTTAGAAATGAATCAGTATGTAAGGCATAAGGCATTCAGAGACAACAGCAGTGATTTGCTTTGACGATCCCTCTGAGGCTATGTCATTCCATATGACAAATAAAAGGGTCACTGGGCATAGCTAATAAGTCTTCCTTGTCAGAGCACTAGCTTAAGAAAGGAAGTTTGATTGCTGCAGCCTGACTCCTCATTCACTACAAATTAATGCAGTTTTTTGGCAAGACCATTAAGAGGGCCATGGACAGCCTTTCACTTCCAAGGAAGCTCCTTCTTTGCAGGATGCTACAAAGCCCTGGTTTTGGTTACTTATGAGTAAAAGATACTTTTGTACCCTTACACTCTATATGGTCTAATTAGCATAACAGACCATTACTTCTGCAATGAGAGTTCTGACACTTGTGGTTTTCATAACTATTTGAATTTTGCCCACATTGTATGTCATCTCTTCAGCCATTTTTCAAGTTATCTTACATTGATGCAAGACAGAGGAGCTGGTCCACTGATCAGGTCTGTAAAAATATCGAGCCCATCAACAGCTTTGGGAAGAAATTTGCTGTCCTTTTTGTACAAATGAGAGGCTGGACTGTAGGATCCCCCTGAAATGTTTCTCTGAAGTCACTGAATGCATTTCTCATGTAAAAAGCACAAACAGGGCTCCCATTTATTAAATAAATAAATATATAAAAATTAAACACATAGCATTACCCTTGTCAGCTCTGTTTATCTACATGAATAAGTTGTCTCCAATAACTGTTGTAACTCAATGATGTCTTCTGAAAATTACTTCACGTATACAAAACCTATGTAGAATTTATTTTCAGCTATAATGATGGTCTCATAGCCCAGCACTGGCTCCTTCCCCTTTTCCCAACTTAGTAATCACAGAATAACTGTCTGGTTTGGATTGGAAGAGACCTTAAAGTTCCAACCCCCTTGCACAGGCAGGGACACCTCCCATCTGCCCTTGAACACTGCCAGGGAGGGGGCAGCCACCACTTCTCTGCACATCCTGTTTCATCACCCTCACAGTAAAGAATTTCTTCCTAATAAAAATCCCAAGATCCTTAGGGCAGTGAGGAAGGAACACAAACAGCATGTCTTTGTCCTTAACATGCACTCCTCAATGAAAATCCAGGACTACTCTGTTCATGTGATGTGCCATTGGAAAACAGAACCTGATTATCACGAGCTTCAAGGTAAAAATGACTAATATGTTTGGGAGAGCAAGACCTTTGTAAATTGCATTACTAACCATACAGGCACATCACCAAAGGCTCAGCATTTCTACAAGGGGGATGTGACTCATCACTGCTTCTCACAAACTCTGCTTATGTTTTACTTTCTTCTCAGTGAGGCAAGGTGAGGGTGAGGAATACATTTTGTAGAAGAAGTGCAATTAAATATAAAACTAGGAAAATCACTGGAAGAGTACACTACTTAGGATTCTAGCCCCTAACCTAAGTAGCTATGCACTATATATAGACTTCTATTATAGAAACTTCTCTTTGGAGAATGTTATTTCATTTGCATTAATCTGTATCAGTACTGTGCTTTATTTGGAACACAATGCAAATAAACTACAAGAAATTACTATGTTAAATGGAAAACAATATTATGCATCTTTTAAAGCCTACAATGCGTCAAGCATTGCAGTTATTATTCAGGGCAAGTTTTTAAATCTTAATCATACAGGTTAAAAATAAGGGCAACTATTGAACTGGGCTATACTTTCCTACCTGTTTGCTAAAATAACCATGGAGATCCTAATGATAGCTCATAAAACTGTGAGATATTAACTGCAGATAAGTAATTAAAAATATATGCCAAGAAAATACTGATGATTCCATCTGACTGTCATAAGTTATTTCCCAGTTGTTCATCACTCTGTTTTTTCTCTATCAATGACACACGAGACACATTGAAACTATCTGGGAAGGGAGAGGAGAACAAATAATTTAACTCATTTAGTTCAGGTTAACATGGAGTATGTTTTCCCCACATTGACAGTAAACTATGACAACCAGTCTCTCATTCTAGCAGCATTTTACTGTAATCATACTGTTACTTAGGGGTAGTAACATTTCTCTATGTCCTCTACCAGACAAACTGCCTCTACCAATGCTAAGAATGCAGTAGATCAGCCAGTGCTGAACTGCACACAATCTGCAAATTCTAAACTGGTATTCAAGTTCTCTTTGAAAAACATGTCTTTCACTTCTGAATTTGCACACTGCAGTTGAAAGAAAACAACAGAAACCTTTCTCCCTCTGTGACCAGTTAGCAGCTTGAGCCACCTCGAACTCTGCTAAGTTTAATTTCTACTCTTGGAAAAACTGGGCTGTCATTCAGAAAAACATCAATCCCACATCAGCATCATGCCCCCCCTAGTACAGAAAATATTTTAACTGAGTAAATTACTGTCAAAAACTCAAGTTTCAGAAAGAATAAAAGCACGTGCTTAAATATGTCCCATAGATTCATGGTTCAACTACTGCCTCAAGAATCCCAAGCTTAGAGCAGAACCTTACATTTTTCTTGAGAAGAAGCTTTTGAGATTAAATTCTATAGATGAAACATGCTGCCTAAGGGCATGGTAGGGCCCTGAGACCTGTGGCAAAACTCCATCTGACTTGCCAGCAACCTTGATTTCCCATAAGAACAACACAAACACTTTTTTTCCATGGTATACATTCACTGGAGTCTAGGCTTGCTCATTTTTCTGTAGTCTGGATTAATACCAGAATATAGAGTCCTAAAGATACATCATCTAATATATTAGGTAAGTCTTCTCATTGTCCAGCTTGTACTATGGAAATTAGTCAGAGAAGTGGTAGTAATTCTTTGCATATATATCAGATTTGAAATCACTTTTGCAAAAAGGAAAAAAATTATCATTTTTAACCAATCAATTCTAAGGTGCACTTTATTTGCTGCAGAGTCAGAGTAGTAATGTTTAATATAATTTCTATTTTAGAATTTCAAATGGTTTATGTATTTTTCAATGCACTAGTCAATTTTTCACTTCTGCAGTGAAGAAAACATTTCCTAGAGGTACACCCTCAGGGTGAACTTACACGTTGCACTGGTGTAAGTGGTATAATGATTATTCTCAGCTGTTTGTCTATCCACATGTGGCAATTTGCCACCACTCAGTATAAATGACTATGGCCCTGCCAAACATCATGGAAATGGTTCACATTAAAAACAACTTCCCTGAAAATCTAAGAACAATGAAAACACACCATGTAAAATTGAGATAGAAAAATGCAGACAGGTTTTCGATGCTAAATGCTTTCATACTTTTAACAATACTCCAATATTCTATAGAATGCTGAAGTAGATTTGTTTGAAAAAAACACATCTAAATTCTGTATCAATTGTTTATACTTACAGGCCAAATCATATAGCTAAAATACATTATAACTTTAAAAATACTTATGTCAGAAAAAATATAATTTAAAAAATCAAAACTAAATGGTTTGAGTTGGAAGGGACATAAAGATGATCTAGTTCCAACTCCCCTGCATGGGCAGGGACACCTCCCACTAGACCAGGTTGCTCCAAGCCCCATCCAACCTGGCCTTGAACACTGCCAGGGAGGGGGCATCAACAGCCACTCTGGGCAACCTGTGTGAGTCTCTCACCACCCTCATAGTGAAGACTTCTTCCTAATGTCTAACCTAATGCTACCCTCTTAAAGTTTTAAGTCATTACCTCTTGTCTGATTGCTACATGCCCTTGTAAAAAGAATTTTCCTAAAATGTTCATAGAGCAAATCAGTTTGAACTCTTTTATTAGCTTATTTTCCATATTGTCATTTAACAGATGCATAGAATTGTCATTAACACTGAGGCAGGCACTTGGTCTGAAAACTGCTTTCTTAACTGAATATGCAGTGTTTCCAAGGGGTTAAAATATGAAATCTTCCCAGTCCTTCAGCACTGGGTGTCAACTTCTGGATGGTATACTCACACCACAGTACTGCACTGCTTACACACCAACACTCAAGATCCACAGCACATTGAGAATCATGTTAAGCTCACCTCCAAAACCGTCAGGCACATATGTTTTAAGCACAATGTTGCAGAAAACTGTTGGGAGAGAGAGTGGTTTGTTGCCCTCATTCCGAAGGGAAATGTGTCTGTAGCCTGCTTGCAGACCATCCAGAGGAAGGATCCTCTGACCAATCAACTTATTGTTATCATCATACACTGCTATTCTCAGGACAGCAAGATCAGGAAGAATAACCTGTAAAGTCATAAAATGAAGAAATTGAGTAACTCAAATACAGTAGCACTCTCCCCATCTCCCATGTTTGAACAATTCAGTTCATATTCCAGAATAGGAATGAATATCATCACTGTAAGATTGTCACTCCCTGCACACTCCACACTTGAAGATGAATCTTCCCTAGAAAAGCTTTTACATAGTGGGTAGGTTTTGGAATATGCAAATTCTGTAGCTTACACTAGCTAACTATCTTGAAAATTATTTTTCACTACTGAAGACCAGTGCCATGGATAAGGCAGGTAAACAGTACCTGGGAAATTACAGATATAGTGACAATTGAAGGGCAGGCAGTGCTGAATGACAGAAAGATGGGACTTGGGATGTATCTAAAAGGGCAGTGAAAAACAGAAAGACTGAAACCACAAAGCTGATGGGGATGCATGCTGAACTATGGGTTCTGCAAAGGGAAGAAGCAGACAGAGGAGGGCAAAAGGAGAGGGTGACAGACCTGCTGAAATGGGGTGTTGCCAGCAGAGGTGGGGGTGCTGTGCTTATAACACAGAGGGTGCAAGTTACACATGGTGGGCAGGGATGCTGGCAGCTAACTGCAGCTGTCAGGCCACATCTGGACCAAACAAAACAGTAATCAAAAAATCCCCTTCCTTCCCTGGAACAAGGTACTGCCCGTGTGCAAGGCACAGGGAGGGACACAAGCAGCTTAACCTCTGCCACTGGGAAAGGTCTTCCCATTTTTTGTCTATCTGCCTCTATTTGTTGATGCTTATAGGAGAAAAGGAAAGATCTAGATAAAATTGTGTCTACTATCTCCCTTAGCCTTCCTCTCTGCCAGTTTCATTTCCAGTTTTAGAGGTCACAAAATAAAACATGCTTTTGCTCTCTGAGCCCACCACAGCTAGTCACTGATATTCTGCTCTGCTTGTTTACAACAGCACTCCCAGCACAGGTTCCCCTTAGCCCTCACCCCATCTTCTTCCTTACACAACAGTGGCAACACAAAATTTGGGTTGACTGAAGCTGTACTTTAATTAAAATAAAAACAAGAAAACATGATAGAACAATCAAACACATTACCTGAGATTAAACATCAGTTTGAAGAGAACACTGTAACCCAAGTAGGGCAGGTAAGATCTCTCCTCTACAGGTCACAGATCAGCACATCTTTCATCACACAATGGGCTCAGATAAAGATTTGTTAGGGACCAGAAGTGGGGACTAAGAATTTTATCATTCTCTCTCCATTATTTATTCTATAGTATCCTGGTCTGCACTTCCACCCTCATGACATTTTAGCACTGTGCACCTCACACCTTCATTTCCTCCAACTAGAGAAAGTGTTCCTGCTGTATTTATGCCACTCATCTGCTTGGTCATCAGTGGTTGTCTTCATTACAATGCTAAGCCTGACATGATAGAGGTCTTGGTTAACTCACAGTATGAGATATTCAAGAGAATGTACTATCCTGTAATCATTCATTGCAAACCAGAGCAGAAAGCCTGAGTAGTATTTGCATTAGCTACTGTATTCATGCCAGGATGCCCCCCTTTTAGACTGAAGCTGCGTGCACCTTATAGTCTATGGGACTCTTGATTTAAGAAGTTGGAAAGCAGCAGATGCTGGCCATATGTTCAGCAAGCCATGGACAAAATGGTTATCTGTCATTGTAACTAAGCATCTTCCCCTGTGCCTCCTCCTCACACGCAGAGCAAAAACTCTAGAAGTCACACTTATTCCAGAATATGTATGTGTCCAGAAAAACGTTTTGCATTAACTGCATTTATACTAAAACCTGGTTATACTGTTAAAAAAGCAGATTATGTGTGCAAGATACCTAAGTGTGAAGTCACTCGGCCAAGTCACTTAGGAATAAAAGAGAAACAATTTTGCATGACAACAAAACAGGTGTATGCAAAACAGACATTATCAAAGACAGCACTGCTGACACATGTAGTCTGGATGAAACTCCAGGTGACAGGAAAAAAAAAGAATATATATATGTGTCTGTATCATATATATAAAGACTGAGAGATAAAAACAGAACACAGATGACTTATCTCTCTCTTCAAATACCCCATAACAAGAAAAAAGGTTTGCTTGTCTTTTTTTATTAAAAAAAAATAAAGAAAAAGGTACATGATGCACATGGACTACTGAAGGAGGGAGCTGGCAACATGTCTAAGGAACACAGCACCCTTCCAACTTTTCCATGTAATAACACTGACTTTAGCTTTGGATGCAGCATCTCACCTGCCCTCTGGGCTGAAGGAACAGTGCAAGAAAGCAGCCACTGCCAGGGCAGGAAAGAAGAAATCTCCAAGGAATGATGGTGTCCACCAGCGGGGGCTCATTCTGAGCAGACTGCATACCTTGAACACAGGCATGGCCATGGAGGAGGTGGCTACCCCCCAGTGGGAGGAGGAAGCAAAGGTGAGGGAAAAGCCAAACAGAAACAAACAAACAAAAAAATCATGTGACAGCTACAGAGGTTATCCATTAGAAAAAGAAAACAAAGCAAAATTTAAAAAAAGCCACACAAACAACCTCTTGAAAGCTTGTTTCAGCTTCAGATTGTTTACTGTAGTAAACAGGAACCCTACAAACCCTTTTTCATGGGAGCAGTACTTATTCATGTGAGCAGTCAGGCTGAAGCGGGGAGAGGTGGCTCAAGTGACCAAGGATGCTCATGTGCAGAAGGGCAGGCAGTCACAAACTGTGTTTTCCAAATGTCCTACCTTTCGAAATACAAATGATTCTTCATTGTAAACAGGGTTCAGACCGTTGTTCATCACCATGCGTGTTCGAAATTCTTTACGTATCGTGTCCGTGGGTAAACCATACATATCCACTTCTACATACGTACCAATTTTTTTGTCTGATAAGAACTGACCAGATATTACCTGTTACATAGTAACAGAGTCGTAAGGAAGAGCAATACAAAGCACACAGCATTTTATGAATACTGCGAATATTGGGTTTTTTTCTACTGACAGCAGTTTGAAAAATGCTTTATACAGAACAGATACATTTATTTCATCATATGAAAATGGTATCTTTAGTTCTAAAATTGCACCTTTTTGGATATACTTTTGTGAGAAATATATCTTTAATTTTAAATGACTGCACTCATTGTGCTTTGGTATAAAGAGCTGTAAGTCAGTCAGCCCAGTTAGCAGATGTCTCACTGATGTGTTCACTATGTTAGTAAAAAACAATGAATGAAATAACCTGAGGGGACACTGCTATTCTGCAACTTTAAAGTTTTTGTCCAGAAGCATAGTCACCTATCATATGTCTTGACCATGAAGAAGTTAAAGGAAGCTATTGCTCTGCTTTTGCTTAAGTAAAGGTTTTAAGCTAATCACACATCAGTCTAACTCCATACTCTGTGTTATTAATGCAGGATGCTTGAAAAGCAAGCAAACAAAAACCCCACATGATTCTTCTATATTGTTATATTATGTATTTGAAGACTTCTTGAAATTTTACTCCAAGTCAAGATTAATCTAGGTACAACAGGTAATTACTCCAGAGAAAAATTTTATTCCATTAGGATGATCTGCTACTTAAAAATAGAGCTAATGTATTACTATTACTAATTACTATGATGAAAGGGGGGAAGAAAAAAAATGAAACAATTTCAGAGATCTAGCTCATTTCATGTCTTTTTCTTTTAATGATCTAACATTCTTCTAGGGAACAGTCTGGATAACAAATCTGAAGTTATGTGGCTGAAGGGTACCATCAGGCCACTCAACTCCTTCATAAAAGAATTTTGAAAGAATTTTTAAAGTTTTAGTCACACAAGAAGAGCAAGTGACCAAAAATACATGATCTGAGAATGAACTCTAGTGATATTTAGAACTTGTGTTCTTACCACCAGATCCCTCTTTCTTCTTGGAGGGATTGTACTGTCAATAACATTAAAGAAAAACAACATCACTAAAAAGTTTTTGTTCTTCTGAAGATGCATATGAAATTTAGCTAAATGAACCCATGTTCAGAGATATAGCTTGTAATTTCTGTGCTGCACAGAGAAAGCAATAAATGAAAGCTCAAGTCTTCTGTTAAGCAGCACGTAAGGTATGTGACCAAAACTATAGTATCAACTTACAAAACAAGTTTTACAATTATCATCCTCCTTTCAAAACACAATACCTACCCATGCTTTCAAATTGCAACACAAATTTTATGGACTTTGTTACTCATAGTTAACTTCAAAGTATGGATCTTCATCACATGAACCATTTTTCTCTACTTATTTTGAAAATACCCTGTCATGTGTGACTGTATTCCTCCTTGCTTTGTGGTGACAAGTGATTTTGTATAACTTCATATTGTCCACAGAAATGAGCTACACTCACTCATTTATTTGTATGCACTGATGTAATTTAAAAAAAAAAAAACCAAACACAAGGGGGTTTAAAATGCAATGAAAATGTATAACAAACCATTTCTAATTATACCATGTTGCACTCTGATCAACTAAACATCAATGTATTGGCCAACAATAAAAAAAAAACCAACTATGGAAACAAATTGAGGATACCTACAAAATAAAAAAACATTTTCTCATTTTTCTGTGGATATTCTATTTCTGTTGACATTTTAATGTGATTTTGGGTGTGATAAGAGGACAGAAATTTGTCTATTGCTGATTTACCTGAACAGAACACGTTGCAGCAATTACACCATCTACAGGAGTTTCAGAGAAAGGGTCAAAAGTTCGATCTGGTCTTCGCATGAAATCTGGTTTAAGTAGGTACCTTATTATAAGAAAAAGAACAAGAAAATTATTTTCTGTGAAAAATAAAATTGTAATAAATACAAATGAAGCTGATGTTCTAGCTTTAAACAGTGAAGTCTTCTGTAGCATTGTAAAACATAGACTCCCATTCTAGCCACTAGTGTGAGGAAGTAAAAGGAAATGCTAGAGCTGTCTAGAATAAAGACAAATGTTAATTTTAATTCTGAATTACTAGATATGAAGAGAATAAATGAAAGCTGGGTTTCAAGAAGAAAATAAAAATCATATGATCAAGGACATTTAAAAATAATTCAGTGCTACAGTTTAAAAATACAGATTTTTATCATATAACAAAACCTAGTTGCTCGCATTTGTTTTAGTTCTTAAACAACGGAGAAATAAAGAGGGTTTGTTTGAATTTTATTTTTTTTTAAATGAAGCAAAGTCACAGAGTCAAGATTCATACAATAAATTTCAGCTTGAAGCTAATTTTTCCATTTCGGTTATAAAACCTTGGGGGAAACAGCTGGTAATGTCAGTGCTGACAGATTGTTAATTATAGTAGCATGAAAGGTACTACCATAATCACACTTACAATACCTCTCTGAGGACTATACACTGGATCAACATATCAATGAAGCTGAAACATGCTCTGATGAAACAAAACACAAGGATTCTGCCATCAAAATAAAATAGCAGAATAGCACAGAAATACTGTACTACACATGATCAGGGTTCTCTTCCACTGCTGGAAGGAAATGTTTAACTGGAGTCAACTTGCTAATTCTGCAGCCCTGACAGACAATATACTTTTTTATCCATCCTAAGTCTCTCTATTGAATCACTGGTACACAATGTTATAAAGGCCTACATTAATTTCAGAATTAATTTAAAAATGCTGGAAAATTTTGAATGGAAAGGATGTAATTTGTTTTCTCCCATTTTTTTCTTAATATGGCTTCTGTTTAGGAAAGTAATATTTCTAATTTTTCTTACATTATAAATGTGTGTGATTTCATAATTATTTATAAATTTAAAGTTGGTTACGGGCAGAAGGGAACTATCAGAAACATTCTTAGCCTCTGCTTTAGGCCTGCTGCAATAAAAAATGCTGAAGCTGGAGAGACTCAATCTTGTTTCTCCAGCATGAAAACTGTAAATCAAAGAAAAAAGGAGTACAGACAGAAGGAAATGTAATTTTTTATTTTCATTGTCCTGTGTGTTTTCTGTGACTGAAACCACATCACATTTAGAATGCATATTGAAAATACTGTACTATACTACTGCATACCATAAAACCAACATAAGAAACAAGTAATTTGATTGGCAGTGAGACCTGTCCTTCAGAGCACTTTGCAAGAGTGACTATATGCTCTTTTACTAAGCTTGTGGGTCAAGCAAGGAAGATGTCATACTCTGCCATAAAAAAAGCTTAGATCATTTCTGTCAGAATAACAAAGCCAGAAAAAAACCACAGAGACCGCATTTTCATCAAACCCAATGTCTGTCTCTGAAGAGTTCACAATGGAAATAAAGGCATGGAGTGGCAAAGTGCTATGTTGCCCACTCAACAGATGAAGAATTTCACCAAGCTTCATCATCTAATTTTTTTTTTTTTTTTTCAGAATAATATTTGCATTAGCAAAACAGTTGTTTTTTCCCACGATGAGTTTGTAGATTTTTATGTGTTTCTGGACTGTTATTTCTTACATCGACTTCTCCTTTTCTCTTGATGTTAATGATCAGACTATCTTATTCAAGTATAAACTCAACATTTGAGAAAAATCTATCAGCATCACCTGAGCATTCTTTTTCATGCTAAAGTCGTTAGCAAGAACTTAAGAGAGATGAAACACTTCAGTGTTCTCTCTAAAATCTGTTCTCAAAATAAAGTACACAGATCAAAAAAGTGTTCCCTATGTATTAAGATCCAACCTGTCCAAGTGAATTCAGCAATTCTGTGAACTACACAATGAATCTCCATTCTTAGGCATCTCTTCTAAGGAAGATCAAGATCAGAAGCTGAAGATGTATTTAAATAACTGTGTATGTTATTCATGTTCTTCATACTTTGCCCACCAAACCTCTTTAAAAACAGAGAATAATTAAAATGCATATTCATCACAGTAACACCTTACTTGGGAAAATTCTCTCTGAATTTTTTAAATTTTTACTCTTCACCTAGTACCCCATTTTTCCTTTGTAACACATAGTTAATAGTGACAAAAATGTATTAAAACCATAGTGAAGGATTCTAATACACACTGACAAGAGTTTAAATCCTGTCACTCACCCGCATGATCCATTATATTCAAATTTTCCTTGATTCAATTGCATTGCTAAATCTGTCAAAAGAGAAAAAAACGACTTTCCTTCTGAATAATGCATATCATGAACAATCCTTTTTAGAAAAGAATACTGTCTGTCCAGAATAATCAGTTTAGATGAAAATTTAATATAATGCATATAAAACACATACATGTACGAAATAAAAGGAAACAACAGGGAAACCTCAGATTTCTTCACAGCATTAAGAGCTTCATCAACCAAGCTGAAATCTATGGTGTACTTAGAAAACAGCCTCTCCCTGAATTCAAACATACCCAGCAGGCAGAGAAGCATCACACTGTGGTCATGTCAAGTGCCTGGGATAGAATTTCCATCATCTAACTTTTGGTATCTACAGAGTTGGTGCCTCTATTCCTACCAGTGGTCTAGAACCAGTTTGAATAAAGGAGGGACACAGGCATTTTAACAGTGCAATGAAGGCAAATGTATAAAATATACCAGATGAGACTACCTAGAAGTGGGTATTTCTCAAAATGACCACAGGCAACTACCTCCAGTGAAGGTGTCTGTACCCTGATATCTTAGAGAATTCTCCAATCCAACTCTCTCCCAGAAATTTAAAAAAATAAACTGTTTTTCTGCAGGTTTCCAGTCACACTAGAATATAATATCCTTGCTTAGCAATAACAGGTATTTTTTTTTTTGTCCAACGGACTCTGCCTTCAAAGGGGAGCTAAATCTTTCCCCCATGTTCTCCATGACACAAAAGGCAAGATTCTCATATATGAGTTACTATTCGTGTAACTGGGCAGCTTTAACTTTTAGTTCCTCAATTATTCTTCAGTCTGACAGCACAGTTGTGCTGCTCACATCCAGTAAAAAAGCTGCTCACTTCCAGTATTACAATTAACACTTAATTCGCAAAATAAAGGGATTAAGAATGACATCCAGTGGGTAGAGGCAGTATTGGGAGCAGACTGAAGTTTGCATATCTGCTCCAACCTCCAAATCATGTCTTGTGCAGTGCTTTACAGGCAGTGTATTCCAGAACATCTGGGTTTTGCAGTTCATAGTACCAAAGACAGTGTTCAAGGGGGATATAAAAAGAATGAAGAAAGACAGAAGAAAAAAAAAAAAAAAGTAAAAAGACCACAAAAGCACTGTTACAACAAGAAAAGAAACTGGAAAACAGTAATTCCTAGATTAATTAAAAAAACAAACAAAAAAACCCCACAAACAAAAATCAAACAAAAACCAATCAACCAAAAAAACCCCCAAAACCAAATTACAAAACAACAAAATACCCTGCCCTGTATGTTATACCTCCATCGAAGAGGAAAACAGGAACCATACATCCCCTCAGTTTAGGCTGTGGAGACGCATTTACATTCCCTGGCATCATTCTCTCAGCTGGGATCTCAGACCCCATTATCTAATGCCAAACATGACTCTCTTAAATGTTCTAGAAATGCATTTGGCACATAATCATTACTTTTTACAATCTTAATTTGTACACTTCTTTATCTTTACTCTGGAGACAGGCACCAAACTATGCCAAGGCTATGTTTTGTGAAAACAGTAATTTCCCTGTAATTAAAACTTTTATTAATAAAGCATTATCATTTATGTGAGAAGTTTCAGTACTGTGTTATTTTTCCATGAAAGGGGACTGAATTCTCCTTCTATTTATGGCTTTTTTTTTTTTTTTATTACTCCTTTTCTTATGCTTCTGTAATTCTACCCCACTGTATTATTTAGCCATATGTCTGTTTCCTGAAAAAAATGCCAGAAGCAAATCCATGGCATCTGTTTGAGAGTTCCTGCCCAAGCCATTTTTTAGAATTGAGGTTCACTGGTCGTTGTTGCCTACCTGGGGTCTGATAGTTCAGTGAGACCATCTGGCAGCCAGCGTTCCAGAAAATTTGAGGCATGTAATTACTGGAATCCACTCGGCCTCCCTTTGGGTATATCCGACTCATTTGTCGTTTATTATAACTGCATCATTCATCAAGGAAAAATGAAATAAAAACATCATAGAAATGTATGGTCATATCCTGGTATATTAATACATTTCTTAAATTCATCTTACTATTTCTCATCCTTTGAGCTACTGTCCTTTTTCCTTTAAAGACACTGAACACTGTTAAATCTAGAAAGGTATACTTGTTTCTTTGTGGCATTAGTAGAAAAGTGGTATGAGGAGGTAAAAGGATACTTCACAAACTCAATGGCATGGGTCTTCAAATACCCTAATCCAACTGATTCATTGAAAGAGGACATATTATGATGAATATTACGTTCTAGAAAGAAAAAAACAAGACATTTTGAAATACTCTTGTAATAACCAACCACAATTCAAAATCATGCACTGTATGTAATACCAGGATATAGCAAATTCTGGTCTGCTTTCTCATTCTCTGTCACTCAGGTTATACTGATAAGAAATGTCATTATATTTCTGACTTGCCATTTACTTTCACTTCCTGGGAAATCAACAGAATTCATTTTTTATTTAGGACAAAATTGTTGCTCAGGCCTGTGCTGTGTGGCTAGTTAAGGTAAAACAACATGATAAATGGTCTAGTGTGCAACCTGAAAGCATCAGCTATATGCTAACCACTGTGACAATCACACCCACCTCACTTCACAGAAAGATGAACTACAAAACAGTTTAGTTGGAAAGGCCTATACTCAACCTCAACAGCTTCTTATTCTTCCAGTAATTTAGTGACTCCATGTGGATGACCAATGGAATAACATGCTAGCTTTACATTGAAGGAAACAGGGATCTAAAAATATACCAATGAGTGATGTTAAACTAAGTCTCTTATGCCACTTCTAAACTCAGGAAATATAGAGATTTTTAAAAAGTACCTAGAATAAGCAAACACTTATTTCATTCAACCTTTTATGTTACCTTCTGCTACATCGAAACCTTGAAATTTTACAGGTTGAGCATAGTTGACCATTGTTGATAAATATGGATGTATATTGGTTGTGGCACCTACATATTTGTAAGATGCCATCCATGCTTGTTCATCTTCCACAGTTACTAAGCCCTGAAAACACATTAAAAAGAATAATCACTATTTGTGTGTGCAAACACTATAGTAGGAATTTTCAAATGTGATACAAAATTATACCCAGATCTGCAGAAGCTTAAAAAAAGTGCAAATTAATACAAGTGGGAATTTAATGTCACAAATTAAGGTTTATTTTCTTACTGATATATGCATCAAACACTCTCAATGTTACAGGATGCATGCAGGAGGACTGATGATGCAGATGCTTTGCAGTGGGCAAATATGTGATGTTAGTAGGATAACTTTGGGTTAAAAGATAAATATTGCAACAGACTGAAAAATGGTGGGAGAAAATGATCTACCTGTGCCAAATGAATTAATAAGAACTGTAATTTAATATGTATTTTTTTGTGGCAATTATGGTGGGGCAGTATTTGGCATACTTGGTGCTGGGTAGCCCCTTCTCAACATCAAAACATAAATTGGTTCAATTACTAATCTTCACTAATAAAAGCAGACCAAAATACAGAAATTCCAACCCTCACTGGACAAACAGATATCACAAACCCAATAAAAGACAGAGAACTTGTGTTCCTGGTCACTTAAAACAACAAAAAATCTGAATCCATCGTTCACATAAAAATGTACTATATTTATAACAAAACTTCAGAAGTTTCTACAAGATTTCCTATGCTAGAAACCCACAATAGGAAGAGCTTGATGTGTAACTCTTCCAGTCCAACTTTTTCCTTACCCTAAACCAGTTTGAAACACATTCTTTTCACTGAAAGAAATGAAAGAATAAGAAAAACCTCTGTAAATCTAAGCTAACTCCATAAGGCTCATTGCTCTTTGCATTTTTTCCCACAAACACTTTTGCTTATTCTCCTATTCATGAACTAGTTACCCCCCCAAAAATCTAACCTTCTGTAAGCTAACAGTGAAGTTCTGCATGTACTAAGCATATTCAAAAATTCTTACAACACAGCTTTTTGTTTTCAGAATGCAACCCTTGTTTTCTAGAAAGTTCCCCATTACTGTGTCAGGAAATAGTGAATAACAGGGAGCACTGCAAAGTCCTTTCTCCAGCAGTAAGTCTGAGCATGTCTAACAGCATTAAAGCAGAAGAATGAAGTTCACAGTGCCTGTACTACTGCGACTCATTTACTCAGGAGATGAGAAAGTTAGAAATGTGCAATTATTTGGCACTATTTTGGGGCATGTACCTGCCACGTAGTGCAGATAGATTTAAAAAGAAATTAATGCCACGTGAAGTGGAACAATTTATGCCTTGATATAAGACAATTATAATCTCAAGGAACGTCCTTTTCTGGCTGCACAGAATAGCTGAGTTATCAGAATTAGTCCAGATATGGTTTTAGGTGAATTTTACACTGAATAAAACTTCCAGTAAATCTGTAATCAAGTTTCATGACTTGGTGGTCATTTTAATGCTGACCACCAGGGCTCAACCCAACTGCTTTGCAGGAATATGCATACTGAGGGTTCACAGCTGTGTTCCCTAAATATGCCAAATGGTACTTGCCTTTATTGGTATAATACAGGCATCTTTTTGTTACTAGGTCAATATTTGTTAATAAAGCTTAGATCACATTAAGGCCAAATTTCTTCAAAGGAACTAGTCCTTTCCAATGTCTTCATTTTTGCAAGGGTGATAATTCCAAAATAACTGACCACCCATCTTCTAAAAAGATTCTTCAGTGTGTCTCCTGCTGACTGCTCAGAATTGCAAAATATATTTTACTATCTTGCTCTGCTTAGTTCATCGAAGTAATGAACTGCAGTGAAAAGGAAGCCAAAAGGGTTTCTGCATGCCTTAGTGCCAAGGCAATAGTGCCTTTCAGACTACAGCTGTATGACTGTATTACTGACACACTGGCTCTAACATAATATTCTAAGATAATTTATCTTATTTACTTGCAGATGCGTAATTTTTGAGTGAATGAGCTATAGTCTTTGCAGTGGTCCTAGCTTAAAAAATATGAAATAGAAAGGAGTAAGGATGGAATGCTTCTTGAAGCCTATGGATACAAAGGAATGGTCATATGAGCACATCACCCTTTAAGGCTAGAGAAAACAGTGGGGAAAAGTTAATACCTGTTGGCTAATTACACCTTCCCATCCCTCCAAAAAAGATGCAGAGCCCACTTAGTACACAACACAGGCTGAAACAAAGTGTGGTTAGGAAGAGGAGCAGCTTTAATGAAAGAAGGAAGGAAAAGAGCAGAAGGAGGTGGGAAGAGTGTTAAAGAAGCGATTCCTGGGAAAAGATAAATGTAGAAGTCCCAACGGAAAGCAAAAGGAGGAAAAAAAGAGAGGAAAACAAAGTGAAGTCAGGGTAAGGGAAGAGGAAAAAGAATAAGCAGGGATGATGCATCTCAACACCACTCAAAGAACTGCAGTTTCCCACTGCATGACATTTGAGACCAAAGATCAGGCACTTCTAAGCAGGCAGATGTTATGCACTCCTGTCTACCCCCAAATTTTCTGACAACCCTAACCCCAGTATAACACTACAGCAGAAGAAACCTTAGAGGAAAAAAGGAGGTAGAGTCGCTTTCAAAGCAACTCTGTAGGTGTAGTGAAACTGTGTATGAGGTTGTTAAACCGCTAAAAATGCATGGTAAGTAAAATGTATGTCATATATAAAGCAATAAAACAAACTGCATAACATCCTATGTGTCACCTTTTTATTGTTTTCTTGTTCAGAATCTTCAACGGCCTAAGGGAAAAAAATATATATACATTACCCAAAGAAAAAGCAATTGGAAACACAGCAAGAAAAAAAATCTTCAAAAAGTTAATGTGTTTAGCAAAAAGTATACTTTTCTGTGTGGAAGGTGGAAAAAATTGCAGTTTTTTTTCAAATATGGATATACAAGATATGAAATTCAACAGCTGGCTAGCAATTGGAGTAGGAGGAAGGATGTCAGACACTTAAGCCCAAACCATTGCTACCACTAGATGCTGGGGACAGGATGTTTCAGGAAATCATGAAAGAATGACACACCCAGACAGTACAAAAGATAGTCTGGTCTAGATATGCAAACTGTCAAGGTTCTGAAAACTTAAAAAGTTAAGACTGCTGTAAACTGTACTTCAGGTGTCCACATTTGGAAAAGGCCTAAGGACACAATTTGCAATGGGACAGAGTCTGCCATCTGTCTTCAACTACAAGCTGCCGTGACTGAGAATCTTAGAAGGGTAAATGTTGACTTGGCACTGAATGTAAATTCCTAAAGTCTAAGGAACATGTCACTGATCAACAAAGAAGCAGAGAAGGTACCCAAGGGTATATGCTGAGAATGAGTAAATAATCTGGAAAACAAAACAAAACAAAATAAAAAAAACCCTCACCAAAACAACACCAAAACACTGCGGTAGTTAAGCACCAGCTGAAATAGTAAGTGAAACCAGCCCTAGAACAAAGATATAAAATAATCCTTCAGTAAGAGGATTAATAAAAGTCCTGAAGAAGCAAAGATGTTGAAGCAATACAAAGAAGGCAGGTCTGATGTCTCAGTGATACTACTAGAGACACACTGCCGAGGGCACTCTGTGCTATGAAGGATGCTCCATACCTACACTTCTATCTGGAGTAAGATCCAAAGGCAGCCAGGCATGAGAGAAGAAGTGGCCAAAATATTTGAGAGAGAAGCACAATCTGAGAAGATACCATAGCACTCACAGGTGAGCAGCAATAATATATTCTGAGCCAAAGTGCCCTTAGTTTTGAATTAAAATATTCTGTACCTAAGTGCTGTCAAGTATTAGTCATGTTGACTGATACAATGTACTCAACAGGTACTAATGAAATGAAGTGGACTCTTATTCTGTCTGCCAGCTGGCCCTCTGGCACCCTACTGCCCTACCATCCCACTAGTGAATGAGCATCCTATTTTGCCTTCACTGCTGCAGGTGGAAGGGAGACTCTACCCTAAGAGTGAGCAATAAAAAAATGACTGAGGCAACCCCTATGATGAAGACGCAGGATGCAGCTTTGCAAAAAAAATGAGGAAAGAGTACTCCACCTCATACTAGTGCTCTGTAATTGAGATGCAAACTATAATATCAGAGGAAGGAGCAGGAAACTTCTATCTGTCTTTAAACAGTATATTTGATCATGTCCCCCACTTGTATATGTTAACTTAAGTACTGATTCTGTTTCCTCAATGAGTATTCTACCTTAGCAAGCAGAGAGTATTTTTGGCTACAGAATTTTGTCTTCTCATGAACCTAAAGGTTGGGAATCTGGTGAAGATCTCAGGTTTGACTCTTCCCAGAACATGTGCTGTGATGTTTCCACAAAATAGAGTATCTTTTCCAAACTTTTCCAAAGAAATATAAGAATCAATCCCACCTTTTTGACACTGATGGCAACAGCTTCCTTTTGACTGTAATCATCTACAGTAAGGTCACTTCCAAATTTGTACTCTGGATGAGCTTCTTCTTCCTGGTCAGCTGCACAGAAAAGAAAAAGAATCAGTGCAAAAAACCACAGCAACTGCAGCTTTTGTGAGCAGTGAAACAAATTATAATTGCATACACAGCTTTGGTTTTGGCATTTTTAAAAAACAGAAATAAAACCCAGCGTTAACTTCCAACCATTAGCAGTAAATAACAGTGAAGACATGAGATTCTTATAGCTTTGTCATGGCTAGAAATACAAATTTTATTTAGTGTATTTTTGAAGGAATCAGTAATGTGTTTAGCAAAATTCTAAAAAAATCCAGTAGGCTTTGGGAAATAAAAAGTCATGAAACCAGAGTTCTTTAAATAAAGATGAAAAAAATTGCTGGTGTCCAGGATTCTCATGTGCACTGTTAGAGTCTTCTTACAGTCTTCCCAATTGTAGCAAATAATTTTCATTTGCTTTTAGGGCAATTTTCCATTACTGTACTCAAATAATTTTAAAAGTTCTCTTACAAATACATAATCATTAATCATATAGTTCATATGGCTTTAAACAATACTTTTAGAAAATACTTTTTGACGTCTCTTGGTAGTCTAGCACATAATTAGAAACAAGCATTCCATTGGAAATGAGACAGCAAAACAACAGAATCTCCTCTGTGCTCCTTGCTCACCTGAAGAATAACACTGAGAGACCTCTGAAAAAAAACCTTTATACTTCAGTCTTTGTCAGCATTGCAAGCACAGATACCAGACTCAGATCACAAAGAATATCTTTCACGAGAAGCTCTACTGGCAACAATAGAAGTGGCTTTGTGCTAGTAAAAAAAAAATAATTCCAGGAGAGGACCAAGGGGCAGGCTCAAGTGGGACATGTGGTATGACAGGGGTAAGAAGCTAGTACCTTGGTACAGATGCTTGCAGGCAGTGCATGATATACCTCTTCTGAAGGTGGACATTTACAACAGCATTGCTGGGACCAGCTGGGATAGAGTTAATCTCCTTTATAGTGGCTAGGAAGGGCTGAATTTGTATTGAAAACAGTGTTGGTAATGCAGAGATGTTTTCATTACTGGTGAGCAGGGCTTAGACACAGTCAAGGCCTTTTCTCCTCACTGCACCAGCAAGTAGGTTGGTGGTACACAAGAAGTTGGGAGGGGACAAGGTTGGGGCAGCTGACCCCAACTGACCAAAGGGATATTCCACACCATATGATGTCATGATCAATGAACAAAGCTAGGGAAAGAAAGAGGAGAGGGACATTTGGAATGATGGCGTTTGTCTTCCCAAGTAATTGTTGCACATGAGGCTGCTTTCCTGGAGATGGTTGAAAACCCACCTGCTGATGGGAAGTAGTGAATTAATTTCTTGTTTTGCTTTGTTTGTGCAGGTAGCTTGTGCTTTACCTATTATTCTGTCTTGATCTCAACCCATGAGATTTATCACTGTTACTCTTCTGATTCTCTCCCACACCCCACCAGAGGGGAGAGAGCTGTGTGGTGCTTAGTTGCTGGAAGGCATTAAACCATGACAAACAGACAAGGTGAATCACACCCCAGATATGTCTTTCTCTGTTAGCCATAAACACATTCCACATCACGGGTTCAGACTGAGATATTTGCACTGAAGATATCTGAAGTTTGGCAAGAAAAGTCCTATCCTTTGTTTTAACCTTAAAAAGTATAATGTAATGATACATTCTGATGTTGGCACAAGTATTAAAAATAACAACAAGATATGCTTTCTAAACAAAGTTCACAGCTTCTCAGTCTCTCTCTCACACACGCAGTGAAAATATGACTTGGTTGCTCCAATATGACTTCTGAATAGTAAGTGCAAGTTAAAAATTGCCACTGGTACCACAAATGGACCTCACATTCCTACCACAAGCCTGCCACAAAGTGAGAAGCAGTTGTGGTATCTATCTGAGATGAAATGGTAAGGCTGTATAAATGGTCCCACACTGAGCTCAGATTTACTGGTATTGCCACAGACTGTGGGCATGTGGGTAACATGCATAATAGCAGCTCATGCCAGCCTGCTGATTTGCCACAGACAGTGTCTGAGAGCCCTTCTCTATGAAATAGAGACTCACCACTTTCTATTTCTTCTTCATTATCATCCTCTAGGATATTTACAGGAGCAGCAGTTTCCCCAGCCTCCATCATCTTTTTCAGAGCATCAAGCTGTTCTGTTAGTAAGAAAAATAAAAATACATTAGTTATGATGCAAACAGTTTGTAACGCAAAAAAAATTATTAAGAATAATCATAAATTAACCACTGATGCCAAAAACTACTTTTATAAAGAGAGTTCTCTAAGATTAAGTCTTCAGTTAACAGTAAAACTTTACAGAGTAAGAGCACCACTAAACATACTTTGTTGTTATATCTGAAAAATGGTCGATAAGGGCTTTGTCTAAAGCTTACTGAAGAAAACTATTTCCATGGACTTCAGAGGTCTTTGGAGCAAGCATGTTACTCCTTCAAAGAATAAATAGACCTCTACCTCTTT
The DNA here is from genome assembly GCF_036169615.1 of Heliangelus exortis. Lineage (NCBI taxonomy): Eukaryota > Metazoa > Chordata > Aves > Apodiformes > Trochilidae > Heliangelus > Heliangelus exortis. The sequence continues at coordinate 40,439,376 of NC_092424.1, forward strand.
GGTTCTTGATCTATGCAAACAGAGGTAAAGTGCTTGGATTTTCAGTTGTGTTCCTATCTGCATCTCAGTTAAGACAGTAGAAAACCGTTCATGTATGACTGAAGCCAGTGGGAGGTCTGTCTTCTTTGAATGGAGAAGGATGAGGGTTTATCATGACAGCTGTAGTGGAAACTAATACATCAACATTATTTTTACTGAGACAAGATAAATATCAGGACTGGCAACAATAGCAATAACAGCAATTTGAAGTTCCATTTCATTTTATGCTCATCCTGGAAAAACACAGAAATGCAAACATACCAGTATAGGCAGAATTTACATAAGATTCTATCAGTGTTATATTTTAGCTCAACCAGCAATATGACTAAAATTCCAGGATTATATTTCTAGGTCTATCTATGCCTATGTTACGTGCTAATATCAAGGCCTAGACTCTGAGACTCAAATGAAACACAAGGGCAAATTGTCATTTACATGACACTTCCAACACTGAAGTACAAGCAACTTGGAAAACTTAAGAAGCAAAGTTTATTGGTATCTATCAGGAGTTCTGTTTAATTTAAGACTTGACAGATGTTTTACTTACTTTTTTCTACTTCAGGTTTCAGCCTTTTATTCTTTATGAGAATCTTTCTTTTGAGGTCATTAGGAGAAGGTAAAGCTTTACCTGGATCAAGCTGTAAAATAATGTAAAGAAAAGCCTTATTAACAGCTATTTGGCCTCTCTGTATCCCTTCTTGGGATTCTGACTTAAGTCAATTTTAAGGGGCAGTGAACAAGCAGTGCCAGGTCAGGCACAGCCCTGGGAGGTAGTGTGACTGCAGTAACATTGACTCCTCTGCTTCTTCCCTACCCAGTGGGAATGCGGAGCTCAGGTAAATGGTTTTGGCTGAAGCCAGAACATTCCTCTCCAACCTCACCATCTCAGCTGCACTGGTCAACGCATCTCCCTCTCTCTCCTGCCTAGAAGTGGGCATGTGCCCTGCAACTCTTCATTAGAGGGCTTCCTACTTTCTTTCTCTCTCTGAGGTTCACACAAAGTTCAAGTCACAGTTTAGCCCATTATCATTTGATCTCTAAATAAGTCACCTTTTATGGTCCCTTCAAGCTGTAATAATGCAAGTGAGGCAGCCCTCACACACATACAGAGTAGAAATGGGTTGGAAATGGAGAATGGAAAACTACCCAGTCCTTGGCTAGGTAATGAGGACTATTTTTGCATAGTAGGGCTACAGGGTCACATCTTCTGTATTTGCAAATGGGAAGTTTCACATACACAAGGTAGTACTACTAAAAGATTTGTTCCAGTTTGGGGAAGAGAAAAAATATTAGAGAAAAGAGAAAAAGTACCGAATCCTCTGACTTAAGGCCCATGACATCAGTCAATCTAAGAAACAAGAGATCTGGGTATAGTAATAAGCACCTTCTCCACCTCAGGCTTGCAAAGAATATTATGCAAGGAGTTACTACTATATTGGACTGTGATTTCCATGAACTGTGATAGAGGAGCAGCAGATATTTCCAGGACTACTAAAAATTATTAGAAGAAATATTCAGATATTCTTATCCTAAAATCCAACTCTGGACTACAAAGATTCAACATTCTAGATGAAGAAACAAAAAAACAAAACACTATGACTTGAAACCAAATAAAACCAGCAGAGGTGACATATATCCCAGAAAAAAAACCCAAATCAACCCAACCCAACCCGACCAGAACGCCTGCAAACCTCCTTGCAGATAGTAAAGACTATCCTCAACCACCAGGCTAGCTCAGCCATGGGAATTTCAGCGTGTTGGATGAAAAGACGAGTTTGTGAGAGCGCTTGGGTAGTAATACCACTAGATGTCAGTGCCGCAGAGCTTATTTATCCCCGGGTTTCCAGGATACCAGTCTCCAACATACCCAAGCACAGGGCATACATAGCTGGATGCCCATTTGATCAAATATTTGCTTTTCCTGAAAACCAAATCTGTTTCAGCCAGTGCCATGTCTCTCAAGTCTGCCATCCTCAGCTAATTAAGGTCTCAAAAACTAAGCACCCACAAATTACACATTTAGAGTTCCTCTTCTCATCTCTGCAACATTTGCTTTGTGATTCTCCCCTGAGAAGGAATGGACACTAAACACAGCAGAGTCAGCAGTGCTACAGAGGGCGGGCAGCTGAGACCTAATACTGGGTGCTGGGGTAGTAGCATGGCAGCCTTTGGCCAGCTCTGGTTTCAGTCTTCCCTAAAAGTTGCTGAAAGCTGTCAATTGTGAGGGATGTGGCATGATGCTACATATGTTACGGGGGAACACTCCAGATTTATTCCTCTGGAATGCATTTTTCAGGGAAACAACATGGTATTCGCCAGGCCTTTTGTGTTCCTGCACCATGCAAGGGAAGCCAAGAAAAGCATAGCACTAGAGATGATAATACCAGGAGGTCCCTTTGCAGGGGTCACATGGACAGGACCTGAAAAGGTAAGGCAGAGTCCTCCTTGCTGTGGCTCCCCGTGCACTAAAGAGCATATGAAGGTTTTGGGTGTCTGCTGGCAGACAGTGAGCATGTTGCCCAGGACAGTAAGGAAGGCCTGGAGGAGCAGCTGCAAACACCAGGTAACAAGCTATTAAAGTCTCAAATACTGTGTTTGTGAAGCAGTGGCTGTTATTGTTTCCTGCCACACAGGAGAGTGAAGTGCATGCAGATCACAGTGCACTTGATGGTCTGAATGAACTGCGGGGAACTCTTTGTGCTTAATTTAATACTTAATGCAGTAGTGGGGGCCCCCTAGACTGTGGGACCTGACCTGGAGCATGAAGCATGCAAAGTGTAGCTGAAAGAAGAATTTTCCTCAGCTGAGACCATGCAATTTATAATTAATTTTTTTTTTTTTTACCAGTGACTGGCAATTTCAGAATTATTTATGTCCTGCAAATACAATGTATGTGGTGTATTTTATGTAGGTGCTGATATTACGTCACACATCAAGGGGATGGATTTTCCCCAGCTGCTTGCCAGAGCCCTGTACAGAAGAGATTAAACAAATCAGATAAAGACAAGTTTGTACCAAGAAGTGTAGACAGCCATAATCATTAGTCATTTTTGAAAGCACAGGACTGGCAGTGTACAGCACTACAGGTGATATGATCCCAGTTTATCACCTCTATTAAATACAGCTCACATACAAAAATTAAAAGACTGGCAGAATATAACATACTGGATGTGTTTCTAGAGGCTGCTTCAACAGGAGATCTCCAAAAAGATCTTCACAGTATTTTGACATCTTGTACTGTTGATATTTGCTGGAAAAAAATGTGTTGGTTAATTTTTAAATATATATTAAAGAAATTCTTATTATTCAGCAAAAGAGAATTTAAGTAATGAGACATCTCAAATTTTATGCTCTCAACTGATAAGTATTACTTTACTATAATTGAACTCTCAGTAAGTCTATTAACTGACAGATTAATTTACTAAGACCAAAAAAAAAAAGATTAACTGAATCCTACACAACTAATAGAACATCCAAATATATTTTACAGATTTATCACAGTTAAAAATATTTCCATTATTAAGTTAAAGATTGACTATATTAAAATACAGTCTCTTCCAAGTGACACTAAGTACACCTGCATATCCCTCCCCAGATTCCAAATAGACTCAAATTAGTATTTTTACTCAAATATACTATTTTTGAGCTCTCTCATCTTTCTCACGTATTGCACTACAAAAAAATCCTAAGAGCACTATATACCTGCAGTGATTTTCAAATGAAAGAATGACAGGATACTCTGACGTAACAAACGCTGTTTCCTTAATGGCTTGAATTACATCCTTGAAAATGCAATAATAGAATTCAAATTAGAACAGATCAAATTACAATCATAATGAAAGAGATTGTTTAACTCTCCACCCCACCCTAAGAAACACAGAGCTGAGTCTCAAAGTGTGATAAGTGAAGCCAGAACTAGGATAAACTGTATGTTCATTCTTCTCTGTTCCCCCACAACAACCTGAACTCTGGACACAACAGGTGCCTCACTGCACCTGCAGCACTGAGGGCAGCTTCATCCAGAAACAATCAACACTATCACTGGATTTGCTGCTATCTCCTCTTGCCAGGGAGGATTTCTACTTCCACAATAACTCCTGTGATTTCGTATCATTTCCACAGCTAAGAAATTTCTCAGATGGTGGAAAACATATTTAATTTACTGTGCAAACGCCACAGGATGTGAAAGTACAGGGCAAAAGAAGTAACCCTGCCTCCTGCAGTTTCTGTGGAAAGGCAGACGCTACACAGAGGGGGGATGATGCAAGGCAGAAGCAAGTCCTGAGAACTGGGGACAAGAAATTGTGCCAATACAACCTGTTAGTTGGTCATGAGGGAGCAGCATCTGGTTGCTGAGAAGGGGAGGGTGCCCCTGCACAGATTCTTGTCCAGGGGTTCTATGGGGCTTACTCCCTGGTGTAAAGGTCAGGCATTTACCTTGAAAAGGATATCTGTACACATTGCTTTTCCATGCGTTATTATTGGTTCTTGGTCTTCACCTTTGCCATCCCAACAGTCCAGCTCAACACACCTAAGGACCCAAGAAAAATTATGTCAGCTCCCTTAGTGTTTCACTACAGGCAAGGTACTAAGGATAAGTTCTAAGCATTGCTGTTCAGAGCAGTAAGTTATAAAGCAGTTCGCAGCATTACACAATTCCTTTTAAGCTGCTTATCTGTAACTTCAGACTCATTTTAGAACTCTGGGTGTATTAACTCAATTATAATGTGTGTGGGTTGATATATTTACACCTGAATAATGTTTTTAGCACTCTAACACTCGTCTCATTTATCCTCTTACTCAGTTAACTGTGATAGATTCTGGTAGGTTGAGAAATTAAGCAGGAAATCCTAGACCGATTCTCATTTAAACATTAGCTTTTTAATTACAAAGCAGAAAGCCCTCTGAAATCCTCTCGTTGTCCTTTTGAGATCAAACTTCTGTTATTTTTCTCACAATTTCTCCTAAAATTAATTTCTACATTTCACAGCCTCTCCATGTTTTTGTAAGAAGTGTGATAAACATTTATTTTCATTTACTACACAAGTATTTATACGTTCAGTTATGCAATATATCACCACCAAGGTATATTATATAGGTATAAAGTATTTGATTCACAAATATTAAATGCTGTTGTCTCCTGCTTCCAACCTGCATCCAGCCAGAAGCACTTGTCTGTACATCTCCACCGAAGACTTGCCACCAAACTGTCTGCCTGTTAAATATGTATTGTGAGAGGAACTGATAAAATAATGAGCCAAAGGATGGTCCATTTCTTGATATAATTCTAAACGGTCTAGGAAAACTGGTGCGTTTTCATCTGACATCAAGTATCTGCAAAACCCATCACTTGATATGACACCTAGAAAGAAGAAGAAAGCAAGGCAAATTACTACTAGAAATGTAGAGTGGGCAGGAACCAAACTATCTCACAGAGAATAGCTCAGAGTACAAAAGCTATGCTTATACAGGCCTCTGCAAGCAAAATAAAGTCCTCGCCTTCTGAGGGTCCAAACTGACCAGAAACTGTGTCCTTGGCAAAAATCTGCCACTGTGTTCCTAGATAACAACAGAAAAAAATCTGGTGCATACCACGCTCAATACCCTATGGCTAGCACTAAGGCATTAATAAGCACATAAGGCAGCCAAGTCACTAATACTTGAAGAATTCTGATTCCTGCAGAGAGGAAAAGAAACAAGCTACATTTCCTGTGAGTAGATAATCCTCATAACATTTATAAATTAATCCTAGACAAGAGAAGTATCTCCCTCTCTCCCAGCTGATTCTGGAAAAGTCCATGTTTCCACAAAACTAAAAGAGCATCTATTAACCCAGCATACAATGCAGTGCCTAGAGTAGCACACACAGTACAAGTTCGTCCTGTAGCAGTTTGGACATAAAGACTACAGTACAATAGGGAAAGGTGAAAACTACACAACCAGTTACAGAAGGGCTCCTTAAGTTTATAGATTGAGAAAGACAACTGTTAATTCTACCCAGCCAGTGACCCAGAGAAAGAAAATGGGGCAGGTGCTGCTGTGGGATGCACCGTTGGCATCAGTGACCGTAATCATAAAGCAGCACAAAGGCACAGAGGGAACATAACCAGGTTGCAGCACTAAAACATTTTAAGATACTGCCTCCTTCTATTATCAGCTTTGTACATCCCTCATCACCAGACACAGCATTAGTGGGGATGGGTAGAAGCTACTCAGCTTGATATGTTAAGACAAACATCTAGTCTAAGTGGCTTCCTATTATGATGCCTGAGGGTCTGAGGTCTTTGCAAGGCTGCAGTCTTCTCCTCTTCCATGCTACGATGGCAGTAACTCCCAGCAAAAGGGCAGGGAGGACAAATGGGGACAGTAACATTTCTAATTGCTGCCACTGATCCCAACACAGCTTGTTCCTCAGAACGGATAAGTGTTGGGGTCTAAGTTCAACCACAGACACCTCCAACACCCATAAGAGCTCAGGACATGAGCAGTGCAAGAGTTGTTTTGAGACAGTTCTTGCAACTGCCTTGCTCAGAGAACAAGTTTTCAATAAACTTATATAAAACATCCTATTATAAGCTAGGTGGCTGCCTCTCTAATATACAGAGCTACCCCTCCACCTCTCCTACCCTGCCTGTCCCTTCTGAAGGGCCTGTAGCCACCCATGGCAGCACTCCAGTCATGGGAGTCATCCCACCACGTTTCCGTGATAGCGACTACATCGTAGCTTTCCTGCTGCACGATGGCTTCCAGCTCCTCCTGTTTGTTGCCCATGCTGGGTGCATTGGTGTACATGCACTTCAGCTGGGCTGCTGATTTGGCTCTTAACTTGGGCTGTCCACCCTTGGGCTCCTTTCTGGAGAGCCCGGTTTCGACCCCATCCCCCTTCAAACCTAGTTTAAAGCCCTCCTTATCAGCCCCGCCAACTTATAGGCTAGAGTCCTTTTGCCCTTGCTAGATAGATGAAGCCCATCTGGTTTGAAGAGACTAGGTTTGATAAAATTTGGCCCATGCTCAAAAAACCCAAAGTTCCGCAGGTGGCACCAATCCCTTAGCCACCTATTGATATAATAGGTTTTCCTACTCCTCTCCTCACTCATCTCTGCTACTGCAGGAATTGAGGCGAACACCACCTGTGCTCCTGACCCATCAGCTAAACAACCCAGTGCCTTGAAGTCCTTTTTAATTGTCTTCTTCCATTAATGTCATCACTGCCAGCCTGGACTACCAACAGTGGATAATAACCAGAGGGCTGAATTAGCTGGGGGAGTACCCCACTAATATCCCTCACTCGGGCCCCAAGAAGGCAGCAGACCTCCCTGTGGGATGGGTCCGGTGGACATACAGGGCCCTCAGTTCCTCTCAGAAGGGAGTCACCAACTACAACTACCCTTCTTTTTTTTCTTTGTAGCTGTAGTTGTAACCCATCTGGTAGATGGGGGGCAAACAGGAGACCCTCCAGACAGATCTTCCTCTTGTCTGTCCTCTGCCTGATTCTCGAGTCCAGGGCCTCATATCTGTTCTCTAAGGGCACCTGGGCAGATGGGGGGGGTTGGGAGGGGATTCTTTTGTCTCTCTGATGAGGGACCTGTTTCCATTCCCTCCCATCCACCTGGTTTGCTCCAACTGCCTGATGGCAGGAGTGGCAGGGCTTCACTGTCTCCTTCTGGACTTCTTTTGGGTTAGAAAGAGTGTGACTCCACCAGTCAATTTCCCTTTCACTGTCCCTAATACTTCTTAGTCTCTCTACCTGCGCCTTGAGCTCTGCCACCAGGCACAGCAAGTCATTCACTTGCTGGCATCACACACAGACCCCACTCACACTGTCCTCTGGTGCTAACACGAAGCTCAGACACTCTACACAGCCAGAGGCCTGAACAGCTACATCCCTCTTAAAGGGTTCCATATGTGTGGAGACACCCTGAGTCTTAACAGCACCAGGTTTTGCTTTTTTGGAGACCATTGTTCCTTAAAAAGAGCTGGGAGGTGGCTGTCCCCCTCCTACTTGCCCGGCCTGCATGAACTGCCTCGCTAACTGCTGTGTCTCATTTTGTTTGCTTGGTCCTGTTCGCCACACTCTGGGTCGCTGGTGCTCTTCGCAGCCCTTTATATCCCCCCTGGCAGTGCTGGGTGCCACCCCGTTATCAGCTAATTGGCCTCACCTGAGACCACCAGCAGAAGGTGGGGAAGTTCCTCGCAGCCCTTTATAGCCCCCTCAGCAGTGCTGGGTGCCATGCCCTTTACGGCTGTCTGGCCTCACCTGACACCACCAGCAGGTGAGGCAGCCCTTTATAGCCCTCTCAGCAGTGCATGGTTCCACGCCCTTATCAGCTAATTGGCCTCACCTGAGACCACCAGCAGAAGGTGGGGAAGCTCCTCACAGCCCTTTATAGCCCTCTCAGCAGTGCTGAGTGCCATCCACTTTACAGCTGACTGGCCTCACCTGACACCACCAGCAGAAGGTGGGGCAGCCCTTTATAGCCCTCTCAGCTGATTGGCCTCACCTTGAGACCACCTCGCTAACTGCCCTGCCCCGTTCAGGTTTGCCTGCTCCTGTTCACCGTGCTCCAGGCCACTGGTGCTCTTTGCAGCCCTTTATATCCCTCTCCATAGTGCTGGGTGCCTCCCCCTTATCACCTGATTGGCCTCACCTGAGACCACCAGCAGAAGGCTGTCTGTCTTTGTAGCCACCCTCTGATCTAGATCAGAGAAATAATCCTAAAAAAATCACAGATTTTGAGGGAAAGATATTTTTCAGTAGATCAGTTTCCTCATCGAGTTCACTGGGTGGCCACACAAGTTCTTGTCTCCTGACCATAAAGGCTGAAAGCTCCCTTGTAAAAGTTGGAATACCTTGGAACCAATACCCCAGTGAATACTGGATCCCCTCCCATATTTACCTTTACGCTTCAAGTCTTCATCTGGTTCATATGTCTCAATTATCCGCATTGCTCTTTTTGTGTCATAAAAGGGAAATAAAATTTCATTGAGCCGAGGATCTCGTTGATGCTAAGGTTAGAAAACAATGGAATTCAGCAAAACAATATAGTGCATGGCTATCATCCAAAAGCATTTCATTACTGCAGATGGCAAAGAAAGAAGTGGACATTTAAAAAAAAAAAAAAAAAAGCCCTGCAACTTACGGACTATTCAACAGTAAATTTAGATTTAGACAGAAGATAAACCTTATTTTCATAAAAAACCTTGGCAGTTTGATTAGAAAAATATTTCAAAAAAAAACAATCCAGTGAAACTGTAACCAGCCTTACTCTTGCTTGTTCATGAAAATTATGACTGCACGTGGTATACATGCAAATGAAATGTTGAAATAAATAGCTAAATCTCTCCTCTTTGTAAATTCTCTCTCTTCCTAAATTTTTTTTGTAGGTTATGTAAACTGACAGACTTGACTGATGGCACTGTAATCACCTCTGTAAAAATGCATGTCTTCTGCAAGATTTACAGCTAAAGTAAAAATTAAAAGTAAAATAAAGCTATACTATTAATACAGAATTTGAAACTTGAATTTAAAAACATGCAACTACTCATGATTATTTGTGAGTCATGGAAATGCTATGTTATTGACTACTCAAAACAACCGTGTAGGTTCTTAGAAGAAACATATACATCTTCAAAGAGCTTCACAGTATTATCTCTTCAATTCATAGTAATTTTTGAAATTAGTGTTTCATGAAATAAGTAATATTTAAATACAATTTAGCAGTGATTTCTAATGCACTACTGAAACTCTGAGTTTATAAGTTTTTCACTTAATAGTGTGCTACATAACTTGATTTTCTCCTTGCTGGATTAGAGCTGCACGCTGTGTGCCTGATTCTCCACTAAAGGAAAATTAAAACCAGAATTGAACAGAGTAGTGGCATGTAAGCAGATGCAATAAAACAAATAAATAAATATGATTTTGAAAACACTCTTTTATCCCAGTAGGTGCACAGTTTTCAAGCTTTAGTTTAAGCAGAATTCAGAAATGTAACAGGCCACCCCCATACTGGTGATCAATAATTTGGAGTGGGCAGGATGATGTTGACATGGCTTGGCACAACACTATCAGCATTTGCTGTAATTCCCTATATGTAAACTTTTTGATATTTTTTCATTAAAGAAAAGCCATATCCAATCAAAAATAAGCACTCGCTTTTTGTACAACCAATACAGCGGTGCATGTGTTTAATTAAATCAAAGAAATTACAACCAATGCTAATTTAACCATGCAATTCATGAGGGATCTTTCAAGTAATGTTTCTGACAGTCTGCAGCATCTAAAATACAACAGTTTCATTCACTACTGGTCGGCTGTCTGTGTATCTAAGTAAAACTCAGATGAAATATGATATGAGAGCAGATGGATGCAAGACAACTTGCTAAGCAGCAAACAACAGCAACACAAAACAGGCATGCAGCAGTAGTCTATTTGTGACAAATTACAAGCTTTATACCATTAGTGACAATACACCACTTCAAAACATTGTAAGAAATAATAGGGAAGGTTCTTAACTCAAAAGAAGTGCTCTTCCCCACTCTCCTTCTTCTAGTTAGTCTTAAACAAGCAAAAGAAAATAAATGGGATAACGCAAAAAGCGTCCTCTTCAGAAAGAGTCCCATAGTTATTGGAAAGAGGTAAGAGCTAAATATTCTTGTAGGAATGATCCTGAATTACTATAACTTTTCCATTTGAACAAGAGTTAATGTTTACTTGGTTTTAAAAATAAAGCAACATTGACAACTGATGAAGTTCTACTTCAAGAAAAAGAAGAATGCTTTCTAGTGTGTCTTGGGGAAATATTCTGCTTAGTGGCACTGGCAAGCTGTAACACAAAAGCTGACCAAAACTAAAAACATCAAGTTTCACCTAGAAAGACAACATGCCCCAGGACTAGTTGTGTATGGTCAACGAAGTTGCATTTGATTGTTCTAGCTACCACATTAGACAGGACACCCTTACTCTAAACATTCCTAACCACATAAGGGTGAACCACCTAAAAGCATGGGGTGGAAATAATGCCTGTATGGTTCTGCAGAGAGAGAAAGATCATTTAGTCCCTCACAGCCTGGACTCCGGTCTCTTTGAGTGGATACAAACTGAGATGCACAGCAGTTGATAATGGGCTGAAATCAATTTAGCCACTTGAATTTGTCCTGTGCAGCAGTGAAAAAAAAGGATGTTCTTTGGTGGAGACAAAAAAGAGAGGGATGAAAAAAGAGCGAGTGAGTGGGAGGGAGGGAGGAAAAGTGAGCAAGTGAGTGGAAGAAGGAAGGGAGGAAGAGCAAGGAAATGGGAAAGAAAGGGAGGGGGGGGTAGTGGGAAATACAAGGACAGAAAAGGATCTCCTCATACCTCCTTCCCTGGAGAAAGGATAAGTCTCGGTCAGACAACAGAATTTCCATTTTTACAGTTACTTGGCTTATTATTTTATTACTGCAAATGTATGGCAGGAGCAAATCTCAATAGTAGTGATCTCAGTTCTTTTTCTCCTGCATTTTCTTCTTCAAACTTTTGACTTTAAAAAAAGAAGACCAAGACAAAATACTTGGTGCCTGACAATAATTAAATTTCTAAAAAATTCCCAGAAGCTTTAATATGGATACACAATCAAATTAGCTTCTAGCCAGCAGCATTTAAAAGTCAAACAGAGACAGCAGTTTAGAAAAAAACTTTTTCTAAAGTTTTTCTAAAAACTCACTCTCCACTCATACTAACATATCTTCATGCTCCCTTAAAACCTGTAACACTTAGAGCTTCCGCAGCCTGCCTTGGAGGTTTCTGAATTTAAAATAATTTAGGTTAAAGACTATCATGATGAATTGCTCTGCCAAGTAACTCCCCTCTCCTGTAAAACAATAACAATGTTTTTATATTTTCTAGCATTAAACACCACTGCTAATTGCAATGTTGTCCAGCTGTCAAGGGGACAGAAATGAGCACTTCAGGAGGGAAATTCTGCATAATTTAGTTCCTTTCAAATCACGATCAGACTTTGAAACTCTATTTCAAGTTTTTTGAAAAAACTTCCAGCACAGAGCCAAAGGCATTAATTCCAGTCATTAAAATGAATGTCCTTTTGTGTAAAACCACTTGGCTAATTTTTCCCAGCTCCAGTCACAAGCAAAAGAATCAACCAAGATTTACAATTGCAAAATACGTGGTGTCAGAAAGAATGTAGCCAACAAGATGTGAAGTGTTGTCACTTCAAGTGAATTGGAAGCTGAGGTACTTTAAGGAGATAATTTATAATTTAAATCATGCTATCCTTTCTCTCTTCAGTCCAAAGCAAAAATGACACGCCTTAGCTATGACCTCAGTCCTGTAAATGTTTAGACACTGAACTTTGAAAATAGTTGTGACAAAAGAACATCTCACAGTAGTAAGACTAAGCATGTGCTCCAATTTGCTAATACAGAGAACTATATGGATATGAACTAAGGCCCCAGGTATGTAACTTAAGCTGTTAATCATCTCATTATCTCTTCTTTTTGAATGCTCTTCCTATGTGTAATTCAGGTTTGGTGAAGAATAAGGCATGCATTCCCTACCGAAAATGAAAATCATGTTCTTCTTTTGATGTATGGGAAACTCACTGCTTGAATTTTCATACAGAGTATCAGATAAAAATAAATAAATAAATAAATAAAGAAAATAAAATATTTATACCTAGCAAAATAATTTTAGAGGAGAAGATTTTTGGTAATGTTCCCAGTCCCTAGAACATGACACAGAGAGGTAAAGGAGCTACCCATGCTTCTGATGACAGGAATCTACTGGCACAATACCAAGCAGCATATGCCTATTTTCATGTGCATGTTCTTGACAAATCTACATCGTTCATTTATTGCTGCAATCACAAATGAATCAGTCTTCTTTAACTTACTGTGCTTTAGGAATAGGAAAAAACCCAAACCCACACTGTTTACTGAACTACTTCACACACTCATGACTCTTGCCAACAACTGTATTCTGGAAATAGAGAAATAAAAAGATTTCCTCTTATCCTGCACACATAGTATTTTAAAAATCATACACAAACTCTTAAAATACCCTCTTAGCTCTTAGATTTGTAATAGATTGTAATAATACCGTGGAGAAGAATCAAACCACTGTTTATAAAACCATTTTTTCTGTTATTCAGAAGGTTTAGCAAATATATTTAGCTGTGGCCTACAGGTAAGATAATTGCTTATAATAAATACTGGGTATGTTTTAGTTGAATCTGCAATAAATATAACAGTATAAAATGCAAAAAACATACATAACATACAACATAACACAACAGCAAGTAATCAACAGATACAACCTGCAAAGCCAACATGTAGAAAGCACAACATACAAGGTTTGAGCTGATTTTTGCATCTGGATGTTACCATAATGGAAAGATCAGCAGATCAAAAGCATAGCAAACAATGGCATGATTCATGCAATGGAAGGATTGGAAGAAGCAAGCCACTGCAGACAGACTTGTATGGTAGTTAATGTATGAAAAAGCTTACTTCATTTAGAAAGCTCACTAATTGGTCTACCGTTAAATAATCAGTTTTGTCTCCATTGCTGAAAAGAAATTTATTAGAGAATGTAAGTTTTCATATATGATGCTACAGTAGGTATGATTTACATGTTGACATTGTTGATACTTTTAAAACAACCTACTTTTCTACTTGAAGTAGCTCTATCATCTCAAAATGAACAAAGAAAACGTACTAACTCTCTGTGTTTGGCACAATATATTTCCCATACTTCCTATAACTTAACAAACATCAGTTCATAAAACAACATGTAAGTCCTCCAGCTTAGAATAAATTGAGTGAAGAAACTTTTAAACTTCAAATTTCTTATTTCACTGAATTAGTTCACATACTATGTTAATCACCTAAAGAAGCAAGTTAAAATAAGTTAAAATTAACATTAGTTAGTAAAGCCAATGCAAAAAAAAAAGTCCAGTTTCTTCCTCTAACTCATGTAAAAGTTGCTCTAAAATACAGAGTGAACTTTTACATTAACAATCTGAGAAGAAAGGAAGTGGGGAAAAAAAAAACCCAAAACTAAATTTGTCTTAAAATACTGCTGATGCTAGTAGGATTCAAGGTTAGATAATCTTCAGTGTTCTGTCACTATTACATATGGACTAAAAATACAGCAAAATGAGTTTAAAGCAAGATTATATTAAATTTGAACTTACATCTTCTTAAAGAGGTCCTCTATGTCAGTTCGGGGACATATCTTTTGGGTGAGCTCATAAAATTTCTCATAAGTAAATGCTGCAGGCTCGATTTCATCATTCTGTAACAAAATTCAAAGATATATTTATGCAGCAAAAGAGGGCTTATGTGCTCTTTTTCTAAGACCATATGTTGCATCAGAAAAAGTAGCCAACAACTCTTTTTGCTCTTTAGCTGGTACACAATTACCTACTTTCTTTTTTATTTTCTGAAAACAGTTCTTAATATTTATCCTAGATCTGTTTGATGTGCGTATAACGTGACCTCACATTCACATTAATTCTACATAAACACAGAACTGGGAAAAAAAAAATCTTTATTTGCCTTCTGAGGCTTAAACAAAACCCCAGAAGTCCAAAATAGTGTACAAACTTCCGGATACCTATACTGAAGCCAAGGAACATTGAGAATAAGTCCCAGGTTTGGTGGGTGCACCAGCTCTAAAAAGCAAAGCAGCTCTCATTCAGGGGTATGAGGGATGGGACACATTCAGTATCATGGCCTCCTCTGAACAAGATGAGCACTGCAGCAGTGAGAAAAGATTTCATCTCAGGTGCCAGAAGGAGTCCAAGAAATATACAACTGAGAGGTCAGTATGCAACAGGAAAAGTATTAAGTGCATATTCTGTGTCCAGACTGTTGCAGAAAAGAAGGGAAGCTTCATTTAAGAGGTTGGAGGACCACTGTGTCATACAGATTTAATTACATTTTGGTTTTAGTAAACTACCTACAGTGATGAATAAGTAAATAATGAACAATAGGCATGTTTTGGTGGGATGCAAATGACTCGGATCACAGCTACAAATGTGAATGATTCATCGATTTATTAGTATTTTTAAAAGTCATTAAAAACAAATAAATACCTTTCCACTGGGGAGACCTAGTTCCTTAAGTGCCTGAAAGATGACTTTTTCTGTTTTACCTGATGCAAAGGTTCTGGTAATACTGAAGAAAAGAAAAGAAAAAAAAAAATAAAAAAAATAAAGGGGGAGTGGGGAAAGAAAGGAGAAATGTTAGTCACTTTTTAAACAATCAGTTATCTCTCTTGCTTTTACTGCCAACATTTTCCTCTGGCTTCAATGGATGAATGTAAGAATGTAAACATCTTCCAAGTAATAGTGCTGTTGAAAAAGTGCTCTAAGAATCACAGAACAGCAGTGCTCTGCCTGCAAGCTATCCACTAGAAAATACATCAAAATAATGAACCACAAAAAGAACAGGTTTTTTTCCAATATAATGGGATACAGAGCTCCACAAAACATTATTCTGTTTGCTGTTTTAAACTCTACACATAGATAAATGACTGTGTTTAAAAAGTAGCAGATTCTACAAGTGAGGAGACTCATATCTCCAGGCATTCCTGGTTGTGGTGACTTCCCTTCATCTCCAAGAATTAACCTGCGTCTCTCATGGCACCCATAAAGTAGGCAAGAATCACTCCCAATGTCAACTTTCTTCCTCCTTCCTTTCCAAGAAGACACTGCTAGCAAGAGCCTCCCACCTGCAAGTCAAATGCCATTCCCTGCTCCCCCACCAGCTGCAGTCTTCACTGCCCCTGTCAATGCTGATTCACCTTAGGAATAACCCTGCTCTTGACGTACTACACACAACTCATTTAAGTCTATCTCAGCTACCACTCAAATATTCCCACCAAGCTGATTAACATCCACCTTGTTTCACAAAACAGGAGAGATTTCACCATGCATGAGACCAAAAAACTGGTTTCACTTGAAATTAAACAAATCAAATTCTGTTTCTGTTTCCATTTGAGATGAGTTTCCCCTGTCCTTGTAAAATCTATAGATATAGTAATAGACTCCCACTGCTAAAACTTATCAAAGCCTAAAAGACAAATCTGGTGCTCTCCTAAGGTTGCACACTACCAACTGTCAGAATTTATTCTTTCCCTGACACAGTATGTTTACCATAATAGATATATACCCCAGAGTACATTAAAATCCAAAAGTAGAAGATCCAAAAGAGAAGAATCTTCATTACTCTGCAGCCTCCAACTGTACTAATATTTATGCCATTTACCACTGACAGTGCCACCTTCTCAAGGCTCTTCATTCCCCGTGGCCACGTGCTAGCTGCAAAGATTTATCTTAAACCTGAAAAGAAATTCAGAGAGCTCTGATTTCCCAGGTGAGATTTTTTTTTTCAGTGTTTTACTGCACTTCTGTGTGCAAATGAACAAAAGGTGATCTTCTGATACACATTCCTACAGCTTAATAGATCTGCCAGTTATTCTGAGAGATTCATCTTTCTACCCATATCCCCAGAGCTACAGCAATTGCTACAGGTGTCCCTGAGCAGCAGCAGGCAGAGGAGGCTTGATGAATCAGGGCTGACTGGGTGTTTTGTGTTTAAAAATTACTGCAATGACTTATGACTACAACATTTCGTATTTAAAAAACAGGTGCAAGAGAGGGACTGACCACAGCAATCTGGGGGTCAGTTGAAGGGGAAGCATCAGTGGTTTCAACCTTTGGAAAGTATTGCAGAGGGGAGCTTTGAGTAAACGATGTGAAACTTGGTGCATCTTGCACAGCAGAGTAATTCTGCCCACATTTCTCACTGCTTCCTGGCTTCACCCTGTTTTCCACTGGAGGTCTACCAAGCTGACCAATATTTTCCCCCCTTCATTTCTCCTCTACACCCTTCCTACAGCCTCTCACATTTCTCCAAGTGGCCTCACTAAAGGCAAGGCAAAATATTTCAAGGCAGAAGCAGTTTCAGAAAAGCTAGCACACTAAGTTCATGCTGAGGAATTAGGCTCTATGTTCAAACACAGGAAAAAGCTCTATAGTCTTGAAAATTACTTTGCCCACATAGTATTTGACCCTCATCTTTACAATACAGTTGATATTCCTTATGAGACTTCTGCATGAAGGTGCCTCATGGCAGTTTAGTTCAAGTTTGAGGAATAAGCAGGAGATTGGCCATGAGAAAGCTGAAAGATTAATATATCAGCCTTAACACTATCAAGGTGTTGCTTAAGTCATGAAACTGAAGAAACCTGAAAGGCAGCATGGCATGTCCTTTGTCTTTTTGCAGATTCTATAGATGACAAATCCCCTCTTTGTCCCTTAAAAAAATGTTCACTGTGGCTTTTCTTATGAAGTCCTCTTTCTTACTCCCTTCTGTGAATTTTTATTTATGAAAAACCAGCATGATCTAAACATGTAGTTTTCACATACTGCAAAAGAGGAAAGTAGCTCAACGTATCAGCAAGAATTAATTTCCAGAGCTGGTGGGGGGACAATTACTACCTACCCAGGGTGGACTGAAAATCAGTAACTTGTAATAGTTAATAGCTGTGCAGAAATAAATACACTGTTCTAGCTTTTCTGCTACTGACAACAACCAACCCAACAACTCATTTACCATGTAAAGAAAACCAAATAATAACCTGGGGGTTCCTATAAAAGCTGAAGTATTTTTGGCAGTATTTTTGAAGTATTTTTGCATCTGAGTTTTTTTACAGGGAAGTACATTTAAGACATAACTTTTAACTAGCATGCAAGTTTTTCTTGTTCTTTTCAACTGAAAAACCCACCCCAGAGTTTGCTGAGTTATCAGCTGAGAAAACTGATGCTCTTAGCTCTAAGAGATTGTGAAAACAATTAGAAGCTCTCATATCTTCATTACAATAGACTAAGAAAAAAATTTACTATGCTGCTAGGAAGTCCTGCCTAGTTTACCAAGGAGATACAGAACTCATCTGAGTATGTATAGTTCTGTATTTATTTTTACATATGTATTAATATTAAAATTGATATTGTATTTAACTATTAAGCCACAGAATTTTACTAACATCATACAAGTAGTACCTGGCAATAACTTGACTTCCCAATTGTGCTTACCTTCGAACTGGAATTTTCCCATTTGTGTTTGTTAGAAAGGCCAGCTTCATCCAGCTGAAATTAGGAATGAAGTGTTTTAAAAATAGTATTTCTTAACATTTAATTCTAGATACTTCTATTATTGCCATGTCTGTGAAATGAGTAAAAATAAATAATTGTTCTGCAGTAAAAACATTTTTTTGTAACTTTTTAGAGCAGTTCTTTATCAAGGCAAAAAGCAGCCCAAAAGAAACAGTACATCAATTAACACAAGTGTGAAGACAAGAAAGACTCATGGGGGTTGTTTGCATATGCATCAATGAAAGAAAAAAACAGACAAAACTTAAAAACATACCATATCATATCAATAAATCAAATGAAGAGGTGCAAAGTCTCCTTTCCTGAGCAGGTGAATGACTTGAGACCCTTCCTGACCACAGTAAAACATAAATCCTAAGCTAATTTATCAGTGTGATTTTTATAACATTGTTTTGTGGTGTTGAACTATGAAAAACAATATTTTTTTTATTTATTTTTTTTTTTTTTTAATTTCAAGAAGGAAAACACAGGGACAGAAAAATAAAAGGGAAAGGAGAAGAAAGTAACTTACTGTTTCTTGAGACACGTCATTGGACTGACATTGTTAGCTCTAAAGTTATGTATGATGGATCCAAGCCCTTCTACCCATTGCTGAAAAACACAGAAAGACAGAAACACCAAATTAGGAAAACTGAAGAAGTAGGAAAGTTTATCTTGGAGGAAGGTTCTTTTTTTCTTGCAGCTACAGATAATAACTGCAGCTGAGATAAAAACCTGCCCACTTCACAGCCTGCAGCACCATGGAAAAGTCCAGCCTCATTTTACCAAGTACTATTTCATCCTTCACTAAACAAAGAGATTGCACTTTCCATTCTTCCAAATACTACCTGTAGCATAAATGGTGCTATTAAAACAGTTTATTTTCAGCAAAGGCAAGCAGTCCATTGATTGATTTACTAAGCATTCTATTTATAGCTTCTATAAACACATGCCTCCCTTTGAGTTGTGGCTGGCAATATTAGTTATTACTAAGCAAGATTATACAATATGTGATAATGTATTTAACCAATCCACAATCCAGAGAGGGAATGAAACAAAATATTAATAAGCTAAAGGAAACCTCAGGGAGGCACAACAATTGTTCATTGAAACTGATCTCATCTAACACCATGTTACATATTCAAGTCCTCCTTGTTTTCTGGCTTTCGTCCTTAAAAAATAAAGCATTCCTGTAATCACTGGGATGATTTTCAGCCAACAGCAGCATTACAGCACTTATGCAATTCCTTTTTATGGATATATTTTTTTCCTATAGCTCGTACCTAGACTTTGTAATACTGCATAGAAGTTTAAGGATAAGCCTCTAACATAAACATTCATCGATTCAACAAGAATCCTGGCAGGATTAAGCTATAGGAGAAGAAAAAAAAAAAACAAAAACCCGACAACACTACAAGCCAAGTTTTCTCTCAATTATGCCATTGTTATGCTAGGATTACTCAATAGATAATATACACTGTGGAACTGAGATGGGATTCGGTCTGCTGCTTAACATTAGACTTGTGAATAAAGAAGCTTCTTGCTTCTGGCCAAATTCTGTGCATGTAGCTTGAACTGACTTGGGCAGGATCCAGAATTTGACACTTAGAAATAGATGCAGATGAGTTTATTTTTCTTTCATGAATAAGAGCTGTACATCTGTGAAACAGATGAAAAAAAATCATTAGTAACATAGGAGGAATACTAACATCTTTGGAAAATGGTATTTTGCAAATGGCAGGCAGTAAATCCCAATGGGTTAAAACAAGGCCTAAAGTGTCAATTCAGCAGATAAACACATTTAAGCAGACCCTTGCACTCATGACACATCACAAGCCCATGACAAACTATCGTTTAAACAAGAAATCATCAGTCAGACCCCCTTAAAAATCTATTTGCTTAGAACATTTTTTAATATTTGAGTATTCCTTTTCATACTATTCTTTTTAAGAAGTACTGCATAAGATATGCATACAAATAGAGACGTGTGTATCAGAGAATCACTTGAAAATAGAAATTTAACTTATGAGAAAAACTAGCATTTGGGGTTTTCTCTGCTGTGTTTTCATGCTTGAAAACAACCCAACATTAACTGCCCTCCCATTTATCTTTTCCCAGCTGCAAGAATAAGTTGACGTGGTAGTAATTGTATGGGTACACTGTCTACAGACATAAAGAAAGCCAAGTTCAAGGGAAGAGATGATATTATTTATTAGAACTGATATAACTAGATAAAACTTGTATTTTCCTACAAATGTTACCTCACCTAATATGATGTAGGAGTAGTGCTTGTGATAATTTCAGGATAAATGCTTGAACAAGTCATAAATATATTTTAGCCTCTTAGAACTGTGGAAATTTAACAAACATCATTCAATTATTCACCTTAATTTTTTGTGGTTTGTTTGTTTTTCATGGATGTAACATTACTGCTGCATTAACACCATCACAGCTCTACAAAAATTTATCCTCTTATAATCTGGATTAGTCTATAGCCCCTTAAAAGCTACTCAGCCTTTCAATTCTGACACACAAAGTAAACCAGCATAAGCAGCACAAACAAAAAACCACTGCAAAATTAAATTATGCAAAATGCATGCTGTGAATAAGCTACAGTCTTCCAAAACTCTCATTTTTTTGCTAAAATAGAAACATCAGTGCATGTCGTGGTTTGCGCCCAGCCAGTAACAACCGGGCCTCTGCTCACTCACCCCACACCCCCACTGTGGGATAGGGAGGGGACAACCCACCCAAAGGCTCATTAATTGAGACAAGAATAGGGAGGTTTTCACTCCACAATTATGGTAACAGGCAAAACCAGACAGACTCAACCTGGGGAGAAAAAAAAATTAATTTAATCTATTAGGAGCAAGAGAAAACATGAACAGATGTTAATACCTTCCCTACACCCCTCCCTTCTTCCTGGGCCCAAAATTATTTCATTCCTGCCTCCCCCTCAGCGGCACAGGAGTGGGGTTTGTGATCAGTTCACCACACATTGATTCTATCATTCCTTCCTCCTCAGGGGGAGGAATCCTCACAGTTTTCTCTGTTTCAACGTGGGGTCCATTTCATAAGAGGGAATCCTCCATGAACCCTCCATCAGGAATACCTTCCATGTGGTGCATTCCCTCAGGAACAGACTGTTCCAGTCCGGGCTGCCCATAGAGTCCCCACCTGCTTCAGAACCTGACACAGGGTCCACTCTATGGCTGCAGATTTACATCTGCCTCACCATGGCCCTCCATGGCTGCAGATGCACATCTGTTCCCACTGTGGTCCTTCGTGGACTACTCCACCATGCTCCTCATCCACGGGCTGCAGGGGGACAGCCTGCCATCTCACCACAGGCTACAGGAAAATCTCTGCTCAGGCACCTTCTCCCTCTCCTTTCTCACCAATTTTGCTATCTCTGCTCTGGCATTGCTCTCACCTCCTCCTCTTCTGCCAGTCTTTTTGGCAGTTTCATTTCCCCTTTCTTGAATATGTTCCTCGCAGAGGTGCATCCAGGTTCTCTAATCTGCTGGGCCTTGGTAGCTCCAGAATTGGAGCTGGGGAAGCTTCCAACAGCTTCCCACAGGAGCCCCCCCAGTGCAAAACACCACTGCACTAAACTGAGACAGTGAAGTACTGGCAACGTCACTATTTCAATGGGAAATATAGACAGAGAGATGCCTTCTGATTTGAAGGCAACAGATTACAACTACATCAGATATAACAGTATTGAACATTTAAAAGCTACTTCCGTCCATCAAGAAGAGCTGTCAAAAAGGAAGACTGTTAGAAACAACCAAACAACAAACAAGCAAAGAGAGAAATCAATACATTAACCACTTACCAAGTAATTTCTTTGCAGGAATTGTCTTAATGATTCACACTTTAGAGGACTCTCTAGTCCTTTTTTCAATGCTAATGTCCTTTCCTGATAGCGATGCCAAATCAGGAACTGCATTGTCTGACACCAAAAGAGCACAGAGCTACAGCCAAACACTGACAAACCACAAAAGCATCACATCTCTGCTGGCACCACACAAAGGAGTAACCTGAGTCTCTTGTCCATCTATGAATCATCCTTACATTGGCACAATGTCCCCTGGGCAAGACACGGCAGTTTGAGAGACACGTTTCCTTCTCTGTGCCACACCACACAGCTGCACTACAATGTAGCATCTGGCCACTTGTACTTCAGTTTGAGGCTAAAGCAATTTCTGGAGCATTTCATCAGATATTCCCCATGGTTACCAGCTGGCCCCAAATTAACTAGGAATAAGAGAATTTAGGGGGAAAATAATAATAATAAAAAAAGCTTCTGAATTGTGAACATACTATATTGAAGCAAAATGATGTAAGATGAAAAAATTTCCTCATTCACAAATAATATACAAGCTCAATGCAACACATTGAAACTCTCTGACAGCTGGTCAATACAACATCCTTCTGAGCCACAACAGTTTCCAAATAACAGCTGTCTTCATAATCACCTTTAAGGCACTGTGATCCAGTACACAGATATTCACAAAATAACCAAAGCCTGAATATTCCAACAAATGTCAAGCTAGCAATATCCTGCTTTCCTGACAACAAACCATTCCCAGATTCAGTATACACTTGTCTGATGACCTTGTGGAAGGGATGAAGGAAGAGCTCAGCTTTTCTCAGCTAACACACTACAAAGAACATAGCAGCAGCCATAGTTGTGTGCTATGAGAGCACTCCTTATTCTACAGATGAAGCTGTAAGACCTGTAAACATGTGGAAGTTAACAGAAATAAAGATCCTGAACTCTCTTCTTTCATACTCAGCATTATAAATCACTATCTCTCCAAAGAAGACAAATCCCTGAACAAGATGACATTCTGAAATGAGATAGGTAAGAAACACTTCATTTGGGTCTTACAGAAAGTAGAGTTACAGAATGCTTTTTGTAAAACTAAAGTATACATTTGATTTTAATGCCAGATGAACAACCATCAAAATAAGAAACAAAACCAAGTATACCTTAAACACAGCCCCTTAGGCTGACAGAAAATTTAAATGAAGGCTGGAATAAGCAAACTGTTGTTTTTCTCTAATAAGGTCAAACAGGTCAAATATCTTTATTAAGGAAAAGGTGCAATTAAAAAAAAAAAAAAAAAAAAAAAAAAAAAAAAAGATCAAAGAAGCACCCAGATTTTGCTGTGGTACTGAAATGCTCCTGAAGCACTTAGTGACCTTGCATTAGCTGGGATTCATCAATGAAACACAGGACATGCAAATAAATTCGACATCTTAGCTCCCTTTTAGCCATCAACATTTCATTTAGGAGGGTTAAAAAGGGCAAAAATTACTAAAGGCTAAAACTCACTGTAACCTATAGCTCACAAAATTCTAGACAAGGTCATCCATGGTTTATTTACAGATGAGATCAGTACCATCCAGACCTCCTGAGATTTCATCCTCACTTTTTTTTTCAGCGCAGTTTCTCTGCAGTTGTACTCTATGTAATTCAAACATGAGGAAAGCTGGGGAGGCAAGAGGCACTGCCCTCTCATTTTGATATTCACTGCCTCTGAATGGGTGCCAGAGCCAAGGGTTTGATAGCTTGAAGGTTCAGGAAACCCACAGAGCACAAGAGTTGTGTTCACCAACTCTTACCAAAACAGACAGGGTCAGGTACTTTGCCCTCACCCAACAATGCTGTCACCAGTAGATGTCCCTCTCAACACAGCTATCTCAGAAGTATTTCTGGGGTATGAAAATTATCATACTTCTAATGCAAGTCAGCAAAATCAAGGAGACTAGACTAATGTAAAAAAAAACCAAAAACAAAAACAAAAAACCCACACACCAAAAAACCAACAAAAACCAAAACCCAAACTTATTCCCCACCTAACCAATTGCAGCACAGACTTGCAGGATATTGCCATGAAAATCCTGCTACAAAGATAAAAGGGACTCTTCCGACTTGCAAGTATTTAATTTTGAAGGCTGAGGCTCAAACAGGCACTCTGTACTGGGAGTTGCCTGATGTGTCCAGACTGCTACCAACCTTCAAGAAAGCTTTCCACCCCAGAATGTTTTTTCCAGCATCAGAGGGCTCTAATGTGAAAGCAGCTGTAAAACTCACTTTGGCTGCTTTTGGATACAGGCTAAGACAAACATAGTGGAGCCTCACACAGTAAAATGGACCTCCTGGCTATGGAGAACCAAGAAAAAAAGCCAAAACAGCAGAAAAACAAGCACAATGAAATCACAGACATTTAACTGCAGGCTGGCTAGGATATGTAGACTTCTGTAGAGAACATGATACTACATACTTGGCACAGGGCTACCTGCACAAGTAAGCAGCGGTCATATATTTAAGAGAGTCATAGTTGAGAAATGTTTCTCACATAGGCTATGGGACATAAGTCACATACTAACATAATGGGACATAGAGAACACTGTTAGACTTCAAAAGTTCTGTTCAAGTATGTTCTGCAGGTTTCTTGGAAAGTTTTGCTTTGAAACATCAAAACAAACAAAAGCTTTGGGAAAATAGAACTTTTCTGTAACGTCTCTGTGGAACATTCCTGTGAGAATATTCTTCAACCTTTTATAGGTGCCCTTCTAGCAATATGATTTGGCTGAATATTTAATGTAGCTTGTTTCATGGAAAAAAAGTGAGGGTCAACCAAACTAAACATTTTTGCAAGTCAAAAAGAGCCATATCATAACAAGAGCAAAAAAAAAAAAATCAGCCTGAAGTGTTTCATCCTAGCAAAAACATGATGGTCCGTTTAACCATTTTAAACAAACGGAATTAAGTTTTTAAAAGAAAAATATTATTCCAACTGAAAAGCTGAGATGTTCAATAATGTCAAAATGAAATGCTTTCAACTGCAGTCATCTTCAACACTGTAATATTATTACCTCTATGGTAAAGCTTGCATTTTACCTTTATGTTGTGTATCAGCATGAGTAATAAAGCACTTCAGCACCTGCTATTCCTTCTGGTGCCTCACAACTTAGCCACTAACATGTGACTCACTGCCTCAGTGAGTAACACATCTGTAAAATAGATCTATTTTCTATCAAATCCTACTACACCAGTGTAAAACTTTATTCCGCTCTCCTTCCCACCCTGTCTCCCCTGTGGCTGCACTCTTCCCTACCTACTGCCAGAGGAATGCTGCGCATCAGCACTTCTCAAACAAAGGTTATCTTAAACACTGGTGTGAGCTTCACCCCTCAGTAGGCAACACAAGTGCTTCCTTGAGGTAAATTAGGAGCGTTTACATACAGACCTCCTGCTAGCAGGGCAGTGGGAACAATACTTTCTGGCCAAAGTGTAGAAACTATCAGCTGGAAAAAGACCTTCCCAACAACACAGCTGGATCTGGGTAACCACAACTGTCAGGAAAAATCCATTCAATATGCAGTAATATTAAAGAATGTCAAAGGAGCTGACTTGTTGTAGGTTAGTTTTTAAAGTAAAACTCCTTGGTGCATTGCCAAAGTGGATGAGCAAAGAAGACAACAAATCCAGATTTTGGATTGCAGAACTACAACAGCTTTATTGGACATCTGCCTGCTTTGGATAGGCAGCCTACATGAGATACACTAAGGCCTCACATCAGCGTTATATCACTTTTGCACTAAGGAAATTTGCCCCCAAATACTCACTGGACTTTCCAAATGTCCTAGATTGAGGAAAGCAGATTATAAGATTAGTAGGTCACAGTAAGTCCATCTGGGAAATAAAAAAGGAAAATACACACATATGGTTGTACCTAATATATATATGTGTGTGTGTGTGTGTGTGTGTGTGTGTGTGTGTGTGTTTTAATTTTAGCTCACAGTAACTTATATAACCTGACTCAACAAGGATTCCAAACATCAGATTTAAAATTCCCCCTATAACAGTCACCCTCTACTACCACAGTGGTGTTGCTTCATGAACAGACCATGACAGCTGCTTGCAATCAGAGAGTGAGTACACCCTATTTCATGGTTGTTTTGTTTTAAAAGTGGAAATGAAAACAATTTCTTAGCTGAAAACACCAATAAAATTTAAGTAGATAGAATGTAAATACCAGACTTGGAGCTTGGAGACAAGTGGAAAGATAATAAACACACTCTTGGTTTTGGAATAGTTTCACTTGGAGCTCAGCGCTGACTTGGCCAGACCTGCTGAGCACATCATCTCAAGAGGCAGAAGAATGTGGTGCTGCCCCAGGGCAGAGATGATAAGACAGCCCGTGCTGAGCCCTGCTCGACAGTGCCCACAGCATGCAGCAGCTCTGCACATGTCCACCCTAAGGGACTTTCACCTCTACCACCCTGTCTTACCCACCTGGCATCTGCTTCCCACCAATACCACTCCTTACAGGGGAAGCCTGAAGAAACCAGACATTTGATTAATCTTCTTTGTCATGGTTACTCAGTCCCATTATAATCCAGCCTCCAGTGAGTAACAATTACTTTTTGTCCAATTGTAAAATATTATCTATAGAAGCAGAAAACCTTTTTGCCCTTTTTCTGGACAGAAGAATTCTGGGCTTTTGAATCTGGATCTCTCACCAAATTCCTTTGTTTTGAAGTATCCCAATCTGATGCCAACCAATCCTGATCTTGGTTTATCTGAGGAAGGACAAAATATCTACAGCAAGTAATTCATGCCTTCCTTATGGCAACAGGGAAGGGAAACAGCAGAAACCATACAGATGCATCCTTTACACATACCTGGGCTGCTTAAGCTACACTCATTGCCCTTTCTCCAAACTCTTGCCTTTGTCCTTTCACAAGTGGGGCTTACTATTAAATGTGGATTAGACTACTGCCAACTGCAGTTACAAGTACCACAGCCATTTAATGCCACACAAAAACTCACTTCTAGAGGAGATTAACTATGTCCCAGAAGAAAGAAGTCTTCTCATGCGTAAGAGAATTAAACATGAAAAGTCCTACCTAGAGATAACTCCCAGAAAACTTATTTTAGCACAAGCAGTATAGTAGCCATTTGATGTACTCACCACATAAAAAAAGGCCAATACAATACAGGCCAAATGACTCCCCATATACCCATAGCCCTTCTGAAGGCACAGCTTTAGGTGCAACTTAGAAAGCTCTATGTTGGTTTTGGCTTGATCACCTTTACCCATTTCCCTTGTACCTCAAACTTACCAGATCAGACAGATCACCAATGTACACAACTTCTGGATATACACTGTGGTGGAAAAAACTCCCAGGTGTAGAACTCTCCACTTATGGGTTTCTCATAGCCTGCCTACAAACTGACTGCAGTATTACAGACCATTTTTTGTAATCATGGAGGTTAATTAAACAGTAACTCTTTTAGATGGTATAATTAAATTAGCTCACCTGTTTTGGCAGTCTAGGTAACTGGCTAATGTACTCCTCACAAACCAACTAGTCAATAGATTATTGAGATGTAAGGTGGCTAAGAAACTAAACTTGAACTTTCTGTTTTCAGAATAAATCAAAGACACTGATGGGTTAAGTATAGAAGTGAATGTCGCCAGTATCTCCTTTACTTTGCATCTTAAATGTTTTTGAAGCATATCTGTGGCACATTATTTGCCTGAAAGCCTGTAAGTTGTACAAGGATTTCTCCTATCACAGAGTTTACTCAGTACTGCCGGTATTGAAGGAGGTATGGATCCAAAGCAACAAAATTGAACCAGGTCTGCCAAAGGATTTAGTGATGTTGCATTCAGCAAACAGATACTCAGTTTTAAAGGAGTTATCAGATGTGTATTACTGATCAGTACTCAGTGCTGCTCACACAGGCAAAACAGATTACATTATACTGTAAGTACATAAAATCAGACATGAAAAGCAAGTAATGTGTATTTTTAAAATGTCTTAAATCTCTGGATCTAAGCTAGTAGCATACTATCAGTATTCTGGATCAAGTTTCTTGGAGCATCTTGCAGCAGACAGATGGAGCACTAGACCTTGGCAGAGCCACAGAACTTGCATTATGAACTGAATGTTAAGCTCTCAAGAAAGATGATGTGTAAAAAGCACCATTGTTTTCTTAAGAATGTTGTTCTGTATCAACGGGAAACAGAAAAGAACCTGATTACACTGGAATCCCCTTAACTGTAGAAAATTTTCTTTCCTGCTTTCATCTTTTCAAATAATATGAGCTACCCAATACAAGTAGGGTATCACTTAACAAAACTTTGGAGGGATGAGCTCCATCCACAAGGAAAATTATTCCCTTTAGCATCCCCGTGTGTTACAGATCTCCTGCATGATCACCACATATTATGCAGAGACACTGAACGGTTGAGGGAATGCTGTGTCCTATATTTAATGGTCTCTTGGTGTCTACTTTTGATAAATCACCACACAGACAGAATCTGATAACTATTTCACCATAGCACATGGACACATTACAGAATGCTCCAAATTAATGATTGCTGTCCTTTTGTAGGCCGTGACAGCAGACATTCAGTCAGCCAAGCAGCCTGCCTTACTTAGGAAAAATAATTTGGTGCTGCTGAAGAGCCCTCTTTTTGTTTTTTTGACTCCCACACAGTCTTTAATTGTGAAATACCTTGGCTATTTCTGTGTTTTCTGCTACCATGAAAGTGAAGCTGATGTTCACCAGATCTGTGCCACTGCAAACACACACGATTCGTCCTTCCAACTCATTTTCTGATTTTCCAACAGCCTCAAGAGCAGTTAGTATTTTGGGATCCTGTTAAACAGAATAAATAACATTACATTTCCAATACTTTTGTTACACAATGCATTATGGTAAAGAAGCATTTCCATCTCCATATACATTAACCTTTTCCAGTCATCTTAAATGAGTACTTGCATTCAGAATTGTTGTGTGTAAATGTGAAAAACAACATATTCTAACAATGAGGATCATGACTGTAAGAACTCAGTAATAAATGAAGTATTTAAAATATATTTTAGAAAATTAAAGATAACATTGTACATATTTCCATCACCAAAAATCCAGAAAATTTAATCACTCCAAGGATTGGAAATAGAGGAACAGTATTAACCTCCAAGTAAAATTTACCCTAATAAGGGTAAATCCATAATTACTGAGAATTATGATCTGTGTGACTTTTCGGCTGCTTCTTCATGATATGTTGTACAAGCTGGTAACTCTACTGAGGGTCAGGGGGTATAGATTTAATGGACATAAAGAGCAAGCTACTTATATAAAAACAGAAGTGAAATCTGAAGGATGTTGGTATAGTTGTCAGCACATGAAGCATGGGGTTACCTGCACCACCACATCTCATGCCCCTTCTCTGTGGGGAAAAGATTTTAGTCTGTATTCCCAAGAGAACTACTAAGAGATGGTTATCTAAAGTTAACACAGAAAACACTTAACACATGAAAGTGCAAATGCAGAGGTGCTAACAGACATCTTGCTTCTTAACAAATTCTCTAAACTAAAGGTCTGGAGGAGGGAGACCCACAATTCACTTCAAAAAATTCTCAATTTTCCTTGTGAAGAATAACACTGGAAGAATTTCTAAAGTGTTGGCTTCTTCCAGAACTCCTAGCTAGTATTTTTGTTGATATTTTACATATAGGAAGAAAATTTGGAATGTGAAACTTTTTTTCCAGATCTCTAAACCAAGTATCACTGTTAGAAAAAAATTTTAAAATCCTGATAGGTTCTCTTAATGTCTGATGTTCAGCTTTTGCCTCAGCCCAAATGCTGATTACTCTATTAAATCAGAAAGACCAGCTTACAAAACCTTCCCACTACAATCATACCAAATCACTTGACTTTAAAACTTAAAAATTTTAGAAAGTAACCACAAAATAAAAGCTGTGTTGCTGGTATTTTTTAAAGAAATCAGCATCATCCTGCATTTCACCTTCAGTTTAGATAGTCTTTGTTTAAATGAAAGGTATAAATTGACTATAGAGTACCTTTGGTACAGCTCCAAAACGAACACTGTTGATCAGGGAACATTCTAATACCTGTCCTTCCTGAAATGGCAAAAAAAAGTACAAGTTCAAATGTCTGTTGACATATGGCTCCATTAGGAATTGCAGCAAAAATAAACACTGAATCTTATTTACAAACACTGTTAACACAAAACACTGTATTTCCCTTTTATATCAGTTTATTCCCTCTTAAATACTTCACTTTTGTCAATTCTAAAGGAGCAAAGGCTAGATTTGCAAATGAACACAATATTTAAGATTTTTTTAAAACCACATAGAATATAAACTAAGAGCCATATTATCTAATATATATTCCTGAGACAATTGTAATATACCTTTCCTTCACTTTTCCAGCTCAGAAAAAAGCCAAATTCATCCACTTGGAAAAGACAGTTGCTTTCAAAGACAAAAGATTCCTAGAAAAAAATAAAATGCAAAGCATTACGTTAGTCAGTTTGACAGATGTTATAAATTTTTTTACTGTTAAAAAATGAGAGATTGTTACATTTGTTCCAAAATGCCTTCCCGGAGAATATGCTTTTCCAAAGCAAGTAAAAATCAGGGAGTCAGGTATTTAAAAAATGACCATTTTTATTGATTTGTCTTTTTTGCTGTCATTTGAGACATTGTGATACACTTAATTTTTTCCTAATTCTTTGCAAATATGAAGATATGTTTAGTTCAACAAAAACAGTGATTCTTACCTATTAAAAAAACTTTAATGAACTGGAACTTTAAAAAATTCATTAAAAATTATTTGCTTCTAAATATGTGAAGGTTAAAAATTTGCAATTTGCCAATACCACTTTCAGGGTGAAATTACTACATTCCATTTCACCACTGAGAATTTGGAAAGCACTTTTCTTTGACTCTGACAGTTTGCATGTCACGAGCATTTTGTAGTCAAAGTATCTGGCAAGTAGATGAAGGATATTGATTTGTAGAGAAATCAAGAAAGAATGGCATACCAAAGAAACTAGATAAGGTAAAAAAAAAAATCAGATTAGCTGAATTAAAAAAGAAATTTTCTCCATACACCTTCAGCCTCAATTAACACATCATAAATTAAAATAAAATGCAGGATAACACTGTGCAGAATCAATCACTTTTTAAAGAACAAAAGAATCCAGGACTTCCTGACTCAATTGAAAACCAACAAGCAGCACTGCTTACTGTTTCAGACATCAGTGCCATCAGTTCCATGTTAGAGACTCAGGTACCTCTCTGAAATGCCATCTCCTCCCTTGGGGACACAGCAAGGGCAGTAGGCACATCAATTTATACATCTGTTTTTGAGCAAAAGACCTTGCATACAGGACAATTTGAATTTAGGTAAAAAAACCATGTAAAAACTCCAGTCCATGGAGTACACATTTAAGTCCACGTCCAGGTTACTCTGAGACATGTCCCCAGCCCAACCTGGAATGAAGGACAACATGGGGCAGCCACAGGAGCCTTTTTAGAGTCTGCCATGGAACAGGGCACCGAGTGGTCTGAGGAATGGTCACATTCCAGTCAGGTCTTATCCTGGATTTGATGCTGGGCAAGAAGTAAAGCAAATTCCTAGATCCATGGTTGTCTAATTTCCTTCAGCCCTCCTAGACAGGCACAGCCAAAGAGGATATGCTGTATTTGGGGTAACTGCTGCTTTTCACAGGACACAGTAATTACTGAATGATGTCTACCACTTTTGGCCAACATTTTGGGTCCTCCAATGAGATTTATATGTTTTAAGGACTGGCACACTGCAGTTTTTCATCCAAGTAGCAATCAACTATGTTAATTTTACAGGGCAGAGGAGGTGAGAAAGTATAAAGCTGCTGCACCCCTGTCTGGGCTAACACCACTATCTGTGAGTTTCCTGCATGCACTGCTCTGTCCATCTTTCCCCACCATAACTTCTATTTTCCTGCATTCACCCTACCACTCATCCCTGATGAGACCTACTTATTGCCAGACACCTCAGATTTACTACTTTTACAGCCATCAGAATCTCATTTCACATAAAAATGCAGCAGGCTACCAATCAAAAGCAACTCTCTCTTGCATTTCAGAGAAAGGTTACTCACACAAAAAAAGAAAGGCAACTTCTTTTTTTCATTTACTGTATCCCCATCTATCAAAAAGCCCCTGATACACCAAAAATGATCTCACAATGGTATACATGTAAACTGCACTCATGTTGATGGTTCTACCCTATCCTTGACCTATTAATCAAATTATTACTTCTGCAATATTTCTTCTTGTATGGTAAAAACACACCTAACATCATACCATGTAGATGCAACATGACCAGTAAGATTCCTAATCATGTCTGATTTTTACTTTCCATATTCTGCTGGGATAACCCTGGTCCAGACTCAGATTTTTCAGCAGTCAAAAACAATAATGCTTGGCTCAAAATATATTTCCACAATTTTGTAATCCTTCTGCTTAAGGGACTCATCTATCAGCAAAAGCTGGATCAAGGCATTGCTCCATGTGAAAATGACCCAGATTTTTCTAGCAACTCAATGAAATTTGGCCACGTGTTTCCTCTCATGCTGTACTAGAGGTGTTTAGTCACCCAGACTCTGTACCAGGATTTCTGTGTCCCCATTTTGCACTGACCTGCTGTATGACCTTAGCTCACTTTCTACGTCTCTTTTCCCCAACATAACCTTTCTGTTAGGGTGCAGAATTAAGCACAGAAATTCCATGAAAATCAGAAGCCTAGATCTGAAACATTTTCCTTAAAAATTGCAAGTAAGTGTAAGGATTGGATCTTGCAATGTTTGTATAGCATTTCTATAAAAATGGTCTCTTCCTTGGGTAGGCTATTTAGTCAGCACCACAAAACAATTAAGTAATAAACCATGTATATCATAAATCTGACCATATCAAACAGCCACATCATCAAGTTTACAGGCTACAGATCTTAACTTCTGAGTCACTGTTGGTTTTTACAGCCCTTGATGATTCCTGTAACCTTGCAGATAAAATATTCAGTTAGTCACCCAAGTGAAAAGCCTTTTGATGTTTCTAGAAGAGTCCCCTTCAAGGAAACAAACCAGGCTTCCAACTGTACCATTGCAAACCTGGAGAAAACTGCAGTAAAACTTGCAGCAAGCAGTGGAGTTACCATTATGGATGGACAAACAACATTTTGTTCCACATGTGGCAAGTAAGAACCCTGTTCTATAGGGTTTTGGAAGTAAATTCAGATGCAAAAAAACAGCATTGGGTGCTACCATGTGACCCCACATCTGTCCAGCATTATCTAGGTGCCTGCTGGGTGCATGACCTACAGTGCAAAAATATTACTTTTTGAGACGTTTCATTCACCCTATCACTACATGAAGGACTCAGGTGCCTCACTGAACATTCTTGATCTCACATGAAAATTTGACCAATTAAACTCCTTTTTATAACTGCCCGTTTTCTTTTTCTCTTCTAAGATGCAAGAGAACAACTATAGGCCATAACACCTCACTTGGATCCTTCACAGAATGAATTTCTGGAGCAGTATTTGATGAATAAAGCTTTGATGAACCTCCTTTTCTAAGGAATTTAATGTCCACTAGTATCTTCCTAGTTTATCTGCCCCTGAAACTGAAAACAAATGGTAAACCAACTATCCCTGTCTTGGAAGATCACATGATAAAAAATACTACTTGTGTATTTCGAAAGATGAGAGGAAAATACTAATATCTCTGAAGGCACTTAGCACGTATTTTCAATTTTTAGAGATTTCCTATCCAAACAAGATTCTCAAAGGCGTATCAATGCTAAGTACAAGCTAAATATCTCAGCGGATTATTTTGGCTAGCTGGGTAAAATGCCCTGTTTTGCATTCCTTTAATCGATTTGGATTAAAGCAGAGCTTAAAGCAGCATCATTGTAATCATCTTTCAGACAGAGTGCAGTTAAATTTTCTATAGAAGCTAAACCCACTCCAGATCTCAAATGATGCATTTGACTCAGAATATGAATGTTTTGTGATCTCTTACTTTCCCTTGAAAGATGCAGGTCCTCAGTTTATATATTTAAAAAAAAAAAAAAAAAAAAAAAAAAAAAGACATAATTCCCTCTTACCCCCTCATTTGATAGATGTAAAAAAAATGGAATTAGTCTCTTTGTTCAGTAATGTGCTTTATTACTCTGGAAAATTGAGATAAAAGATACTTTGATTGAAATCTGCCTTTCTCTTGCTCAGGGCTTATTCCAAATCACACAGATTGAATATATATTGAAGTTTTTCCTTTTAAAAGCAAAAACCTGTATAGCAATAAGGTGTGCTGATATTTCTTCTCCACACACATTTCTGGAGTTACTTGAAAAGTTTGTGCAAAATGAAAGCAAAACATAAAACATTCTGTTAATATCTACATATTTAAGAGGATAGCAAATGACATTCGACTGGCCTCTTACCTCTTCGTATCTATCAAACACTGCTCCATCTTGCATAAAAGAGGGAACTGGCTTCTGCCAGTTAAATTCATACGGTTTTGCCATGATTATAGAAGAAAAACCTGAAATGGAATGAAAAAACAGAGTTCAATTACTCTATTTAAAAGGAGTATTTAAAAGTCTAAGCACAAAAAAAAAGTTACTTCTTTCACTCAGATATAGTAAAATGTCACAGTGTATTTCCAGATCAAGAGTTTTTCTGAAAAGAGTATTTTCATTTCATAACTTTAAAATTGAAAAAATATTTCTAAAATATGTGTTTGAACTTAATTATTTTAAAAAACACTTACTCATTGGCATTGCCTTAGCCTAAATATCATCAGTTCTAAAGTATAATGAGAGTGGGGTTAACACAGCCCCACGTGACACAGAATAGCACAACCTGCAATGTACATGAGTGCTTCTTTTTTACATGAAAACATCAAACCCTAGACAGAGAGATTCTATTTTTTTTTAGCATCCTAAATTGTATACTACATAGAGAACACATGGTTTTCCTCTGTGTTTTGTATTTCAAAAAACATTTATGTTAAATCAAGTCCTGGGTATTTTCAGTAGTATTTTATATTTAACTCATGATATGCAAATTTAAGAATATAAGCAAAACTGTTAATTTAGAATATAATATGGAAGTCATAACCTATGGATCTACCATAAAGCCTACCAAATTATTCACTATACTTTCCAACACTTTGGTGTGTCCCAGGCTATGCTACTTTACACCAGAAAATATCTCAACTACATACTCTGAATTACTGGTTTGTTCTATCTGAAGTGACGGGCACCTGCATTGTTCCTGCTTACTATTGCCACCTAGGACACAGAGTAGCTTGGTTCTTTATTTCTTTATATACTGGACCAGAAACTCCTGCATGAGAGGGAATGCACTTGGCAGCAGAAGGTAAGACTGGCTCACGGATGTCACCACATCAGCTCTGGGAAGTGGTATATGGAGGATGAACACAGCACATGCTTAAAACCATCTGACCCCACATGCTGCTGCCTCTTGCAGTGATCAGAGCCTTACCCATCTTTGCCTGCTTCCCCTCACCCTTCTCTGACAGCCTTTATTTACTGGTGACTGTCTGCAGCAGCACCTTACAGGCCTAAGAGTAACCAGTACAGTTATATTATTTCACCATCACAATGCTGCCATCCAGCCCGAGCAAAGTCTGTCTAAGCACAAAGAATGAAAAGCATACATGAAATATACATACATAAAATTCAAGGAATCACATGACAACCTTTTTAATCTATGCTACGTAAACCATGTTTGTAATGTCTCTTCATGCTAACTCTGATCAGCACACTGAAATATTACCAGTTAGGCAACAATGCTTCCACAGTGTTCTTAGACAGAAATGTCCACTTTGACTGAACCTTAAAGCCAGAATAATGTGTTATTAAAAAAAAAAAAAAAGGATAATCTTGTCTAGCCATTCATCCAAAAATATTCTAACATGAAAAAGAACAAGAACTCAGAGGATAATGTGGTAGGAGTCCACCCATTAAAAGCTTTAAGAATGGGTATTGTGATAGTTTTCTACAAAAAAACATCTCTACTACTAAAAAATGTAAAATAAATCTCGATGCTGCCCATCTGTATCTCCTGTTCCTATTTTGGTCATTGATATGGCAATATAAAAATACACATCAGTTCTCCAAAGTATTAGGAACAAGACAAATTATCTCATCCTCCATACCTGAAAAAATACAATTTTACATTTACATACATACCACCATTAAGTGTTCATTTTTTTTGAAAATGGGAGGAAAAAAATCAAAATAACGTACATGTACTCTCCAATTGAAAAATAAACAAATAAAAAAAAAATAAAAGGAGGCTAAACAATATTTAAGACTACTCAACTGTACTTTTTTTTCCTGGATGAAGGGATGAGGATTGATTTGAACAAAATAGAAGATGTGGAACTAAGTCAAAGACGTGATCAGCTACACTCGATATCTTATCAAAAGCCCCTCTTTCTTTTTGCCATCCCTGGGCGTTTGGCTTGTACCACTCTAAAAGTTATAATACCTCCTGAGGACTGTGAGATATTTTGAGATGCATTCAGGGGATGTGCAAAATTACTTAATGTTATTAGTTTTTAAAATACATTTACAATTTTATGGTCTCTTCCAGTTTAGATCAGCATAGAGCTGCTTTTTCCTCATTCCATGGTGGAAGCTGCATGGTAGGACAGCCATCCCATTGCAGTAGAATGATGGTATCTTGTTCTACACAACTCACTGACTTAACACAGTAGCTCAGTATAATCACATCACCTTGAAAATTTATAGCTTTTCCTTACAGCAAAGCAATGCTTAGAGAAACACAGCCTCAGAAAGCTGTTTCATCACTTCACATGCTTTGTTAGTTGCAATCTTGAAACCATAACCAACAAAACCCCATATGAAACAACAGATCCTCAAAGGTCTTCAGAACTTAACCTTTAAAAATACACACCTGAAGCACGGAACACATTCCCTTAGCAGTTTAAATGACTTCTACTATCAGAACATTACCAAGAAGAAAAGTTACTTTAAACATGATAGGTAGCTCATGCAGGAATATATGCTGCCAGCATGTGAAGTCCTGAGCAAAGCAGATGCATTTTGTGTTAAATCACAAGAAATGGGATGATACTCTTAAGACTGTGAAAAATACTCTTCCAGAGTTCCTAGCACGTATACATGGCATTTATCCTTTTTTACTGCCATCGAGCCCCATATAGACAGATTTTAAAACAACTCTGCAACTGCTCTGAACTCCTGTACAACACACATCATAATATTCCATCCAGCACCAGACACTTTGAACCCTGGATGTAAAGAGTGCTTGATCAGACACTTATTTTGCAGATAGATTTAGCACTACAAACATGCACATTATTACCAGTCTGAGGCTTCATCATCCAGTCAAAAGAACATAGCTCTGCAAGAAATCCTCCTTTACAGTTATCTTTTCTTTGCCTGGGTTCTCACAGAGTATGAAGTTGTCTCCTTATTTCATCACTAATAAATTAAAGGGATCAAGTGCTTCACTTTGTTCTGTGATGCACATTTTTCAAGTCCTGGAGTCAGGCTGAGCCCTTTCCACTTCTCCAGCTGCCTTTCTGAAGTCAGGGGTCTGGATCAGGACACAGTACCCCACAGCCCTCTTCATACAAGGCAGAATCACATGCATAAGCTTGTGATTCATACAAGCCAGAATCTTATTTGCATAACCCTCCATTTAGCTGCAAGAAAACATGATTTATTGCTCATAATTTATCAGGCAATCAAGTTGTCTCTTCGGGGACACAAGCTCCTTGCTATTTACCCTCTTACCAATCTTCCCTAGCTCTGCTCTCCTGCTCTCTCACAGGTCAATACAGTTTACAGATGAACTGAGACAGATGAAGTGTGAGGGAGAGATGGCTTGAGCACATGTAGCAAGGAATCAGATGAATTGTAACAAATAAGATTTTTTAAGCTATATGCTTTGGCAGCTGTGCAGAAGGTGAAGAAAATTCTCTCTGCCTTCAGAAAAGCTTTTTTTCAGCCTCTCATATATCTAGCACTTCTTAAAAATCCATTCTTCCATGAAGCTGTTAGCTTTTAGGATCACAAAAAAACCCCAAATACCCCAAACCAAAAAAACCCCCCAAATATTCCTCTGCCACTCTCTGGAGCTCTGTTCACCTTTAGAAGTTTTTAAGCAGCTTAAAGAAAGTAAAAAATGAAAACAACCCCACCCACCCATCAAACCTGAACAAACATGACATTCTAACATTCATATGGTTGCAAATATTTGGATGCATATAGTATCACCATGATGAGTCAAGAATTACTCTCTTTAAAGAAATTTAAAAACACTGAAATGTGTGGAGATTCAACTAGGAGAGACAGAAGATTTAGGAATTAAATATAAAGACAGTAAAGTTTTGATTTTAAAAATTTGTAACAGCCTTTAAAAATTAAATTTTTTTTTCTTACTTATTTAAGGTTCCTACAGTATAAAAAAGCCTCAGAATACATACCATTCATAAATGCAAAAAGAACACTCATATAAAACACAGCTCAGGACTTCATCAATGACCACAAGGGAGAGGTAGGTGAAGTCTCTCAAGTGCAATAGTAAAATGCCTTTTGAGCCATCTCTCTTTTTATTCAACACTGATTTGTACCCAAGAGATGGATCACATGAACAAAAAGGACCTTTGGATTCACCTGGAGTACTAAAAGAATGAGGACACAAAATTAACCATAACCAGAATAGCATTATTTAACACACAAGTCTTTCTCTTTTGTCAGCTTGGGTGTACTAAGCTAAATCTGGGGTGTGGGAGGTGAAGGGACTACAAATCCTGCTTTTTTTCATTCTTCTATCAAAAGAAGGACAAGGTGTGGCTGAACAGGAGGAGGAAAGGACTCTGTTAATACAAAGCAGACAGATGTTTGGGGAAAGAGGTTATATTCTAAACTAACCCACAGGGCTTGCTAGCATGATGGATAGGATACTTCTTGGATCCCATAAACATCCTGTCACTGTTAAGACACTTTTGGAAAGGATGGCAGTATTCCTCTGAGCTGATCCCCTCCTATCCAAAACATTGTAGCTCCCCATTTCCGCAGTTTGATTTGCCCCAAATATTAAAACATTACTTGTAATTTTAAAAAATAATTCTTATTTTTGCCTCTACAATGAATTGCTATTTTCTGAATAAAAAGTGAGAAGGCTCCACACTCTGTATTTGTCATTTCACCGCTTACCTCTTCAAAACACACCACCTAAAGCTGGACCAGTTACTATCAATGAGGGTTTCAAGGGCAAAGTATAAGCACCCACAGAACATTGTAAAGAGTTTAGTAATATTACCTAGGCACACCTATTTTTCTTACAGATACAAGGAAGTAATTTTAAAAAAAATAAACTAGAGGTATTTTCCACTCTTTCCCCCTTGAAGTACAAATACCTTTCACCACCACTCCACTTTGGGAAACAAGATTCTTCATAACAAAGACAACCAGATCTCCAACAGCAGATGTCTATAATTTCTTGGGTTTATTATGGAGCTCATCCCAATCCAATAAATTCACCTGCAGTGCTGTAGACTAGAGTGAGGGACTATCTGTAAAAGCCTAGGCAGACAGTGCAACACTAAAATTCTTATAAAAATCCATTGCTCATTTTTAATTATGTTCTTTCACATGAACATACTACAATTGTTTCTAGAGATTTAGAGGAAGAAAACACAGATCTTCTTCTGTTTACTCCTTGGCTTCAAATTTATTTGGTCCTATATGTACCAGCATTACCTTATGCAAAATGCAGAGGTAGGGTGATATTTAAAGACTAAGCTTCAGTTTCTATGCTAGAATATAGAATTCAGACTAAGGTTTGAAAAAAATTAGAAAATAAAAGGCACTGCAGCATGACTCCAATGTAAAAAGGTAATGATGATAACCACGCTACTGAATGGCTGTGGTATCTACACTAAACTGTAAAGCAATTCCAAG
Source organism: Heliangelus exortis (assembly GCF_036169615.1). Lineage (NCBI taxonomy): Eukaryota > Metazoa > Chordata > Aves > Apodiformes > Trochilidae > Heliangelus > Heliangelus exortis. The sequence continues at coordinate 40,479,431 of NC_092424.1, forward strand.
ATTTTACTGCTCTCCAGGCTCTTAGTCAAATTCTGTTGTTTGTTAGTTTTTTCTATTTTAAAATTATTGCTTTTTCAGCAGGATCTTTCTAAATGCATTATTCCCACAGCTAATAAAAGCAATTAAAAACAGTTCTCCCAAAAACAAGGTCCAGAAGGCTTATCACACAAGGTGAGCTGCCTGCTGCAAAGCTGTGCTTCAGGCTAAGAAATGTTTCTGACAGCAGAAAACAACAATTGCTGTGCTGAAAAAGAGACAGTTTTGACTTAATTTAAGGTCTGAATTGATGTTCAGTCATTAGTTATCTGCCAAAAGTGCTTGTCACCCATACATTTTTTGGGATAAGGGGGCTATTCCATTTTGAAGTATGCAGAGACATAGTGCTTAGTAAATACACTTTCTCTGGTATGTTTGCAATATTATGAAAAGAACCTGTTCTGAGAATTAGAAATGTATTTAAATCAAGCCATTACAGAAAATTTCTCAGTCAGATTATTCACTCCCATCTAATTCCTATAAACTTCTTATTTGATTTAGAGAGAGCTTACTTAACAGGGAATGAGGAAAAAAACTAGGAAGACACATCAGCTTAGCTTACCCAGTGAAGACCAACAACTTAACCCTGCACACATGGACACACAAGCCTCATAAAAAATGGGCTTAAACCAGTGTTTACAGTGGCATCAGGTATACTTTAAAAAAGAGAAAAATTGAAATTTGCTCAGGGAACGGCCTTCCATAGAACTCACAAAACCCTCAAACTTCATTAATTCTTAACAATAAATGTGAAATAACAGCCACTACATACATAATAACTTCAATGCAAGAAATAAGATATCTATTTCTTAGAAATTACATAAATTCTTATGTTTTACAAAAAAAAAAAAAAAAAAAAAATAAAGAGCATTGATACTGGTTGTAATGTTATACTATCACTCCACTGAAAAACAGAAAGACACTGAGCCAGTCTCATCCTTGGAACAAATACTTGTATTCCCAGAAAGGTAAATTATTTTTATGCTCAGCAGTAATGTAAGTCACTAGAGCAGATTTTCCCTTTTGAACTAATCCAAATTGATCACCAAAGTAATCTGAACTCATCACATAGCTTCTGATAGGATTGGTCCTCTCGTGCCACCAATTGTAAAATCTTAGGTACTCTTGCAGACCAAAATGAACCTTTAGATAGGTCCACTTGAAATACCTGAAAAAACAACAGCAGCCTGGCAATTTCAACAGTGATGTGTTAAAAATAAAAGGTAAGATTTAACTCATAGTCTACATGCAAACTTCTTCAGCAATAACAGAAACTCATTTATACATACTCCTAGGGAAAGCATGACCTGAATACTAAGCCAAAATGAAGAGCTATCGTAACTGGAATTTAGTAAAAATTAAAATGTTAAAAATAATAAACCATAAATTCAAAACCATAAACTTTACTAGATAAGTTATTTTCATTGTTGTTCTTTCCTTCTAGTGACAGCAAACTTAGTGTTCACATTTTCAAATTTTTACAATAGAGGCAAAAGGCAAGGAGAAAGACACAGATCTTCTCAAAACATGAGTTCAGGAGGGGATATGACCATAATGCTACAAAGTTTAGCAATCTGACTCATCAAAAGATACAATAAATGACAAATTATTTTCATTGACACATAATATGCAGTATCCTTTTAAAAGCAACTCTACTTTTGACTTGTGAAGCGAACTTCATTGAATAATGTGTGCATATGGTGAAGAGCCTTTCCCTGGAACTTTCTGTGTTTTGCCTCATTCCAGTAATAAATATGAAATTGTTTATAAATGTTGAAAGCGCTACAGTTTTATCTTTAACTAAGCAGAAGTGTTAGAGGTGTTCAAATTTTATTTTCTTTTTACTGTAATGTCAAGCATCCCATTTACTGGAAGCCACCTCCTCTCCAGGTAGTAATAAAGAATGAATTGAATTTTTATGAAAGCAATGGTTTTCATAACAGTTGTAAAGATCTTTCTGAATTTTAAATACATGCTACAGCATGTAATGTATTTATACATTACCAGTATTTTGATTCAACCAGCAGTGACTTTTATTAATTACTTCACTCTGTGGCTTTCAATTGAAGACACTGTTAAAACAAAAACTACTTCATAGACTAATTTTGAAAAATTACAAATATGTGGCACTTGCAAGATACCTCAAGTATTTTTCTGAATTACTTAAATTCAAATTCTCTCTTTACAGCCTTTTAAAATCTGACACCTTGTATAACTACAGCAATGCTCCCAAAAGGAAAGGAACATGTCAGCTTTACTAAAAAAACAGAGATTTCAATATGCTCTTGGACAAGTAATACCATACTTATTTTCTACAATTGTTTAATCTGTTGATGACAGATAACATCTTTTAAGTTAATGAGCAGTGTTTCTTCCTTTTACTTACAGCTATCTGATGTACTTGTGTCAAATATTTCAATTAAAATCATGAGCAATTTTAACATCTAGAATTTCAGTTCCTTCTTTTTTTAGCCGCCTTTTCAGTCTTAGTGCTATAAAAGGTCTCAAGTAGAAGTGATTCCTGTACTTCAATGTGATAGGAAGACATAAACAAACATCTGAAATTAAAATCCTAAGAAGAATTCTGGTGGAAGTACAGATAAACACCAAACTGCCTTAAGTGAACATCATTTCTGTTATGAATGCAAGAGTTTGGGGATCCCAGGACATAAAACAACTGCAGAATTCTAAGATCAAATTATTAACTACAAATACCACAGAAAAGGCAACAGAAACTTCAAAATTAGCAGTTTTCCATTTTTTTAAGTGCAATGAAAAGTTTTGGAAGTAACACACGCTAGGACCACAAAAAAGACCAAACAAAACCTAACTACAAATATCAGCTGCTCCATGACCATGTCCTGAGGACACAATTTTCTGCTTCCAAACAGACTCAGACTTTGTATTAATAAAATGTAATGAAAGGTCAAGATTACAATTTTGTAATAACTTCTAAAGCTTTATGTGTTCAAAATAATCCCTTCTATGGTCAGGTACTTTAGTTCAAACCAAACTTTAATAAAGTTTTGACATGGATTAATGTGAGTTTTCTCAAAATATATTCTAAAAACTAATAAGCTGTGAGAAACAACAATGTTATCTTAAAACTAAAATTAGGAAAGCGACATTAAACTTTGCAAGGTCCAACTCTGACTGGTTTTCTAGATGATTTCTGAGAAAACAAAACTGAGCCACATTGCTGGCTTTCAATTAATTTCAAAGCTAAGGCAATCTTTCACAATCATTCCAGGTCTCTAAATGCAGAAATATAAAAAAGCTGAGTTCAGTAATTGGCAGTTGGGATTGCATTAAAAGTAAATACTTGTTGAAAGTTCAAATTAATTACAAATTTCTTGATACCTTAGATAAAACCTACAACCTACAGTAATCATGAAAACACAGGGGGTTTTATTCTTTTCAGGTGAGTTTGTCATTGTGCATTTGAGGCCATGACACTGGTGAGAAAATTTGTGTATCTATCTTAGAAGTCTTAGTGCTTCTCAGATTTCACCTCAGCACCCAGCTTACACCCTAGAGACAGAAGGTTTTGCATCTCCTTCTTTAAAGGAGAGAAGATAATATGCCATAAAAAGTAAAAAAAAATGGGCCTAATATCTGTGTTTGCTCAGTCCACTCCTTCCTTCCTTCCTTGCACCTGATATCTTTTCTCTTGCTCTCATCACCCTTTACTTCCCCTGTTATCTTGCTTGCTTGCATGTTGGCTCATGCCCTGACTTAAGTCTCAGCTCAGAGGTAGGGGATTGCAGGCACATCATTAGCTGGTTGTAATGGACATTATCTGTCACTCTTCTAACAACCCAGCTCCAGGGGCTGTGGTAAATTCCAGTCCTGGAGAGCAGAGATTTGTAGATGCAGCTTTTACTCCTTCCTCAGTTCTGTGACACAACTGGAGCTAGACTGGATATTATGAAACATTTCTTTACTGGAAGAGTTGGGAGCCAGTTCCAACATTTGACCAGGGAATCACCATGATGGAATCACCACCTCTGGAAGTGTTCAAAATCATGTGGACGTGGCACTTAGGAACATGGTTTACTGGGCATGATAGTGCTGGGTTGATTTTTAGTCTTGATGATCTCACAGAGCTTTTCCATCCTTAATGATTCTATGAGCTCAAGTAAGAGCAGCAGCAGAGCAGCTGTAACCTGCTCTTGCTAATATATGGCTGGAACAGACTGAAATCTTCCCAAGAGATTTAGTGTTAATGGTTGGTTGATTTCATTTTATTTTTCTGCCACGATTGCAAGTTCAAATCACAGAAAACACAAAGAAACAGAACACGTTAATGGTCCTTAATAAAGGCTCTTTCTTTGATTTCTCCCATTAAAACGAGGAAAAGAAACAGACATGGTGCTCATGGTGTGCAGTTCAACACTACAGTGCAAAAAGCAGCTCTCTGGATTGGGGTGACATTTGTCAGGTGGCAAAAAAATAATCAGGAACTGCCTGGCCTAAACACTGTTTTATAAGCTCAACTTGTCTATTTTCCTCACTCTGTAACTCTCTACCTGTTGTATGAAGAAACAACATTCATTACCATTTGCTCAAGAAAAACATGGCCCCTTTGGGCTAGCTGGGACACAGAGCACCTGGGTTACAGCTGATATTTAGTTTGAGTGACCTGGATCCTGGAAGAACTTTGCCATTTCCCATTTTCCTTTTTTTCCCCTCTAAAACTAAAGCTAGCAAGACTTGTCTTAATTACACACTCAGTGGTGCTAATTTTATATACTTATATATATGGAGAGTTTGAAAGCACTGACAGCAAGGTGTTCCAGAGCTAGAAGTTATTAATGTTCTACACCTTTGATCACCAATAACATTCAATATTATTAACTCATTAATAAATAACTGGTCATTTCTCTGAAAATGAGATTGCCATAGTTCTGATGACAATGTATCACAACTGGACAAGGCTAAAAACAAAATGCTGCCTATATTCCAGAGATCTAGAATCCCTCCTTCCAGCAAGACAGCCACCCAAATACAGGCACCCATGTCCGAGATACACTGCATTATCAGCTATTTATAGCTTTTTTTTTTCTTAGAGCTACAAGAGAAAAAGCAACTGTTTCAGGACTTTAAATTATTACTATCATCATCATTACTTCATTATCATAGGTAGGTGACAGAGTAAGCTTTTCTTGTAAATCTGTTTCAGCCAGATTTCTTTTTTAAATGTCTGCTGTGCCACCTCCCAGAAGCTCTAAAAGCAATGGGACAGAATAAGAAAGACTGTGCAAGTAATGGGACCAAGGATAAAAAAATAAAAGTCACCAATCCTTTAGCTGGTAAGCCCATAGTTAACTATAAATAGAAGACAGGGGTGTATAAAATATGACATCTCTTTCTCTCACTAACCCCTGCTTCAGAGTAACAGTACAATCTGCATATATGTTTCTGCTAATCAAATACTGAAACAACTTGTTTGACAGTGCTAAGTTTCTTGTCACATCAGTCCTTATTGAATTGACAGTTGTTGTCTCTTCACTGTAAAATGAGACTGCATGAGACATCTGAGATAATTTTATCTGATAAGACAGTTCAGATTGCTAATACAGTCATCATTGAGGTATCCAGTTGCTTATATTACTTGAGAACAATGTCCCTAAAATGTCTTTCTGAATACTGATGAATCACTTGTTTAAAAACGGACCAAAACCAGACATGCCAACTATTAAAGAGAGGGGTGAGAGAGCATTCCAAGCCAGCAGCCCATCCAAATCTTCCCACTGGGTGCATTTTGGCTTGTTCAACTATTCATAATATATACCTGAAATTTTTCTGGAGGAAAAGACATTTTAATTTTTGTATTGCTCTAAATGCACTATTTGACACAGCATTTCAGAAGGGATAAAAATAAAAGTGTTGTAACCTATTTGTCTAGCATGGAGACAAAAAGGAGAGCCTGTCTGCCAGTCAGGAGTGCTGGTATGGCATGTTGGCATACACAGCCCATTTTGAACATTCATTTGACATCTCCTCATAAACAGAAGGCTTTACAACATGCTGAGAGGTTCGATTTATTCAGATTTTTCTGGGCCAACTGGAGATACCAGAGTCAAGGGATAAATCTAAAATTCCTAAGACCAAGATGCAATTCTGTGTTGAAGAGCAGGAAAATAACAGGGGGAGCTGTGACTTCTCCAGGTCTCCTCACCACTGTTTTTTTTTGTCACTTGCTGCTGGGACCTCCAACTTCTACTGAGGTGGAAAAAGACACAGGGAGTATGAGTAGAGGATACTTTTGCCCTCATGTTGAGACTGGTACCTTAACAGCACATGCTCACATAGGCAGGAAGATAAGCATTTTCTCTTCTCTCCTTGGAAAGGATGGATTATCAGGCTGGAATATGAAGACACTCTTGATTCTGGACAGCCATTGGTGGATAAAGAAATGAGACAGATGTGTACAGTACAACAGTACAAGAATTGAAAATAGAAAGGAACAAACAAGAGAAGAAATACAGAAAGTAAGGATGGGATGGTGACACTAATGTGGACCTAAATAGAATGAAGCTCTCTAGCAGGCAAATATAGCTAGAATGAAAAAGGGAAGGTGGCAGCATTTCTACAATGCTTAAAAAGTACAGTGGGTAGTTTGGAATAGCTGAAATGGAAAGGATTTAGGATAGAACAAGAACGGCTATTTTTAGAGATTATTCCAAGTATGAAGCTGGGTTTCTGCAATAAGGCTGGAAAGGAAGGAACAGGGTACAATATACACAACAAAACAAAATGCTGGTGTCTATGTGTCCGGGGGGCTAAAGAACAAAGAAGTGGCAAGAACAGTGCCAACATTCCAGGCAATAGCAGTGTGGGGTTATTTATTGTGACAGCTTGGGAGTGAGGACAGCACAGCTCCCAGAGGCAAGGAGCTCAGCATTCCCCTGTGCTGCAGACAAACCAAGAGACATGTGGGTGAAAAGCCTAGGAAAGTGAAAGAACAGATTCTAGATGAGATGGTGGAGGTCAAAGTCAGATAGGTCCACCTGGAAACCATCAGATGCAATGGAAACCAATAGATGCAACTTACTACACCATAAAAAATGATAAAAGGACCCCAGCAGAGACAGAAAGAATATTTTGTCATTTGCACTGGCTGCAGGCACTGAAGCAGTCTGTGGTGCTTTAACTTCTGCTGCTGTTACCCACTCTGGCCTTCTACAGCTTAGTAACAAGTGGCACACATCAAGATCAAGAGCTACGTCAAACAGCAGAGAAGGGTTTGGTAACAGGAAGCAGAGAAGGCTGCATAGGAAGCGAGGGTAACATTATTACTTGTCTAAACCAGCTTTGCTTCATGCATCACCATAAAGCATTTCCAGAATAATAATTAACATTGCAAAGAGTACAAATCTGGGCCCTGCAGAGTTTTCCCATAAGAAAACTGGTCAGCTAGTTTGGATCACTTTTCTTTCTGTCACATCCCTATTAAATGCTGCAGACTGTTTAATGTGATAAAAATGTCTAGACTGTTTTTTGACTGAAAGCTAAAGAAGAAAGTTCTTTGCCCTTGGCTAGAAAACTCTTTTGCTCCTTTCTTGGTAAGCACAATAATGTGCATGCTGTAGTTCTGCAGACCACCCTTTCTGCATGAGTACAACAAATGCATTTCTGGTATCTTTATAACTCATCTGAGATTTTTAGAGAGGAGCCCAGGGACATGTGAGGAACATAAATGCAGTCTATACATTCGATAATGTACAATGTTGCTTTTTAAGAAAAAAATCTGGAGCTTATAATCAAAGTGCAAATTTTGTTGAGGAGGAGAAGAATATGAAAGAGCACCTCTTCCAGTCCAGTGAACATGGGAAACAGAAAAATTACTTCAGAAGCTCTTTGAAAATTGATAATGAGTCAGCTGATTTGCTGAAGCAGGCAGTATAGGTAGATTTTAGACAAGAAATCCCAATGGGCACATGAGAAAAAGTGTTGTGACATGAATCAATGTGCATTCAATGTTTTGTGGTCCCTAGCTGCCTTCAGTTGCTCCTTATTTTTGTGTAACAAAACTTTTGACATAATTACAATCACTCTAAATTTGGATGCAAGTACACAATTTATACTAAAAATACCTCTGGCAGTGAAATGTCCCAGCACAACGAGTACCAACACCCTTCAGCCCTTTCTTTTTCAGCTCTACAAATCTGCATCTATGGAGTAGGTCACGGTCAAGGAACAGGTGCATCTGATTCTTGACAGCATCTGCAACTTGTGTGTTGGAAACTAAGCTGCACACCATGGAAAAAGCTTAAGAAGAAACACTATCTCTGGACACCTCGTTGTAGCTGACTGCCATAGGAAATATAACTTGCCAAAAGAATTAATTTGACAAGCTGATGTGACAGAAACATCACTTTGGCACAGTCACAACTGGACTGTGAAATCATGTACCAAAGTCCCACTTCCCATCTTCCTGATTCCTCAAGCAGTCTTAACATCCTGAGGATATTTTCTTTGTTTGCAATGCTCTTCATCCTCATCCAAGACCCTAACTAACTTCTGTTCTCTGTGACAGGACCAGAAAGTGCACTGCCAGTCTGAGCAGTTTAGACAGCTGACCACTCCACAGGAAAATAACTAAGGGCTTGGGAGTATCAATGGCATGGTTGTTTTAAGGTCAGAAAACAGCAGATTTTCCACATTAAAAAACTGTGGACAGAAAGATACTAACAGTAAAGGTACTGGCCCACCACTGAGCAATTCTGGTGTCCATTCTCTTTAAGATACTGTTTTTCTAAGGAAGTCAAAATGTTTGCCTGTTTAAAAGCAAGAATAGGGTTTTTCAGCATCAACAGGGAAGGCGATTTTCTTGTTTTTGAAGCACTCAGGTATTCTACAACTACATTACATAATGGAGAACAGACTGAGCAAGGTGCCAAGGTTTAAAATGTAACTCCTGTGAAATAACTATGCTTACAAGTTGAAAGCTTGGAGCAGGAACACTAGCACATTAGGTTTTGATGTTTTAGTTTGGGTTTTTTAGTATTTTTTTTTTCTGTTTTCTTAAAATAAATATTAACATAGGTTTTGTATCAATAAATCTTTCCTCTTGTAAGCACACTCTTCTGCAGTCTCATTTCTGTATAGTTCCCACCCATGTCAGAGGGTGCTTTGCATTATCATGTCACTGCTGAATTAAATCCCATCTTTGCTCCACAGACCCATAGTTCCATCTGACTGAAATGGCTCACATAGTGAAAAGGGAATGGACCCAGCTGGTGCTTCTCTGGAAGCCCCATGCCATCACCAGTAACACAGAGAAAGCTCTACAAGTTTTTTATGCTGAGCAGCTGGCAGAACCCTCCTGAAGGCAGGCACCCAGGCTGTGCTTACTGAGATACCAGGTTGTTGGCAAGGTTTTCTTGGATGGGAGACAAAAGCAGCACAGGGAATAGAAAGGCTACTGCTTCTCCTGAAACAGAAGTGGCTGGCACAGAAGCAGAAAGAACAGATTTTTATAGTTACAGCTTTTCCTTCTGAAGTTGCATTTCTACTGTTTTCTCCAAAATCCTGATAGCATGGGCTAGTGAAAAGTTAATCAACATGAGTGTTCCCTGCAGTAAGCAAACTCAGTTGCATAAAGATTTGTGTGTAAGAAAGTATGAAATAACTATGATCACCTCAGAGTATTCTTGAATAGCCACATTAAGGGCACAGATAGCTATTAGCTTTGCATACACTGTCCCTAAGTCAATTGTTACCAGTGCAAGACAAGCACTTATTAGCAGTAACCAGAGTAACCTAACTGCAGGAAAAACACAAAAATGCAACACACAGCTGCTTGTGTAGAGTACAGCCTAAAAAGGGGCCTCTTTGGAGTGATCAGGGATGATAAAAGGAGCTCACCCTACTCCCTTTCACTGAAAAGAGTGGTCCTACCCCTTGGCAGCTGCTTCCTTCTGGATGATCCAGATCCTGCTAGCCCAAGTGATCCCACCGTAGCTATTTCATCTCTGTATGGTGATGGAAAGCTATTCACTTGTTATTCTCTGCTAGCTTCAGGCACTGTATCCTGGTGACACAGGAGGCAAGTCATGACCAGAACCATCACACAGGAAAGACTGGCAATGTGTGGCTGTGACAAGCAAGGGCACCAATTTTTCTGGTGGCAGATAAGTGTGATACTGGGGCAGCCAAGCTGGACTCACCCATGTTATTGGGAAAGGTTATTGGGATTTTGAAAACTGGCTGACTTTATGCATGCTTTCTCTCAGCACTGATTCTTTACAGTACATTTTTTCAGGATTGTGGTCTGACGTAGCAATTCTCAAACAGGTGCTATTTCTGTAAATTTTACAGACTGCGAATTCTTTTTAAGTAGGAATTTACCTGATTACAAATGGGGTTTAAGAAGTTGATAGGTGTAATGTAAAAAAGCAATCCCACAGCTACATCTGTCATAGCTGGCAAGTTGAAACACATTTTCAGGCACTACTGGTTTTTTGTTTCGAATTAAATTCTCTATGAATCTAAAGAAACAGCAGATTAAGCAGAACAAAGACAAACCAAATTTATTCTTATTTTGTTTTTTTTAAGACATAGTTAAAGAATAACTTGATTTTAAAGTTCAAGATGGCAATGCTTGAAAAATCAGTTGACTATAAGAATATGCAGGTGCTGGATGTGATAAGCAGAGAAACTGAACTTGCTGTCGGAAACCCAAATTCGTACCCAAGATGATAAGGTATATTCAGGCAAGCCCACCACTGTGGCAGAATTATCAGATTTAGGAAACAAAAGCCACTCTTTTCAAGCTTCTATAATAGACAGTGCTCTGTTACAATTGAAAAAAACACACTTCCTTTTGCTTTCAGACTAGGTTCTGATAGGCACAAGGTAATACCATTTCTATCCAAATCTGCCTTCCTTAAAAGGTATGGCTTTGCTTTGAAGCAGAAGGATGAAACCAGGATATAAACCAGGATAAAAACCAACACAAGATCCAAAGCTAACAAAAAAGTACAATGACAAATAAGAACTCCAGCCATAACTACCTGAATCCCTATCACTGTCATCTCTGTCAGGTGCCACACTCGAAATTTAGGAACACAAACTCTAATCAGTAACACCACACTGCAGAGCAAAACCCTCAATTCTGTAATCATATCTGTGACTGAAAATAAGGCATGCCCTCATAGGCCTGCTTTAAAGAGAACATGCCATAATACCTATTTATTCAGTGTTACTTATAAAATACTCTTGAAAAAAACATACACTAGACCTTTAAAATTTCAGTCAGTGTTAAGCAAACAAAAAAATTCTAAAAGCTAAGATTTGTTTTCTCCTTTTTTTGCACATGGGTATTAAGAGGCATACTTTTTCCTGCCTCAAGGGTACAGAGAGTTCTTGATGAATGTGATGCCTCACTCCAACATTTTGTTCACACACAAGTCTTCTGGCAGGAATTAAGTGATACTTCCAAGTGGAACTAGGTGGTCCCTCAGCAGTAACACTGGTTAAAGATCAGGTATATCTGATACACAAGCTTGTAACAGAGAAGAAGTAGCTCAGACTACAACAGCACATGGATGCTTTTTTCAAGCCTTCAGTGGGCACATTTATGCTGTTCAGAGCAACACGTAGGCATGCGAGTCAGCTCTGAGCTGGCAGCACTCTCCCATGCTTTCTGGGGAGCTAGCAGCAAGCCCACTGTGCAGGTTAATGTTGTTGCTTCTCAGCCACAACGATGTCCATGTTACCAAAGCTAGGATGCTTCCTGCTCATTTAGTGCTTGCCCAGGGATCTTGGGGATTTCTACCCATTATGCTATGTAGGGCAAACAGATCTGCTGCTGCAACACTCTAGTACAAAGGCTGCTTTGCAGTCCATCTACAGACATTCAAAACAGGCTGGCTGAAAGCCTTCATAAACCACAAAGCAATCTTTGAAGCAATGCAAGGTGATTTTAGACTGCAGTAATATTCTCAAAGACTCTTCAGTAACACTTTGTTCAGAATGATGCTGCAGTAACTGAACCCTCTGTAAGTGACTCTGTACTAGCAGTATTGATGTAATACTCATCTTCACCATGTTTAAACAGCACCTGCTCTTATGCAACATATAAATACAGAGAAACAGAGGTCTCTGTAATAGATTTCTGTCTTTCAACTATAAGCCTTTCCAGGCAGATACACTAAAAGGTAAAATTACTTCAGCAAATCAAGGGTGAAATCCGAACTCCTTGTATTTTAGCCTTTAGAATTGAAAGTCTGCTTCAATATAACCACTGCTTGAGGATTGAGTTGAAACTGAAACTTAAGAAACTGAAGCAAACTCAACTGTCAAAAAAAAATGCATTTTTCCCACTGCCCAGCCTGTGCTCAGCTGACATGCCACTTCTCAGAAGGAACCAAGAAAACCCCACGTCACTTGCGGGTAATATTTTGATATAAGCAACCCCTTTGCTAGATTCAAGTGACCCATCTCAAGAACACTGAGTTGCCTATCAAATTAAGTTTTTCTTATTATTTAAAAGACATAAGTAAACAATTACAAAAGGTAACAGTCAACATACTGTGAAATAAAACTCCTCCATGAGCTTCAACAAAGACTTTACAAGCCACTGTGTGCGCCTTGGAAAAAAAACTTGATTGTCCCTGTTAAGTTGGGAGGCAAATTCATGAATGCAGACACACACACACATTTTAGTCAATCCTTCTGCAGTTAGTCTGCATTATTTCAAACAGTTCTGGCTACATGAAAATTTGAAGCTCTAGTAATACTTTTCTCATCAGAATAATATACTCTGAGACACCTTGCATGTCTCAAGCAATCAAAGTCATCTGAAGCAGCAGTAGAACTATATTTGACTCATCTGCTGATGGAGAAGAAGGAAAAATTAGTTTCTCACAAACATCTGAGATGTCTGCAGAATGATCCTCACAGAAGATAGCTTATAGGTTAAAAAAAGTTATAAAAATAAAAAACAATGTAGACATAGTCAGAAGGACAAAGCAATGCTGGATCCAGAATTACCAGCCTGAAAATCTCCAGGTAAATATTAGTCAATATTTTTTGGTTTGGCTGTGAAAATTCGTTCAGCTTTTAATTATATATCATTTACAAAGGTCTTTGAACAGTTTCAATGTAAATACAGTCAATAAATATTTTTAAAATACTTTCCTGATGCTGAACCAAGGTACGACAAGAAAAAGTAATTGTAAAAGGTCACAGAGACTGCAAATCAGTGGATGTACACCTTAATGAACAACCAGATGACCTGGTCTATTTTTTTTTAACATGTGCTGACATATACTTAATCAGAAGTTCAAATGTGTAAAGCATGGGATGAATCAATTAACTTAAATTTAAAAAAGCTTACTTTTATATTTTTACTTTAATTTTCAGCATATTGTTTATATATTCAATTCTTCCATTAAAAATAAAAAAGAAGGATGAAAAGGTAGAAGGGGAAATTTCCTCTTTAAATCTCTTCAGGATTAAAAACTCAAATTCTAGTACAGTAATAAACTTGACTATACACAGCAGTGCTCACCAGATGCTCAGAAAGATCCCCAGAAAACCAGACTTGTCTCACAGACAAGAAAAAGGCTATGAATAGCAGAAAATAGAGATGATCGAGGAGAATAATTTTATTTCTAATGCACCAGATGTGTAATTATATTAATTTGATATACCAGAATAGTTCACTTGACATTGCACAAATACTACATACGTGTTTTCAGTGAAGCACCTACACAAACACAAATAAGTCAGCTGGGAAAAGTTTGTTCATTTCTGTGTGTACAGCTACATGATCTACAGGTTTGAAGACCATGGACTAAACTTCCCTAGGAGCACAGGGATAGAATAATAAAAGAGAAGCTTAGTGAAATGACCAGAATCACCTCTGAAATTCAACTAACTCACATCCCTCTGTAAAGTCCAGTGAATTGTTATTTGCACAGAAACATGTTTAAATATGCTTGCAATTCTGATCCAAGGAATTCATGAGGTCAACACCACATCAAAGCAGAGCTAGGTCCCTGAAAGTTTGCTTCCCTTGAAAGTACTGAGGACATTGCCATTTTCTTCCTGGGGTCAGAATTTTTTCTGGATCACCCATGTGAACATCACAAATGCTTGCTAATAAATTTCCTGTGGTTTTAAATTTGTTCAAAAGGTTAACTTTCTGGATGTCACACACTGCCACAGTACCTACAAACTTCTAGGACAGTCTGGAATCTCTTTCCAAGAGTAAAGGAAACCCATTTTGGTTTGTCATTGCAGGACTTATCCTACTTTATTTTAAGAATCCCCTCCACAGAAATATCTGACAGATTTCCAGTATCATACAAGTTAAAGGTGAAACAAATCAGTACCCCGCTTCTACTTCATTTTTGTACTCTTCAATCACGGTTTAGTAAAACTGTTATTTATAATAATTGAGCCAAAGTAAAATTCATAATGTCATTTATGTTAACTTGCAGTTTTCTCATTCATTCTTATCCCATGCATTGAATATGCTTGGATCCAAAAAACAGTTTCCCAAGATAAATTCCAAATATTCACCATCTAAATGCTGCAATCTGTAATTCACAGTAAGACTTGAACTTCTGCTTTGTGAACAGCTTTGCAATTCCCTCTGTATTAAAATCACCTTTATTAGATGCTTTTACTGTGAATGCTTTACCAAAATGGTCATTGAAAATATGGCTTCAGTCATATTCATATAATCATTACAGAATCACAGAATGACTTAGGTCGGAAGGGAACTTATAGATCATTTACTCCAACCTCCCTGCCATGGGCAGGGGCACCTCTCATCTAGACAAGGCCTCATCCAACCTGGCCTTCAACACCTCCAGGGAGGGGGCAGCTACAACTTCTCTGGGAAATCTGCTCCAGAGATTCCAGTTCCAAAGAACTTCTTCCTAATATCGAGTCTAAACCTATTCTTCAATTTAAATCCATTTCTCTTGTCCTGAAGTTAGCAAATCTCCTTCTGTTGGCAGTGATTTCTTAAGACACAGGGAACAATACAAATAGATTGGGCAGATTTAAAAGGAAAGATTAAAATCAATATGAAGATGTCATCATGTATAGTAGCATATCAAAGTGAGTGTCAGCTGCAAAAGATGTGACAAGCAGTGAACTACAATTACAAAGAATAAAGAGGAGCTTCATTGTAATGTGATTTTTTTTTTTTTTTCCGAATAAACTCTTGCTGTCCATTACGAGCCTGGAAAACCTAACAAGTACAGCTTCTGCTACTGGATAAGAGATTAGCTTTTGGGTAGCATTACTCTCTATATAAAAGCAGTAAGCTTTTCTAAAATTGACTTTTAGTGAGTAAAAGATCCAAAGTAATCAGAAACATTTATCTCCTGGCGTGTTATCAACCACATTTGAAATGGCCTGTGTCTTAACAGCATGTTTTAAGATTTTATATGCATACATATATGCGAAGATAAAATACACACAAAACTTGGATTATTCAGTACAGGTACTTTTTTGGGACACCCCATTATTTTGGTAGCTAACCATATTACACATTTTTTTGCAAAATTCTTTTTTTTTGCAAAATTTAATTGTTTCTAAAGGATTTAGGAGACTAACTTGACACTAAATCACAGTAAGTAAATACCTGATTTCAGACAGTTTTGCAGATCTCTGCATGTTAATGTAAAATAAGGTCAACCTTTTGTATTACATAAAATAATGATGTTAGCTTCAAGAAAGATGTTTTTTAAAGGTTTTTGCACCTTTTCAGATAGAAAGCCACCAAAATCTGAAGTGTTAAATTGATGGAAACACACATCTTTTGAATGTGTCTTTAGAAGAAAGTTTTCACAATAAAAAAGGAAAAAAACCAAAAAACAACCAAACAAAAAAACCCCAAAAACTCAACCCGCCGTCACCAAAAAATCATTAACTCCTTGTACTGGAGGACACTCAGAAAAGTCAAGTACTTCATAATTTTCCAAAGATCAGTTTCAGAGACTGCAAACTGCCTGCAGCTTATTCAACTGACAAAATGATCTAATGTTAAGGATTACTATTGAAAGAGACAGCTGACAACATGCTCACTCCAGAAGTGTTTAGGCAGCTTCATCTGCCTTATAGTCTGGTTGTCTCACATTATGGAAAAAATAATGTCACAACTTAGAAAGATAATAGCAACAAGAAAAAAATAATTTGGACATATGGAAGCATCTCGCACAAAGCAGAGAAACACAGCAGACAATGCCTCATAATGATTTTCATTACTCAGGGCAAGATAGTGGAGTAAATTTTCCTATTTGTGGCTTTGTTGTAGAGTGTTGGCATCCTACCAGGGCTTAGCATCCAAAAATGACTGATTCTTTGGAGCTCCAGACACAGCCCAGACCTTTGCTGGGAGACAAGTAGGCAATCGGAAAGTGGCATGCTGGAAATACAGTTCCATACTGCTCATGAAAGCACCAGTATTTTTACCTGTCTGATGGAATTCATCAAGTCTGCCTACAAGAGCTCCAGATGGCTGAGGGAAGAGAAAAACGTTTCCATGGGAGTTCATGTATCTGCAGGAGAGACCTGCAGATCCCTCTGGCACTGTCTTAATGCATGACAGCTATATGGACAAACCTGGGAACCAAAACTGGATATGGTTTGCATAAGCTTGCAGAGATGTGTCAAATGTCTGCTGCATAATATAACTAACAGGATGTCACAGGCAGGTCTTGGATAGGATAATACTGCAAAACTATCAGTTTTGGTGTAGAGTGAGCTGTCACCACTTGCTCTCCCATACACTACATTGATAGCAAGTGGGAGCAATGGACATCAGTAAAATAAGGGTCCACCTGATACCAAATGGATCAGTACAGTTTTGCATCCAGTGGCCATTGAGGAAATGCACAGTATTGAGGTGAGGCTTAAGGAAGGGAAACCTTAAAAGGAAGCAAAACAATGTGATACAGTACTTAAAAGAGAATAGCTAATGGATAATGACTACCTCACCTTTAAAATGGTGAGTATTTTTTGTTTTAAACTACACACATTGTTTAATGACACATGGAACCAAACCCAAAACCAACCAAACAAACAAAACAGCTCTTGAGGAAATTATGTTTTTCATTCTCCATCCAAACCCATTCTAAATAAACACACTGCTAGTTGGTCCCCAGATGAGTTACACTGTAGATGTATAAGAGAAGGAAAAGAAGCAATGAACAACTACTAAGAGCTACTTAATGTTTACTGTTAATAGGTTTTGTCCCTATTAACAATACACAAGTATTGTAAAAATAAAATATCAATACACAAGTATTGTTAATATCAAAAGACAAAAAGTTGCACTGGACAGAGAAAATTTGCTGTCATTTTTTTTCAAAAATCCAACTAGAAAGTTAAATATATAAGAAAAAAAATAATAGTACAAATAACAGTAATAATATAAATATAAAGTCTGAAGGCTTGATTGTTTCCAGACTAAAAAATGCCAGATCATTCAATCTTTATTCTTGTCCCATATTCTGATTATACCATCTGTCTCCATAAGTTCCTGTGAAGTATTGTGCTTAACACTGGCTATTCCAACAGATCCTTCTGAGAATTTTGTTATCATAATCAATGAGGAAGCTAACATACTCCAATAATTACCATTCATTCAGAACTCATGGGGAAAACCCAATCCAAAACCAAACTAAATTGGGCATGACTGTTAGCTTTAATACTGGACTTACATTAAGCCCTGCCTCAATTTTTCCAAAGACACCTAGAGAAGCTACATTCTCTTCAGGCTCTTTGAAAATGCAGCAGTAGATATTAATTTAAGATTTCTAGCAAATTCACAGTGCTTTTAATAATTTTATTTTTTTCCCCTGAAATAAAAGTTGTAATTGGAAATAGTCATTTTCAGGATGATCTATAATCAGGAATTTAGATGTGTAGGCTCTGTTGGAAATGATGAAATACACATGCTATGACAGCTACCATAGCAGCATGTGATGGGCCAGTGGACAGAAGTGAACTTGACAGGCCAGTATCTCAGTTTATGCAGCTTGGCTGGGAATGTTTTGCTTAAAGAATTAGCCACTACAAGTCTGAAAAAAACCAAACTAGTATAAGTGTTTTAGCAACACAGAATCACAGAATCACAGAATGGCTAGGGTTGGAAGGGACCTTAAAGATCAACTAGTTCCAACCCCCCTGCATGGGCAGACACAGCTTCCACTAGACCCAGTTGCTCAAGGTCCATCCAACCTGGCCTCAAACATTTCCAAAGAAGAGACAGCCACCATGTCCTTGGGCAACCTGTTCCTGTGTCTCACCACCCTCACAGGAATTAATTTCTTCCTAATGTCTAACCTAGTCTCCCCTCTTCAAGTTTGAAACCATTTCCCTTTGTCCTCTTACTAAACACCTATGTAAAAAGCCCTACCCCAGCTTTCTTGTAGGCCCCCTTCAGATACTGGAAGGTTGCTATAAGATCACCTTGGAGCCTCCTTTTCCCCAGGCTGAACAACTCCAACTTCTTTAGCTTGTTTTCATAGCGGAGGTGCTCCAGCCCTCTCAGCATTTTAGTGGCTCTCCTCTGGATGCGTTCAAGGAGCTCTATGTCCTTCTTATGCTGGGGACTCCAGACCTGGACACAGTGCTCCAGGTGGGGTCTCACAAGAGCAGAGTAGAGGGGGGAAATCACCTCTCTTGACCGTCTGTCTGTGCTTCTTTTGATGCAGCCCAGGACCCCATTGGCTTTCTGGGCTGCAAACGCACACTGACAGCTCATGCTGAGCTTCTGATCCACCACCAAACCCAAGTCCTTCTCCTCAGGGCTGTCCACAACCCTTTCTCTTCCTAATCTGTATTCCTGCATGGGATTGCCTCAACGCGGGTGCAGAACCTTGCACTTAACCTTGTTGAATTTCATGCAGTTTGTGCAAGTCCAATTCTCAAGCCTGTCAAGGTCCCCCTGGGTGGTATCTCTTCCCTCCAGTGTGTTGACTTGACCAGACAGTTTAGTGTTGTCTGCAACCTTGCTGAGTGTGCATTCAATTCCACTGTCCATGTCACTGACAAAGATGTTAAACACCCCTGGTCTGGGTACTGACCCTTGGGGGGCACCACTCATCACACATCTCCATTTGGACACTGAGCCACTGATCACAACTCTTTGGGTGCAATCACCCAGCCAGTTCCTTACCCAACGAGTGGTACACCCACTGAATCCGTATCATTCCAGTATAGAGATCAGAATGTCATGTGGGACAATGTTGACTCCTTTGCACATTTCCAGTTAGATGGCATCTGTTGCTCTGACTTTGTCTACCAAGGCTGTGACTCCATCATAAAAGGCCTCCAAATTAGTCAGGCAGGACTTGCTCTTAGTGATGTCTGTCACCAGTCACCCCTTTGTTATCTGCTTCCCTTAGCAGAGCCTTCAGGAGGATCTGCTCTATGATCTTGCAGGCACAGAGGTGAGACTGACATAATTTCCAGTTTACACAATTTTGAAACACTTTTCCTTTTAAAATTTAATCTGATTTGAAATTAATCGTTATAAAAGTACAGATGCCCCAAAAATAGTAACACAACTCTTTGGGGGCTGCAAAATACACCTAGTTTTATATTAGTGCCAGACTGTAGCTTTTAGATGATTAAAACAGAAAAAAAAAGTAGGGACTAAAGCATTTTTCCACAAAATCCTTATTATTGTGTTTAGGTCATAGAAATAAAGTATAGTACTTGCATAAGATCTACTACCTACAATTTTCAATCCAGCTTTAGCCTGAATTAAAAAAGATGCAAAAAATTAAGGAAGACCTTGAAAGACCTTGAAAGATCATCTAGTCCAACCCCTCTGCCAGAGCAGGGTTCCTACAGCAGGTCACACAGGAACATGTTCAGGTGGGTTTTGAATGTCTCCAGAGAAGGAGACTCCCCAACCTCCATGGGCAGTCTGTGCCAGTGCTCTGTCACCTTCACAGTGAAAAAGTTCTTCCTTGTATTCCTGTGGAACCTCCTACGCTCAGCCTTGTACCTGTTGCCCCTTGTCCTATCATTTGACATAGCTGAGAAGAAGGCTCTGTCCTCCTGTCACTTGTCTTTTACATATTTATAAGCATTAATGAGGTCACCCTTCATTATCCTCTTCTCCAAGCTGAAAAGACCCAGCTCTCTCAGCCTTTCCTCATAAGGGAGTTTTTCCACTCCCTTCATCATCTTGGTTGCTCTGCACTGAATTCTTTCAAGCAGGTCTTTGTCCTTCTTGAAGAGAGACCCAGAAATGGAAGCAATATTCCAGATGCAGCCTCACCAGGGCAGAGTAGAGGGGGAGGAGAACCTCTCAATCTACTAGCCACGCTCCTCCTTATGCACCCCAGGATGCCTCCTGGCCACAAGGGCACATTGCTGGCCCATGGTCAGCTTTCCATCCACCAGCACCCACAGGTCCCTTTCTTCTTCACTTCTCTCAAACAGCTCAGTCCCCAACCTATACCAGTACTTGGGGTTGTTCTTTCCCAGATGCAAGACTCTACACTTGCCCTCGTAATGATGTCAAAACTATGATCTAGAAATACTTACAAAGGGTTAATTCCACATACTACAGCTAGTGGTAAAAAACACAACAAAGGGAACCCTCTACTAGGAAAAGAAACACAGTCAGCACACTGATCTTCTGAACTTCCACTACATACTTTAGTCCTTTGTTTTTACTTTGTAGGGAGAAAACACTATTCTTTAATTATTAACCATAGTGAAAATGAAATAAATTTTCTCAATTTGAAATCATGCTATCTCTGGTCAATGAAACGCTGTAGTAAGATAATAGATGGGCAGCCAACAACATATAATTAGTTGATTTACAACTCCATCTTGTTTGCTGAGTCTTATTATAAATAATGTGTAGACTCCACTCCTTCCTGCTTGAGGCTTATAGCATGCCTTTTTTAATGTTATCTAGACACATAAATAATGCAGCTACTGTTCAAGAAACCTTCAATCACACCAGCATGCTTCAATTAATATACTGAGCTGGCTAATACTTGCTAGTACTTATGCCTATATTTAGATTTATTTGATCGTTGCAGTAAAACTAATGAGTTATCATGCACTGAGAGTGTTTCTACCATCCAGATCCAACTACTGAGGAGAAACAGAATGTCTTGACCAAATTTCTTTTCCTGTTCACTTACATCTGGCCACATCCCAAAATTTTTGTGATTTAAATAATTTACACTCATCCAGTCAAAATGTTCCTGTACCACGCATACAAATGCTTTCATAAGAATCTCACTGGGAAATTAAACTACTACTGTCTGAAAGCAGCATGCATTGTAGAGTTAGCACAAGGCATAACTGAAAGTCACAATGGAAGACAAACACATTCATTTACTAATTCAACCAAGAAATCAGTATAGTTTTGGCTTGGTTTGGTTTTTTTAAAGCATAATGAATTTGCAAAAATTAAGATTCATATGATCACTTCACCTCAATTTAATCACTCTCCCAAGTGAATATAATAAGCATAACAAGTGTCAGCTATACCCTCTGATTCACAGTTTAAACATCTAAAGATCATTTTAAGCATTAAAGATTAAAGTTCTTTACTTATGTGGAAAAAGAGGAAAGCCTGCATGAGAGATCATAAAATTGTATGATACAAGGACAATGACAAATCTAAGTTTGCCAACCCCTGAATTACCCTGCATGGGTTTTAACTTGAACTCCTCTGGAACGCTGCCAAGGATCTGGTATCAAGGGATACTTTAGAGCAACATATTCTGCATGCAAAAGAGCCAAGAGAACATGTTACAGAAATTAAATCGTTCTGTTCCACTATTCAGCACTCATGGAAGCCTGAGCAGAGGCTGGTGATTAGCTAATTTGCATGAACTCTGTGCAGAACAGTATTTAAAAGAATTTCAGCAGAATAATCTTTAAGGGGTAAGACAGCCTGGCTCAACTCACTAGCTAGCATGTGTATCTTGTCATCCCTCTCTGAGGACAGAAAAGTCATTTTTAGCTGTACAAGGCTGGGCAGATAGATTTCTGAAAATAGCTACATCTGCAGTTTTACAGTTAAATATGCAATTTCCACACAAAGAATATAATCAGACTCCCATTTAAGTGGACTGCAAAAGTTGGATCAAGAGAAGCAACGAATCCAACCCTCATTCCAGTTTCCTTGTAGGAAAATAGGCATTGTTCTTGGGTTTATCCAACTATCTTTCTGACTATGACCAGGAAAAGTTTTGAGGCAGCTAAAGCTGAACTCAGGAAGAGATCTGGCTTAGGTGCTATGGAACAGCACATAGGCACTACTGGATGCTGTAATAGGCCTTGGAAACACAACAGAGTTCTCTATTTGTCTATTAAGCAACCCTTAACTCCTACCCAAATAATTCAGAATTATCAGGTGTTTGTGACAGCCTCAGAGACAATTTATATCCCAACAGCAAACAGCATCACCTGCAGGCAGGGCTGGTGATCAAGCCTCACAATGAATTAGAAGCCTGGTAAAATGTGATCCCCATTTTTCCACCACTCCTCAACATAGTGCTAGTCTCCAAACACTCTTTTAACTACAAAGTCCTGGGTACTTTGTAGTACCCAGTAAATATAGAATTGTAGTACATAGTAAATATGGAATTTCCTCATTTGTTGGGGTTTGACCCACCTCAGAACAGATCCGCCCCCAAAAGTTTTGCATTCAAAAGGACAGCACATTTTAACATTGTTCCTCCTCTCTCTCCATTACCACCAAACCACTTTGCTCAACTTTGCTAAGTTAACCACCGACTAGGAAGGAAGGAAAGAAGTGACCCTACAATCCAAGGGACCTCCCACAGTTTATTTGTAACTTTAGTATTTTCTTTTACAAGAAACAGGAGGTTGAATCCAAAGCAGCTTTTCAGTCAATTTTTGTTTGTATGGTTTTGTTTTGTTTTGTTTTTTATAATGAGTGTTTTAGAGTAATTTCTTACAGGTATTAAGTTATAGCTACAGATTTTGCAGATGGCACAGGTGAGTTTTATTTTGAAATAAAACCATTATCTTTCCCTTACATGATGTTGCATGTTCCTAAGCTCTGGTTTTCCAGTTTTAGACCATCTCCTTCTGAGATTTGCAATGGTAAAATCATGTAAGTCAGGCATGAAACCTTAGCTACAACAAGATATATTTTACAAAGAGGAGAAGAGTTAACTATGTGCCTCTGGTTTTATACTACTAATTACCTACACATGGGTCTTCAATCACTGTGGTATACTATCTAAAAGCTTTTCAATTCTATATATGCAATATGCATTTGAGAAGTAATACTCACTGTGATGAAACAGCTTCATATCCTGCTTATGAAACACCACCCTTAAAGCTGTTTTCAAATATTACATCTGATCTACTATGCAAACACGTATTTTGGACTCTTGACAAGGAACTAACTTTTAATGCTTCCATAACATTTGCAAGTTGGAAAAAAAAAAAAAAAAAAAAAAGAAAAGTTCTGCGTCAACAGGATCCTCCTCTTCATGGAAATTAAATGCCCAGAATAAATATGGAATTTCCTCATGTGGCCCTGCTGGTTTTTTCACTGTTTTCCCACAGACTTCAAAAAAGATAAGCCTACACACGAATTTTGAAGAAATAAAGAAATAAAGAAATTTAAAGAAATAAAAAAACCTACACTAGAAAAGGGAAACAAAAAAGAAGCTATATATTACAACCAGTTTCCAAGGTTTCAAATTATCTGCATGAGGCACTAGTAGTACAGTACTGTACTTTACAGTACACTAAAGCACTTCAGGTGAGATGAAGTTTATAGATGTTACCCAGTAACTTTAACTTAGAATAGCTGAAAACAGGCAAGCTTTGGACACTGAAGCCCTATTTTTAGGACTGAAACAGATATAGCTAAATGCAGGATATATTTGATGGGGGTTTGCCCATGATCTTGTGCTGAGCTGTATGACAATTTTTGCAAACATACCTCATGGTCCCTAGGATGAAAAAGGCAATTCTCTAGAGCAACAGAAACAGAAGAAAATTCTGGATCAACTGTTGGGACTCTTCTATGAGAAATCACAATTCCAACTTGGTGGAAACTAATTTTCACTCATTATAAAACATCATTAGGTAAGGCAGCTCTCCTCTCCTGTTCCCAAGCTCTGTATATATAAATACCTACTGCCCTCTCTACGCCTACCACATCTCCTACAAAAATCTCCCTCTTCTGCTTATTCTGCCATCTGTTCAGACATCCCCCAGCTCCACACAGGCTCTCTGGGAGTTCTTCTGTTACACAAGCCATTTTGCTTCCTTTCTGAACTCTCATACCCATCTCCTTCTTTGTTATCATATTTTCTTTGTCCCTTGTCTCCTTAATCCAAATACAAGTTGCTCTTGTCCTTTCAATTCTGACTCCATGCTTTCATTCAATTTCTGCCTCCCTCCCCTTTCATCTTTGATTCCTCATGAGCCATTTATAACTTGTTTATTAGGCAGGGAGGCTCCTCTCACAGGCAATGCCTACCAAAATTCAGTTCAAACCCTGGCTGCATTTCCAATTTGACTGCAGGTCCCGTGCCATCCCAGGCAATGCTGCTTATGCTGCAGTTCTACAGCAGGAATATAGAGTTAATATTTTCTTACCACAAAATTGGCACTATGAAGACTTAAAGAGAGAGGGAGAAAGGCCATAGCATGCTCAACTGCCCACTGATTCAAACTCTTTGGGGAATTTAGGTGTACAACTCTGCACATACAAGGAATAGTCTTTTAAAGTCTAACTTGTGAAATATGAATTATTTTCTATGCAAAATTTGCATCACTATCTCGATATCACTTTGAACACCTTACTAAAGACAAACTTTGAAGAGCCAGACACCATCCATTTTGCACACATGAGAGCACCTTCAAGGCTCTTAATGTGGAAAAATTAGAAAAGATAACTTTTCTAATAACTACAGGGGTTTTTTTCCCATGCTGAGGCAAAACACATTTTGCTTCACTGGTAACTTTTTAGTTTTTTGTATTCTTCACAATGTAGGAAATATGAAAATCTTAGATTAAGTGAATTACTTGATCCCAAAGGTGAAAACTCCTGCAGAAAAACCAAACCAAACCAACAAAAAAAACCCCACAAACAGTATTATGGTGGCACAGTAAAGCTGGTTCAAAAAACTCAGAGTATCAGATACCAAGTTACAGCACCCTGTTCTAAAATGGCAGGATGGCTGAAGAGCATGGGAAAATTGTTTGCATGTCTGCTGCACCTGCAAACACTTCATGCTAAGGGTTAACAAGTATTCAGACCTGCAGCTACTTGCAGAATGTGCACTTACAGCCATCACCATCCATGTATAAATGCTGGGCTTAAAGGGCACAACATACATACAACTGGAGTGGGAAATTGAAATTATGAGCCTCATGCTGCAGGCTGTCAATGCAATACATTCAACATGAGAAGTCCCACTTCTCATTCCTCCAGAATTAAAGCTCCTCCTTATTCCTGCAAACCAAGGTCTGATGTGGCTACAGTTTAAGGCAGATGGTTTGATGTTCTTTTTTAGTTCAAGCTTTATGCATGTGCCTTTCCAGTACCAGTTTTGTGAGGCTACTTTAAAAAGATAAGCTCCCTATTGCTTCTAAGGAGAAAGGGAAATACATTTTTGATAACAACAAAAAAACAAGCATTGAAGGATTTGGTAAATGTGGCCTAGGATGAGGGTTTCCCCTCTTTTTGTCTTTATCTGCTCAAGATCAGTTGTTCCCAACAGGCGTGGTGCATCCCACAGAGATGCAGAGGTTAATACCTACAAAAGGCTCTGTCATTGCCAAAGCCACTGGCACAATGGGACAGATGAGGAAAAAATAAGGAGGTGGACATGGACAGCTGATCTTTCCTTCCCCTCCCCCCCCCCCCATCAAAACATTAAAAAAACCCCAGCAATATTTAAAACATGCCACGCTCCACTGCAAGCTTAGTGATTCCTATCTCTATATCTGTCAGGCCACTACTTTATATTTGGTTAAGTAAACATGGTATTTGGTTAAGTAAACTCAGCATACCAAAACATTGCCAAACATGGTATGCTAGAAAGAGAACCGAGCCAAAAGGCATTGTTTAAAGAGAAAAATGTAGATGGATGGGCGGACACTGGGATATAAAATATCAAGCAATTATGTAACCATGTGCATGACTCAGTATAGATGAAAAATTATTCTCCTGAAGGAATATGCTTAAAGACATATAAAACAATATTCTCTCTCCATAACTTTCCTCTACCCTGCTCTTCCTCGGTCCATCTAACAAACACAAAGGTGTTTCAACACTGTTATGGATTACAGAACATTTAATTAATCCTTGATCTCTCACAGGAAATAACAAGGCTGCAGCCTGTAGCTGTTCCACCCTGGCTTCACTTGCCACACCGAGATAATTCCTGCTCTCCAAGTCTGAAACTCGCTAACCCCAGATCTGCAAGAAAAGACTGTATTGCTTCAAAGGATACAATCCCATAACAGATTTTCCCCTTTTTTAAAATCCAGTAATGCACAAAACATTCAGCTCTCCAGGTAATGGTCAGATACTTATAACTGCATTACTGTAAAACAGTCATATAGCATACATTTGTATTACATATACCAGGGCAGATTATTAGCTTAATATTTAAGGCTTCAAAAGATTTTTACGCTCGTGAGTAAAGTGTGTGAATTTTCAAGTGCCCAGTGAGAACAAACAGTCCTGTTAGTATCACTTGTGTAGCAATCAGCCATTTCTCAGAGGACATTATCAAAAGCTGTTCCAGCTTTGTTCTTTTCAACAGCATTGCTGCCTAATGGCACCAAACATTTCCTGCAAAATAAAGATACGCTTACTTAGCTTTTCAAAATAATCAATTTGAAAAACTGGGGCAGAGAACATGTGGAATGTATTAACTTGCCCTGATTTTCAGGAGGAGCTGTCAGTTGGTTTGTATGAGAGGAGGCCATTCTCCCGCTGTGTAAGCTTTGCATTTCAGGAATTTCGGAACTGGCCAGGGGGAAAAAATTAATTCCTTTTCTGCTGAACTAGGATATAAACGGACCTGAGCTCAGAGGTGCTTTGTCACCTTGCTTTCTAAAAAAACAAATTATCTAAAATATGACTACATTTTGATAATCTCTGCAAGCCATAAAATTGAGTTTACATAGTCAGGTGCTCCCCTCTACGCAAAAGACGTTTCTGTTAAAATTAGAGGTAAGAAACAAGTATGGAGACTGAAGCATAGTTGATGCTCCAGAAGAAGGCTGCTCTCTGTTTAATAATCTGAGAAAAACAGGCAAAGTGGGGACTTGACATTTTTTACACCAGTACTTGTACATGTATGCACACACAAGCTCTTTTCTATAGGCAGTGTGATAGAAGCAACAAGGGGCCTTGTAATAAAACTGAATTAAACTTGAACATAAAATCTTAAGACTTTATTTCCCTGTCCTTCTTGGTTTGAGTAAGTCTTTTTTTCTGCTCAAACCTGAAAAATTGGCAAATTTAAATATTGCTTCCTGCCTTTTATTTTGGTAAACTTAACTTTTCAAGAATCCCTCCAATAACGCACAGGAAAACTACAGTGGAAATTAAAAAAAACATAGGTAAAAACAGGGAACAGCACAGTTTGTAGTGCTTCGCCCTACTCAGGAACTGCTAAAAAGCTACAAAATTTCAGTGGGATAGAGACACCTTCAGGTCTTCTACTACCTCCCCTTTACAAAAACCCCATCCAAAAATGCTTCCACAACTGATTCCAACCTGTTCAGTTCTGTGGTCAGTAATCTCTCCATATTGGATGGCATTTTAGCCTTTATAAAACTGCAAGCAATAGTATCAGTTTTCAAATTCTTAAAGGTCAAATTTCAGCTTGAAATAATACCTATGTTAAACTCCTAGATAGTCTCCTTTTGCTACTTAGCCCTCTCCTACACCTACTATGCTTTGTGGCAGCTCACAAATTTCAGAAAACTCAGCAGAACTGTAATCTTCTCTAATTTTGATGCTCATGCATTGCAAATATATTCATAGAGAAACCTGGGCATCACCTTTAAGATGAGGCAATTCAGTGCAGACAGAATATGTCAGCGAGTTCATTAAGGTAATGCAAGAATACACAAAATATGCAAGTAAATGATAACAGCAATCAAAGCCAAAACAGATGGTATATGAGATGGTACTGAAAGCATCACTTACAGCACTGAGGTAAGCTGCAGGAAAGCCACCACACTGCAAAAGCATTACTTCAGCTCATGTTCACCACAAACCAAAAGCAAACTGCAATCCAATGAGAAAATGTGCTTTACTGTTCTATGAGTTTACAAATATGCCAAGACTTTGCTTCCTCAAGTTAATATTATAGCCTTGTTTTCTAGCAAACTGCACTAAAATGTTGCTCCTCTTACATCATTAATATCCATGGAAACCTTAGAATGACTGTTGGCCCAAAATAGGTTCTGTCATCCCACAGCAACTCAAAAGTAAAAGATCTGGTATCTCCTTTTTTTTGGCTGGATATTTTTGCCAATGAGCATAGCTGAAGAGGTGGGATTCCTGTGGCCGCTGTGAAACAGACCTTTCATTCCTAACAATGAGAACATACATAACATGAACTATCTTTCCTGTTGAGGCTAAGATGGAGATTCAAAGATTACCCACTTCTAGAGTAAGATGTAGACTTGAAAATGCCCCAAGAGATGTCTATGTATTGAATGTAAGAAGACAATAAAGTTAGCACTCCAGACTCCTAAAAATCAGCTATATCTCTGCATACCATTCTCCGCTTTCAAGAAGGGAGCAGATCAAAACAAAGGTAGTGCTTTATTTTTACTTTTGGGGGCTATCTGGCAAGTGTCTTATTTAAGTGAGGTGCAACCAGATGTGTCATTTTATTTTCTCCTCCCTACTAACACAACCACTCTCTGTGACTAACATCCCCAGCACAGGGTCAAGCCAGTTATTCAAAGACTTTTTGTCTAGCAAACAGGTCCTCTGCAAATGAGTTTCATGCTGAGTTAAACTGACAGAGCCATAGGCCTATATGAAGTGTCAGGAAACCTGTTTTCTTGGCAAGAAGCCTCGTACACAAGTTGTTCTACAAGGAAAATACACTGCCTGGGTGTATACAAATGAGTTATATTGTTATGTATCTATATAAATAATCAGACTTCTTATAGACCAAAAATGAGAAAGTTATCTGTAAAAAGGAGATTTGAGACTTGCATACTGTGTCACACTGCACTAAAACTTACTTTCTTTAATCTAATTCAGTCATTGCTATAAATTTCTAGGGACAATAAACATAAATTGCCATAAGAAAAAAGAGACACATGTAATAAAAAACAGCAAAGACAGGCAAAAGAAAACAAGGGGAAATTTGAAAAAAGTATATAAGGATTTGTACTTACTTAATTTTCAGCAGTCATAAAAGGAGTTATCTCCACCAACAGCTGCACATACTTAGACATTTCCAGAAAAAAATACAACCTTAGTTCCTTAGGCCTGACCTCCCCAACTTTAACTCTTGAAACTCACTCCCCAGTCACAGTTTATTTCTGTTCTTGGCAAGAAAAATTCATTTGTGGTGCATTTGTCAGCTTTCAAACCCAGCCGGGCTCTCTGTATGCCTGTCTTGTTGTGTCTTGGTTTTTTTTTTTCAGTATTACAGTAAACCAGAAGAATCTTAATATCAGGTTGTTAAGAGGCTCACTAACTTGATTGCCAGTAATAGCAAGGTACACTGCCAAGTCTGAGGTTTATTGTTTGATCACTTGTTTTATCTCTGCAGCACGTAGATGTGCACTAAGCAGAACTGGCTGAACTCAGCAGATGACTTATTGATACCTTTAACATCTATGTTGAATTTACAAGATAATTTGTTAATCAGTAAGGTGCAAAGTGAAACACAAGACCAATATCATCTGTGTAGAGAAGTTTACATAATTTCATAAGGGGATATAAACATGCTTCTGAATGGGAGCTTTGCTGTATTTTATAGGAAACCAATCAGAGATCACAGGCCTCTACTCATGTCTCTGAATGACAGGACAGAGTCTTTGCTAGCACTGGTCTGCTGACAAGCCTCAGTTAATCATCAACAAGCCCTCTGCAAACCTCATAGGTATCAGGCCCTTTTCATGCCTTCTGCTTTATGGGAGAGAAGGTATTCACCTCATGATTAAGATACTGGACTGGGGCCTTCAGCAAGTAACAGAGATGTTCAAAACAATACACACTCATTTTGTCCTTTCTCCAACTAACAAGCAGATATACAAGGCAGCTGCACGGTGGTGTTCTTATTACTGAAGTACTGGGGAAAGAGGAGTGAGTTGATCAAAACCTAAAGACTGACACTGCCAGTTGTACAAATCTACATCTGTATGGGGTACAGTAGGCTCTCACCTTTTTCTTACCCATGGAGGAACCACAGAATCACAGAATGTCTTTGGTTGGAAGAGACCTTTAATATCATCCAGTCCAACCTTTGAGCAGCACTGTAAGCTCATCTCTAAACCATGTCCCTACAAACCAAGTCCACAGGGTGTTTAAATACCTCTGGGGATGGTGACTCCACCACTGACCTGGGCAGACAACTCTAATGTTTGAGAACCCTTTCAGTGAAAAATATTTCCTAATATCTAACCTAAACCTTCCCTGGTGTACCAAATACACTGTCTTTGTGCTCACTACTGATTACAGTGATAGTCAACTGGATAGCAACAGAGCTTGTCTAATATGAGAAGAGCAAAAAGCACTGTATTTTGCTCTCTGTGGTATTTCCTTGTATTTTGGTGTATGCTAGGCCTTACACTTGCTAACAATGTAACATCATCTGTGCACTTGTGATTTTGCCAGTAAAAGAAGGAACAAACCACTTAATTCTTAAGAAAGCAGCCATCCAATAACACAATGATCACAGCCAGGTCCTGCCAAAGATTCTGCCCCCATGAGTTGATACCTAGGGGACCATACCTGATCAGACCAAGCATGTAACTACACTTTTCTCAGAATATTCTTCTGCAGTTTGATACAAAAACAGTATTGCTGTGTCAAAGTTTTCTTTCTTTCTTTTCACTCTTTCTGTGAGTTTTCCTTTCAGGAGCTTGTATAATCAAAGAAGCAGCTTTGATTAAGAACAAGCTCTAAATAACACAAAACCAAGCTAACATATAATCTAATCTGCTAATTCTGACTAAAATTCCACCCTTGGAACCCAAACACAGACTTCCAGGGAGAGACAGCAGAAGGATTACTGCCTACATCTACTTCTGTATCTTCTCCTCCAGGCTTCCCTTAATTTTTATGATGGTCTCAAAACTATGGAAGTACAATGCAACCTGAGAGTATAAAATCTTTCAACCAGAAGAATGACACAGTAGATTAGATTAGAACTAGAGCAATAAAATGCTGCTTGTGGGGTTTTTTTCTCCCCTAATTCTGCCAGTCTGGCCCACCTTCCTTTTCTCTGGATCCTACCTCTGAGAGTAAAAAGTTATGAAGCCTTAATAATTCTGCAGCTAGCATGAAGAAGAAATTGCTTGGATCCTTCTCCCAAAGAGGCTTTTATGAAACATTTCACCAGCACAGCAAACAGAATACAAAAAAACTCTGCCTGTAGCAGAGAACATTAAGATATACTTGAAAGACAGAAAGAAAAGGCATGCAATGTTTTTTAGTAGCAACTGATACTAAATTTCACAAAGGGAGTACTCAAGTTTGTAACAAACAACATGGACTGGCTGCTTTTGTTACTCTTCTCACTCCTATAAAATGTCTTATCCTGTTCTCGTAACAATTAACTGCAGCAAAGAGAAACAGCAGGAAGAAAAAGAAAAGGAAAAAAAAAATCCAAAAAAGACATGACTTGCAAGAATTTATGAAAGAGATTGTGGATCAAAGAGGTAACATTTGACATAAAGGTGATAGTTGTATCCTTGTCAGGCAAAAGCTCTGGCTGTATCAGCATCGCTAGGCAACTTACACTGAAGTAACAAGGGTGTATCAAAACAAGTTCATCAATTGCTGTGAAATCACCATGTCATTTTATTAAACAAGAAGCACCAGAAAAAAACAAAAACAAAAGATGAAATGCTTTAAACTCTGCATTTAAAAAAAAATTGCTTATTGAATATAAGATATTCACAATATTTCCAGCAAGCTGCTGTACTAAACAGTTCTCATCCACTGTACAATCTTGTGTTCTATTATTTCAAGGACCTCATGTGCATGATTTTACTCTCATGATTGCTGTGAAAAAGTTATTTAACTCTGAAAAAAGTTCAAACAGACTTCCAAGCTACTCAGAAAATATTCTAAGCCATCTATTTAGGGCCATCATAAGGCTTAATTACAGAATACAAACACACTTGATTAAGATAAACCTTCACTGGTAACAGAATCTCCCTTAGAGGTTTAGCACTGGACTCCTATGATAAAGTTTGTTTTGGTTTTAAATAGCTACTTATACTTCTTAAATAGCACTTTAATTTAAAAGTAACCCCAAATGTAAGCTGATCACTTTTGGCACTTTGAAATTTAAATAATTGGAAATATTTTATTTTAGGATGTACATATGCATCTATACACAACAAACAACTGCATCACAGTGCCAATACAAATGCTTTCTGAACTCCAGGACTGCCTGGATATTGTTATTCTACCACAGCCAAATACTTCATTATCCACTTGATTTCTGAACAGCATGTATTCTCTTTGGCCCATTATGAATGCCAAAAAAGACTTCACTTGTTGTTTGTCAGTTGCTATGCTATTGTCAACTATTCCATCCCTCGGGAACACAATGTCCACCCACAATTTCTCAAGTTTTTTTTTTAGTAAGCTCTGCCTATTGCTAGCTGTATTTCCAGGAAAATGGTAGCATTTTTTAACTGTTCTAAGGACTGATTTAAGGTTGAATAGTAACAAACAGATTCAATTTAGGAATTAGCAGTAAAACTTGAACCACATGCAATAGCGAGGAGGAATATCAAAATAGAACAATACCCTGGTATATCCATGGAGAATGTGGAGCTGAGAATAGGAAATGACAGAATTCCAAGTAGTTTGGCCTAGAACCTATTTTATGGGTTAAAAAGGCAATTCCAGGAAATGCCTGTACCAGGTAGTACTCCCTTTTCCCTCACTGCTGGGTATGTGTAGACTTTTCTGCACAGTAGTACTTGCAGAGAAAAAGAGTGAAACATTCTCCACTGCCCACTATGAGATTCACTCGGCTGATCCAGAGTCCCTGTTGACACTGGTCCAGCAGCTGAGAGCACTTAAGCAAAGTGTCCACTCTGTAGTGACCAGCATGCAGTTTATCACTCAGCTTCATCCTAATTTCTCCAGAAGAATTTAATAGATTAGTATTAATTAGATGAATTTCTAATTAATAGATAAATTAAAAAACAAGAATAGGCTCCCATAACAGACAGATAGGCATTAAGAAGGAAGATATTCAGGTATGTTGCCTGGACACAAGGAACTGTATCGAGGAATAGTTACTTTGGGCTTCAAATCCTGTATTATACGGATGAAAAAAAAGTACCTCTAAAATGTAGGCCACTGAACCAATATTTCTTATTAATCTGAAGGCTCTGCACCTCATCTTTTTCATCTGCTGCCAGTGTTGCCTGACATTTATCCACAGCGAGAGCTCAAAATTCAATCATGATGATGTCCCCATTTAGCAAGAGCAAGACAGAATACTTGGCTGATCTTTTAGTTGGCTTGGTTTGTCATGACAGTTACTGAGGTTTGTATGAATCAAACAAGCTAAGCAAGTGCAAAAGCCAAGTCATCTTTATTAAGCTACAATTCAGGAAGTTCTCCTTCACAAACTGGTCACCTATATGTCATGACCCTTGACTATTCCCTCACAGACTGAGCAGGCTCTCATTGTGGAAAAAAATGTTCCTAACAGCTATCTCAGAATTTACCAGTCACCTGCTTTCCAGAAGCAACAACTCATGTGCTACACGCTACAGTCACTCCCCACTGTTCCCCAAGCTGCCTTCTCTGTTAATAAAGCTGTCTCTTTTGGGTCCTGGCTATCTTAACCCACTAGATCAGGTTACCAAGACTTCAGTGACACTACTATGCCCCTGACTTTCTTTCCAGCATCAGCAACCTGTTCATTTCTCCATAATACCCATGCTACTCAAGAAGCAATTACACCACTACACAAAAAAAGTGTGTGTGTGCTTTTCATGGTTCTTTAAGAACGTATCTGGCTCTGGATGAGTCTGACATCTTCACAGAAAGCAGCAAAAGACGGTGGCATGTTGAGACCTTAAAATATTATAAGCCAATACTTCTGTGAAACACATAAGACCTAGAAATTATGTACCAAAGCCCCTTTGTTCTCTGGTATTCCCGATCAGTTCCATTTTACAAATTACAGGATAATGCATGTGAAGCCAAGTCATATTTCTGCAGCTCTATGCAAACACTCACACACAATAGATTCAGAGTCATACAATACTGGACCAAAAATTTAAACTGATAGACTGTAAAAAGGAGAGAATCCACCAGCACTACATTTGCAAATTCTACTTGGTTATAATTTCAAAGTTACAAAGAAGCAATTTACAAAGCAGTTCTGGACAGATTAACGGTGGTCTAATTAGACTGATGGGCTGGTAAACTTTCTGTGAAGCAGTGAAACAAGATGATGAGTGTAAAACCTGATATTATCTGCTAGATTTCACTATTTGGGAAAAAAAAAAAATAGAAAAACAAAGAATCCTCCAAGTATAATACCAAGATGAATGCTTCAGAACAGGATTTGGTTATGTCACTGTTAAATTTTTCATGAAAAACATTTTGCTATACAACCTTGCACAGAAAAAGGCTGGTAGTGCTGGAAGTTCTGGATGAATTGTGCCATTCTTCACTGCACCACAACACCAGGACAGTTTTTAGCATCCTGAATGATTAATAATCATCACAAAGGAGCAGCTGAACAGTGCAGCCACATTTATATCTGCCCAGAATAAATTCTAGCTGACTTTATTTGTTTGTGCTTCATGTCTTCCTTAGATGAGTACCATAAAGTGAAGATTTCACTTCAGATGAGTAACAGACAAGCTCCAGTAACACAGGAGTAGAGCATGAGAATTATAAAATATGAGGACAATGATTCTCCTGAACATCCATTTCTAAGGTTTCTAAGCATCCTGTTTGCCACATGGCCAGGTTTCAGCCATGAGTTATGTACCATGCAACTAAAATGCTTAGCAAGGGCATGTTAGCATCATCCATATTTCCATAACCACCTCAGAGCTGCAGTCATAGGCCACATGTTATTTTGATTGGCACTGGACCAAAAGAAAACCAAAATTATTCTGTGTCACAAACAGCTCATGGGAAAAGCTGCCAGAAATACACTAAACTGGAGGTGTGCAAGGGACCTTGAAGAGAACAAGATAATACTAATACTTTCTACACACCAGTCTCAAAACACTGGTTTGCTTTTTAAAAAAGAGACTTTGTATGAAGAATCCTGAAGAAGAATAACAAGGCAGCTTGTCAGATATTACAGTGGCATCTTTTGTTGCAAGAGGCCACAAAAATTACAGTACAAAGGTCTTGAGCTGAGAATTGAAAATATGAACAAGGAAGACCTAGGTCCTGGACTAAGCAGGGGTGAGAGAACGTTTCTTATGACAGAGAGAAACAGAGGTGACAGCCTCTGAGAATCATGGTGAAGAGCCTTGGAAGTACAAAGGAGTAGCCCATGTTTGATGTTCAAGCCAGGGGAGCAAGAAGCAAACAGGGCAATGACACCATCAAAGGAACAGACTGAAAACTCTGGACTCATTTCAAAATGTTATGAGTGAACTAAGACTGCATTTATAAAGACAAGATTCTTACAGTAACAGAAATGTGACATAGTACAAATATGGGGAAACAATTAGATGTGTACACACTAAAAAGTTTTTTCCAACAGATGCTAAACATCTGATGTGCAGTCCCTTCATGCAGCAGACTTCACTCTGTGACCCGAAGAGATCCGAGTTAAAATCTGACCTAAAATTGTCACTCAGAAAAGTGTCATGGTGGTGCTCAGAGCACTTAAAGTAAAGCAGAGGCAAGAGGGAAGTGGTGGAGGAATTTTTCATAGACTGAAGAGGACAAAGGAGACACCAAACAGCAAGAGGGTATGAAAGTCAAAAACAGCTTTTAGCACCATGTGTGAGTTTGAGAGAAAATTGAAGATGAAGGAGACTGAATATAACCAAGTGCACCAACAGTAGATGGAGCTGCAAGATAATAATAATTTTTAAAATTACCCTTAAAGGGGATTATTTAAAATAGTAACTCTGAAAATAAAGGCACAAAACTCTACCTTGATGTTAAATCATGAAACACAAGTCACAAGAGCTGAGTCTGATACTGTCTGATACAACAGTACCATGTTAGCAGAAAGAGCTGAAATGACCTGTCACTTCTTTTTCCTGCCCTTAGATAAGTAAACATCACCTATGCCTAATGCAGGTTAAATCCCAGCCAGCTTCCTGTCAGCCAAGTGCCAAGATCAGCCAAGCACTATGTATAACACAAATTCGACCTGATTTAACAACCATATTTAGGGGTCATTCCCATTCTTCGTGTTTTGAAGCTCAGTCTTCACTAAATGCTAACACCAGTTAAAAATTTGCAAAGAAGCATACGTGACAGATTTGTCTTGTTTTCTGAGTTCTCTTAAAAATAAAGGAATTATTTACAAAAATTTCATTTATCTCTGCAAAGGAATAAGTAATACTTTGAGGTACAGGCTAATGAACACTAAAGATATATAAAAAGCTCTACAGAGACAACTGGTATCACTCTACCACCATAAGGAAGTCTATAAACAAACTTCACCAATATGTATCCAGACTGAAAACAAAGCTAGACAACTCTAATAACTCCAGATGGAACTATGAATTTTATTTGAAACTCTGGGGAAAAAACCCCAAACCTTGGTCCTACATAAAACAGATTCCTGTCTTAGGCATCATACAATGAATCTGTCAAGCATAGCAATAGTGTTGCTTGTCAGGGTTCTAACAACTGATTCCTAAGACAGATTTTTGACACCTGATTCTTCTATGAACATTCTTTAAAAGAAGCAAGTTCATGCTTATATGAAACAGTCACAATTGCTTGTAGCCTTGTTCACTGAAAAAAAGATCCCAGTAAAACTCCCGTGAGAAGAAGCAACAGAAGGGAAATTTTATATAATGTTTAATCCCTATTTACATCAGAAACCACCAAACCCTCCCTCAACTTTTCAATTAATCTCTAGTCAGTCTTCTTCCAAGAAAGGAGGGCTGCAATCACCATTGATGCAAAACTTTCTCAAGGACAGAAAACACAAACAATCAATTGACATTATTAGAACCACTTTTCGGAGACCTGGAAAAAAAACCCCTATGTCCAAAAGCTTACTTGCTGGTCTATTACAAGCCCGATAAAAGCTATCATCTGCTCCTACAAATCTTGCTTCTTTCAAGGTAAAAAAGAAACAAATATTTTTTGTATAAGCACTTGGGACCTAACTTTATCACATGGTGCTAATTGAAGTCTTTGGGGCCTTCTTTAACAAGCTATCAAATAGACTGTCAAATGGGAATTATGTACACAGCTACAGGATAATAAAGTATATAATAATTTTAGCAACAATAATAGACTTGAAGTAGAGGATAAGTTTTCATTCTGTGATTTGTAATTACATAAATGTCCACAGTCCCACAGCTGGCCTGCTGTACCATCAACAATCCATTTCTCCTACTTTTGTGAAGCTTTAAATCACACTGTGTAATTTAAAAATCACTATACTGAAGCCTGATAATTATACTATGAAGGCCAGTACTCAACTAAGTAATTTTAAAACCCAATGGTAACTAAAGAACTGGTTTTAGGCCCTTCAGACTACTGACATAAGTGCTAATTGTTTGCTTCTTAGTAGTCATGCTTCTTAGATATCAATTACAACATGGTAGAGTTGGTTAAGCACTCTGTTATTTAAAGCACTTTTACATGTTATCTTTTTTCAAATCAGCATCATAGGCATAAATGGCATTAACAATCTGATTCACCACACAAAAGAAAACTGCCACTGCCATATACTGCTCCTCACTGCTACCAGCATAGACGCTGAGTAACAGAGGGAATCAGACAGAACAGAATCCCCCCTTCAGTCTGAGCACAGATTGCCATTCCAGCCACCAACCCACACTGACGTGCAGCAAATAAATTCCTTTTCACCACCACTGTAACAGGGACAAGAGAAACACACAGACCGTGGTTTCACTTCTACTTATCTATCTCTAAACCTAAAGCTGCAGCCACAGAAAAAAAAAACCGTGATGAGCAAATGCACAGTTGCTGCTGCTGCTTTGTCCTGCTTCTCACTGCAGAGCCTCTGCATCTCCATACTCAGTGAGCCTTGCACCTGAAGACTTGATCAATAAAAGAAACAACAACAAAGAGGGTTAGACACACAGCTAACAACCCATCCAAAAGTGAATGACACTGCTAGTCCATGACCAGGAAAAGTAACCCAAAAAGGGAAGGAATAGCAATCAGTTTCTAGATGTTTCTAGAAACTCAAAAATTCACTTGCTGTAGAACACACACAAAAAAATATATTGGAGCAACGCTGAGATCTAACAACTGCCAAAGCACACAATACAAAACTATTCTGGTCCCCAGTGTAGCTAGTCAGCTGCACAGTATGCTAAAAGTTGAAATATTTCGTTGCTGTTGAAGCAAAAAAATTGTGACTGGAAGCAGTGCAGTAGAATTTGAGGCAGAGCAGTAATTGATGTCATAATGCAAGGACTTCTAGTTCATTCAGAAGATTGATAAGAAGGCCAGTGTTCACAGCACTGCTGGACAGACAAGAAGGAGGGAGGGAGAGCTGAACAGGAGTGCTCTTTTGATGTCCTGAAGAAAAGTTTTCTTGACAGTTTTTATGATGGCAAAGTACTTCTGGCCAGATCGAGTTGATCAAATATGCCTAACTTTGGCACCCAGAAGCTACGTGTTAGAAAAACTCTGAAAAACCCTAGAAGCAAGCAAGTAGGAAAACCAGGGGGCTCTCCATCCATGTTCAAACACTTGCAGTGGGCAAATGTGAGCCTCCTCTGAAGGCTCTCCACATGAATTACACAAAGTAGCCACAAGGAACACTAGTACTTATTTTAAAGAGACTGTTTCAGCAGGTGCAGTCTAAGCTGACCAGTGCAATTTCCCAATGGCAAAAATACTTTACAAGGTTCCCATCACCTCTTATGCATAACTAAGTAAATTGCCAGCTTGCTGCTATCCTAATCACATACTTGTGTCTGTGCAGCTGTTTGAAATTGTAAAATTATTTTAAGAGGAAAAAACCCCAACAAAACTCTATCTCTTTCCTTCTTGCTTTTTTCTTATTTTCTATACTCAGATCACTGATAAGGATTAAAGCTTGGATTTACAAACAGACACATGAGCACAGCTGAGGGAATAATAAATTATAGTTGAATAAGGAAAAAATTACCTTCTGATGGGGAACTGCTGAAAAAGCTTTATTCCCAGGACACTACAACACGGACCTGCATTTTCTCATTTCTTTTTCATGCAGGCCAGACACATTCATCTTTTTCTTCAGCACTGCCTTATGTGTGCTTTAACTGCAGAATGCTAACAGAAGTTGGTATTTGACACAATACTGGTATTGAGGATTAAAGTTTTAAAGGATTTGAATCTCAAGCTGCTTTACAATTGTAAGGAACATTGGCTTCTACAGCAGGTCATAACAGGAGCAGTAGAAATTATTCCCAATTGGATGCAGGGAAGAAAGAGAGTATTCAAAATTATGAGATTCTAAGAATCAGCATAGAGTAATGTGCCTTATCTACAGTGATTCATGGAAAATGGAGAACTTAAACCTCTTAACTATTTGCTGGACTTTGCACTTTCTGCTTGTCTTTTGACAACAAAGTCTTCTTGGTTTTTTTGCAACCAATGACCTGCCCACCATTAGACTCCTAGTGGGAAATCCTGGGCTCACATTTGTCAACAGGGATACTTCACCAATGCCAATAAAACACAGCAGAGAACCAATAACCATAGTATAGGACATGAATTTAGAAGGGTACAGAGAGATGGATCATCCTGAATAGAGTAAAGCCCTGCTTTTGGTTTGGTCTGTCACACTGATTTTAGCTGGAGCCTCAGAGTAACTGCTTGCATGCTCTGAAGGGAGTGAGCACCAGTGCGTACACCATTGTTACTCCGAGTTCCAGCAAAGTTCCTTGCCCAGCCATCTGTTACTAGTTTTATCTGAGCAAACACAGTTTGAAGATGACTCTAACTGAAGAAATTTAAATGGCAAAAGCCAGCAGCAGTTAGAGACATCTTTCTTCTACAGCTGCTTTCTGAAGAGTCTGGCACAACACTAATCCTGTGAGCCCAAGGCTGCACCCTTCTATATAAGAAAGATCTTTGGATTCTGGGCATGTTCTTGTATATGTTTTAGGCATCAAAATCTCTCATATCACTCCTCACAAAGACTCAAGTTTTAAATCTTGTCTTCTCCAAGTATCCAACAATAAATGTGTTCTGTGGCCTTAAGTCTCAGGAGCTCTGGGGAACTAATTCTGTCTTGAAAATTCTAAGAGTTACACATCGCTCCTCTTTCCTGCAGCACTGTACTTAATCTTTCATATTACTTTCTCCATTCACTTGACAACATTTAAAATGTAGAATAAGGAAGATCTCCAGCCCACAAGGACATTTTAAGAAAAATGTCATACCTCTGTTTAAAAGATAAGCAGAACAGTGGCACAGAAACACAGTTGCCACAGAAAGTAAGCAAGATAGAGCAGGAATGGAGACAGAAAGGAAAAAAAAAAACACCAAAAAAAAAAAAAAAAAAAAAAAAAAAAAAAAAAACCACAAAAAACCTTCAATCACAGCAGCAGTTGCCTTCTTCAGCTTAATGAAACCCACT
The DNA here is from genome assembly GCF_036169615.1 of Heliangelus exortis. Classification (NCBI taxonomy): domain Eukaryota; kingdom Metazoa; phylum Chordata; class Aves; order Apodiformes; family Trochilidae; genus Heliangelus; species Heliangelus exortis. The sequence goes on from NC_092424.1 coordinate 40,520,428, forward strand.
GTTTCTTACCAGAGGCATCACCGACTCCTTCACCAATGACAGGAGTGATACAAAACTGCCACTGCAGAGCAGCCACTCTGCAATCACTGTGCCAAAACAATCAGCCAGGAGGATTGGCTGATCAGGAGCCAGGAGAATTAAAACATGACTCTGGTCTCCCTTCTTCACATGCTGAAGGAGCCAGTAGTGAGGTCCCCAGATGTTTTCCATGCTTCCCAAGTACAACAGAGATGTCCTCCCCTGAGTGCTCGGCAAAGAGAAGCAGTGAAGCAGCAAAATACATGGGGATTTCTCACGAATGGACCCAAGTTTTGTGGCTTAATGGTAGAGAATATACACATGGAATGGAATTAATTACAGACCTTAGCTGGTCTGTAACCAGAAAAATAGGTTTATTAAATTTATTTACATTTGCTGATAATCTGGGTGCTCTGAGTAGAACAATTCTGTTCTGAAGGATTGGTAAGAAAAAAAATTAAGCAGAAATACCAAGTGATGATTCCCAAAACTTTCATTTTGTATTCTAAAGTACTAAACCAGAAAACAGAAAGAGGTGGCCCCAGTGTGGCTGCAAAATAATTTATGAAGTTTTAGATGGTGGCAGTTTGACATTATAAAAAGAATGCGACAACATAAAAGCGAGGCAAAATAATCCAATCTCAATAAAGTAAGAAGCATGTTTTACATTTACTATTTCTATTTCCTTTTTCTTCGTAACTGAGAATAATAGATTTTTCTCCCACATATCTCCCAATTTTAATAAAAAAAATTAAACAGTGACTGTCATTATAGCTTACTTGGATTATAACAAAGTATTTTGGAGAGTTGCAATCATTCATCCTCAGTTCATGGTGATGGAAAGTTCTGCATGTCACATGCACTATGGTTTAACACAATGCATCACATGGACATTCACCTAGTAGGGCCACCGATTTCAACTCCACAATGCATACTCAGTCTTGAAATTGAATCTGTAGTAATTACATATTCATTACCACTTTGACCAGAAATAACAAGGGAGCTATTATTTTGGTCAGGAGGAGCAAGATGAAGCAAATGAGAAACATACTTTATTTACATGCAATCATTATTCCTTTTGAAACAAGGCTGGGACACAGGACAGTTGGTCCATGCCAGTCATTAAGAAACTGACCCCAAATGGTAAGCATTGTGCTCTGCAGCAGGACCTCGCTGCCCCATAAGACTATGCCATGTCTGTTATCTGTTGGTTTCACCACTGCCACCCCCATGGATAAAAAAAATGGTTACAGGTCACCTCTGGCAAGACAGCACAAGGAACCATGTGAGGGATCCTGGAAAAAATCTCATACCAAATATGAACAACTGAGAGCCACCACTAGAAGAACACAGACCTTCCTAACCCAGCAAAATGTTGGTTTCTTAAGGACAGTCCAGAAGACTCCAACAAAGTTATCCATTCTGGATTCCTGGAGAATCTGGGTATTTAAATTTCTTGATGCATTCATATGAACAAGTTTCTGAGAGACTGGAAACAACCGTGGCCAAGATGAATTCACAACAGTATTTTTTCTATTGAAGTCAACACAAGTTTGCTATTGGCCCAAAGGACGGCGGGTCCCAAGTCCCAGGAGTATTCACTCTTGTGCACATATGGGCACATAACATTGTCTTAATTTTTGCTTTCATTTTAATCCAGCTTGTACAAGACACATCTGTAGCAACACAGCACTTGTGAATCTCACCTAAACTTTCTGCTACATTTCCCATTTTAAAAAGCATTCCTTTTGGAGCTTATACATGATAAATGAGCTTTGAACATTTTCATGCCTTTAGAATGGTAACTGTTTCAGCACAGGAAGCATCTTGAGTAAGAGTTCAGGGACACACACAAATCTGCATGGTATCACAATGGTCAAATGATTCTGTTTGGAAATGAATAAAAATATACACAGACATTTAACAAGATATTTACAAGAACACAAAGTTAAACATTTCCAGTATCAACAATAGAAACTAAGGTATGATGACATTTTCAGTTTGGTGTATTTAGAGATATGAATAGATCATAAAACTAAAGAAAGAAGTATAATTTATAAAGGATTATGCGAACTTGCAGAAAGCCCAACATATACCTTTATCCAATTGGTTGGACTGTATGATGTAAGCAGTTGAAATTTGCATTTTATTTAATAAGACTGTTTTGGCAAAGATTTAATTTTATCTAACAAAAAAGGATTTATTATTATCCATCAGCTTAGTACTTTAATCAATTTCAATCTATGAATTAGATTTTATTCAAACTTTATGTTAACCTTAATTCATTTTGTAATGGTTACCAGTAAAATGCCACAAAAAAACTTTTTGGACAATTGCTGTCTAGAAACCAGGGAGCACTCAGGGGAGTTCTTTAATCGAACAAGATTCAAGATTTTTTACAGACTTACAGAAAGGCAAACACAAGAAAAAACCAAGAGTGATAACAGACAAAAAATGCAAGTGACCTAAAGGACAAATGCAAAACTTTGTATACTTTTGTATACTTGTATACTTTGAAAATTAAATTGCTATAATTTTCATGAGAGAAGTTCTCCATTTGAAATAGTTTGACAGCAACATTTTTGGGTTTTACTTACAAAAATACAGGCAATACTCTCAAAATTCACTGTAGAGTTTCCTTGCAACCTTAATCTCCTAAAGCTACAAATGAATTCTTTCCAAAAGGAAGATGTTTTTCTTTAGGCATTCTTAGAATACCCCATGATCATTACTGAACAGAGAGACTATTCATTGTGATCTTATCACTTAACTTCCATGTATTATATATAGTCCAAGGCCTGCTTCAGTGCAGGCAGGTGGAATGCAAGTGATTTCATCTGGCCTGAATTTGGCCCTTACAGGCCTAATTACAGAGCTGTGTGGAATGAACTTAGAGAAAATGCATGAAATTATTTACAATAGTTACTCTGTGGTTAAAGAGGATCACTGACCACACTGCATCAGATTTCTTCTTTGAAGTCAGCCAGATATAGCTCTGATCTCTCTATTTGCCATATATTAAAGATACAGAAAGAAACCAATTCAATTCTTACTTCTTAGTGTTTAAAAAGGTTGCACCATGAGAGCTGTAAAACCAGAGCTGAGCTCTAGAAGCACAACCAGCTTTTTCAGAACTGCTCTCTAAGGTTTTAGTAGCCATGCTAAATTTGCCCAATGTAAGAGTTTACAACACTTGTTCACTCTCCCCTTTCCCCAAGGCTCCACAAGGTGAGAACAGAAACAAACTGCATCCCTGTCTTTTGCAGGCTACAGTTTCTTCCAAGGATACAATTTTTTGAAGAATTTTGGTTACGAATCAGACAGTATGATTTTGAAATCAGTGGGAATTCTGTCACTGACTTAAAAAGAGCTAGGATTTCATCCAAAGAATGTTACCATATGCTATTTAACATTATCTGTAATATAAACTGTGATGTGAAATAGTCTGACAGTTAGAAGAACAAGAAAACTGTCTAGCAAATTCCTGGCACATAATATTTCCAAATTTTGTCTGCCATAAACTCAAGCTCTTTTTTTTCCAAAGCTCTACAAAAGAACTCTTTAGTTAAAAAGAAATAAAACTAAAAGGCATAAAAAGGGTAGAAATTTGTTTTGCAATGCCAAAACCCAGAACATGCCTAGAGTATAAATTTTCATTAGTACTGTAGCTGACTGGCTTCCAGTTACCAAAATTATTGACTTGATGAAGACGGGGAATAGGAGTGATAGAAAATTAACCAAAGAATAGAATTCTTGACACTTAAAGGAAAGAACTTTTGGCTTAAAGCATATGATCATGAATGAAATGACTCGGGTGCAAAGAGACAGTTAGAATGACTCTTCTAGCTACATGGTTGAGGAGACGAAAGACGCATTAAGTTTTTTAAAATAGAAGAAAAGGGAATTACCTGCAGAACTAGAGTAAGGTTTCTATCAATAGAGGTACTTTGTTGATGGAAGGCAACAGGGCATGGTAAGGACTATACATTAAAAAAAAAACAACCCAAACAAACCAAAACAAAAGCGACTTTACTTCTCAGCTGTCAGTGTCTCTGTATCAAATACCATACTGCAAAAATGCCATAATGATTGCAAGTGGCCTGCAGAGGCACTGAGCCCATCATTTATCAGATATCCAGGGTTTCCTTGCCTGGAAAATCAGGTGGCTCACTGCAGAATCCACCTGCAGCACCAGATCTCATCTAGATAGCTTGGATGACCAACATGTTTAAGATCAGCTGCATATATAAGCCTAGAGGTAATAGCAACACAGATATAGTCTGACTTCACATGGGATAGTCTTTGATACACCAGTCAAACACAGTGATTTATAATGGAAGTTCTTCACAGATAACTCCCTACTATGTACAATTAGGATACCTGTTCCCATTGACACAAAATTCTCTCTGAATTTTGCATCCAGCCAGATAAACTGTGAATTTTGAAGGAGGATGCTCTACCCGATTCTGTTGCAAATACTGCTTCATACTTTGCATGTAAAGTTTCTGTTCTTAACATTTATGAAAAGGCTCTTGCAATGTTTCATACCTTTTCTATAGCTATTCAAATAAACAGAATGGTTTGAAAAATACATTACTGAAGTAATTCTATAGGCTAAGTTACAATAGATAAATGTTGGTGCCTTGCATTTTGCAGATTTCCAGCAGTCTGTGAAGTTTTACCACATATTTTGCAACAGGGAAAAATAAAAATTCACAGAAAAAAGCATCTTTAATCCTTTTCTACTTCAGATTGCTAACTTTTCTGTACTGCAATAGTCAAGTGTCTGTGGCAAAAAAAAAAGCCATTTCTTTGCCGAAAAGCCAGAATTAATTATGTGAAAAAAACAATTAAAAAGAAAATATGAGCTGTTATCTGACATGAAGGATTTCTTCCAATTGCAAGTTAGAATTAATATGGTGCCTTACATGAATCACCATGTATTAGGCTGGCTTTGCCTTTATTTGTGTATGTGTACCTATCTTACTTGCATAATAAACAAATGGTTCCCAATAGATTAATCATACACAACCAGTTTATTTATTTTTAAGAAGGAAAATGTCTTATGTGTGCCCCAACTAAGCTCACCATAATTTAACTGTAATGTATCAGGGAAGCCTCTAAATCGATGAACTTCTGCTTTTCATCAATTTTCAATCCACCGCTGTTCCCTACGAGCAGCTCTGTGCTCTCCATTCGTATCACCCATTTCAACAGCCTTCCACCCATCCATGAAAAGCTCTTTGACTTTATGCCACTAAGAGCCTGCAATTCAACAGTCCTCTCTTAATTAGAAGGGCTGTTAATTTAGGAAGATAACATCGACTTAAAAGCTGCTGTGTTTTAAATGAAAAAACAGTCCCCTCACTACAGCTTTTATCTACCAGCCTACCAGCCCATTTTTATGATTTTGTAGTATCATTTTTTAATGTCTTATGCTTTTCTTGCATGCCATTGTGTGCAAAGACAGCAAAAGATAATTCCTTTCTCTGCCACTCTCACAGATATTCTCCAGTTAAAAATAAATCAGACAAACAAACTACAAAAATTCAAGTAACAAGGAAAGTTCCTTGCAACTTCACACACTTGCACTGTGCATGAAGGATGTGCTTTAAGGTCCTAATTTACTAAATGTCAAAGAAAAAACATCTTCCACATTTTACTGGGAGATTTCTGCTTTCAATTAGAGCATACTAGTGCTAGTCCAGAAATGCCTGAAATAGACTTGTAACCTTTAAGATACCTCAGATATTCTCAAGGATGCAAAAAGCATCTGACAACAGTAAAAGTATAAGGAAAAAAGGCTTCACAGAATTTAAAATTTTTAATTGAAAAAGTTAAATATTCTTTTGTTTGTTTCTTTTTTTCTCAAATGTTTTTCTGATGAGCGAGACTTAACCTACACTGGAAGATTGATTTATCTTAGCAGTATCAGTTTTTCATGATTAAAACACGAAGTCCATATCCTCTTGCAGGGCAGATAAATCAATTTTTACCAAAATGACTGCTATTACCCTTGGGCTTGTACTCGTTCAATTAAATTAGCCAGTAACACAAATAAATAAAAGCGTGGCAATATTAACTGGCAAAGCCATAATCAATACAATTTAAATTTAAGTGAGAGTTGAATTAGATAAATCCAAGCCTTCCAGAAACTAATTTTTTTTAAATGTTCCTATCCACACAAGTCTGAATTACACAAAGCAACTGTACGGAACCATTAATTACATAAATTCATTCTTAAACAAGTAAAGGTCTGTTTGTTTACCACAGTGCTACCCCCATTCTACCCCATCTTTAGACATCAGCTTCTCTGTGAAAAACAAATGACACAAGAGAAAGCCTGAAAACATTTCACTGATGGTGGAGTGGCTACATCTGGGTACCCACACTGAGAGGCAGCTCCTTGCAGCATCACACTGGTGGGCTTTGCAAGACTGAACTGCACAAAGCAACTGTATGGAAGCATTAATTAAACAAACTCATTCTTAAATAAGTAAAGGCCCATCACCACATGGCTGCAGGGGGCTGCCTCTCAGCATGGGTAACCAGAGGTAGCCACTCCACCATCAATGGTGACATCTCCGATGGGCCTCATGGATGTGGCTGATGTTAGCTTCCCCCAGTGCTTCCCCCAGTCCCACCTCCAGCAGCACTGTTAGCTGGACCCTGAAATGTTTTCAGGCTTTCTTGTGTCATTTGTTTTTCACAGAGAAGCTGATGTCTAAAGATGGGGTAGAATGGGGGTAGCACTGTGGTAAACAAACAGACCTTTACTTGTTTAAGAATGAATTTATGTAATTAATGGTTCCGTACAGTTGCTTTGTGTAATTCAGACTTGTGTGGATAGGAACATTTTAAAAAAATTGCTCCTCCAGCAATGCCAACATCTCTCTCAGCACTGCTGCATTTCCACTGGCACCCACCCAAGCATGGCAGACAGGAGCCACTTCAAAGGCAACTCCTGCTGCTGTGCTCACACAGCGAGCTGCAGGACAGACACAGCATAACCACAGCAAGAACTGAACTGACAGTGCTATTCTATCAGTTCTTCCCCCTGTGAGAGAAACCAATTCCTTCTCCTGCAGACTGAGATGTCTCACACTGTACTGCAGGGCACAACAAAATCATTATGCTACAATGACTTGTACAGAGAGCATAGAGAAAAGGAAAGAAGCAAAAGAGGGGAAATTAATTACTCGCTGCCTCCTCTAAGTCAGGTACTTCCACCCACGCACACAACTACAACCCACGTGCTCTAACACCTTTATCATCTCTTACCAAGAAATTCTGCCGGTTGATCCAGAGCCTGTCACTGCTTTTCTGACACTCAGAATCGGAGGGCATTTGTTATCTGTCATATCTGCCATCCTGGCACACAGCTAGTGCTACTGCAAACCTGTGAAATGATCTGTTAGTACATGCCATTCTACAACACTAGCCCTCTTCCTTCCACATCTCTCTATTGATTTTTTTTTTTTTTAATCGATTTTCTGCATTAAAGACAGGATAAGCAGTGCCTGAAGTCTGCAAGCAAAGTGCTAAACTCAGGACAGAGATCCTGTATTTCAAGTGCTCGATTATTAAAAATAATGGATAAATCACAGCATAATGCAAATAAATGTCTGCATCATCACAGCATCATACAACACCAGAGCATCACTGCCTGTTGCTTCATAACACCACCTGACCTAGAAATCAAATTATCTGGTGCTGTCCCTGCAGTTGTTTCCCATTTTACTAATCAAAAAAATCCAAACACAAAATAAACAAAAAAAAAAAAAAAAAAACCCTGTGAAAATATGGCAAGGATTTGCCTTCTAATTTAGCCAAAATCTTCTTCTAGGAAATGAAATATGAATTCCCTTGTGCTGTATTGTAAATGGAAATAACATGCTATGAGAGAGCTAAATGAATGCTATACTGCAGCTGAACTAGATAGCAAAAGCATTGTGACAAATTATTTCAGTGCCCCTCCATTTATACTGATTTCCAGTTATGATTAAAAGCAGACACAAGTCAAAAGGAATGATAATATTGATTCTGCTTGACATACATTTCCTATCAAACAGCAAACTACTGTGGAAGAATGCCTAATGACAGATTTTATAGTCAAATACATAGCAGCCCTACCCAGCAGATCGCTCAGATCATTAAATACAATGCTACTCAATGTTCCCTGAGTATACTGGCAGATCAGATCCCTTTTCTAAGCAATATTTTTATGGTTTAAGTATCACAAAATTAATAAATAACCTTCATTTGGGACACCAAGTACTACCCCCAGTCTATAATACTTTATGCTTGTCAACAGCAGGAGCTGGGCCTTGTGTTGTTATTAAAATGAGTGTATAGATAGCTTAGCTGTCTCTTACACAATCACACAGTACTCACTAGTGTGCACTATGGTAGTGGCACTGCACCCACTGCTTCTGTTACTTGCCTTTGATTGGTTTTTTTTGTAACTGTAACTACCCTGTACCAGCAATAACCTCTTGTTACAATAGAAGCCAGCCACAGCTTTGTTCCAATACATGTCATGAAATTCATCTGACTCTAATTTAGGTCAGTTCACTCTCAAGTTTGCCATAAAATTGGGTAAAAATGGCCTTAAAAAGCTATCAAAGCAAAGTGGCCTTAACAGCCATCCGCAGTCTCAATCAGTCTCTCTCAACCTTTCCTCCCACTAGTAGGAACACTTGAATATGCCAAATGTTTAGAAGAAAAATGTACAGGAAAACACAGTCAAGTCAATGTTTAACTGCATTTTTCATCTTTGGGAAACAGAAATTTAAAGCACTTCTATGTTTATAGTAGAAATTATAGGAGAAATGGGAAAGTATCTGCAGACACAATCTGATCAATTTTTGCTCTTATGTGGATATATCCTAGAGCAATGCACACACTCCCAAACGAAATAAGGCATATGAGTTAATAGGCATACAGAAGAATATCCTTGTACAAGAAAATAAACATTATTTTTTACTAATCTTAAAACATGGTACCCATAATTATGTTTTCCAAAGATGGGATTTCATGAAAAGCTTCTACAAAAGCATTCAGTTTTATAAGGGTGTATTAATTCTGCAAAACTCCGCTGATAAGCTCCTGTTAATTATAACACTTTCTGAGCATGCCTTTCATTTAAGATTCTGGAATTGCTTGGAAAATCTTAATTAGGCCTCAAAACACTACTGTGAAGAAGGCATATTCTCTTTGCACAGAATACAAAGTGCAGACAGCTAACGTGATTTGCCAAAGGTCACCAAAAGTCTCTGGTCCTAAATGGCATTCAGCATACAGCAGCAGAGCTGTTCTCTCCCACACCTTCTTCCCTAGTTTCATCTCAATCACCACATCACACAGCTCTGTCCCCAAGAAATATCTTGGAACTTCTTTGATTTTCAGTCACAGATTGAGCTGGAGTCAGTAGAGACCGAAGAGTTTTTCTATGGGAGGTAGACTTCCAGTTTGGGGCAGTTACGTGAATTTCTCATCTTTAATCTGAACTGGTCTACACAGACACAACCCTTCATTAAAGCTAAAGCAAACTCAGGCTGGTATAATTAAATGTTTTGCCTGGAAGGCTGGAGTATCTTATAGCATCAAAGGTTTCAAATCTCATTTTCAGCCTTGCCTGATTACTTAAACCACTACCATAAAACTACAATGGATAAAATCTCATCTGAAACTGATTAAATCTTTACTGATGTAATAGAGGAGTAGTAAACAATCAATTTACATTTTTCTGTGGATATTTACCTCTAGTGCAGCTTTCAGCTCTGCAATGTATCATACTGTCTGCCAACTTCCTCTAACTTAAATCCCAAACTTCCATTTCTTGCTGCCAATTGTATGCTTCAACAAGTCATACGCATAAACATTAAAACATGTTTTCATGCATTTAAAAATCAAAACAGTAATTCCATTTGAAAGCATTTATGGCTGCTGTAATACAAAAGTAAGATGAGGCCATAAGATGACAAATCTTTTATTTTATAAAAAAAACAAGCAGAAATTATAAGGCCAGAGATGACCAATGCTACCAATGCTACCCGAAACATATTCAGCTTCCTAGACAGGAGTATCTCGATGTGTCTAACAGAATATTTGATGAATACACAGTGTACCCAATAACTAGAACCAGACCCATTCAGTCAACTCAAAAATCCCCATATTTTCAAGGGTGATCAGAACGTACAGCATGTAACCTTCATGCTAACCAACAGATTTTTGAATGAGCAGGTTCTGGTGACAGCAATCCCAAGATGTAAAGGTACTACTCTCCTGAAAAGCTGACATTTACCTCAGAACCTGACTGACAGCTCAGATTTGGGTAATGAAGGTGGAAGTGAAAACCAATTTCACACTGTCAGTATATATTCAACTAACTTTAAATGTTACCTAAAACAAAGGAAATAATGAGTAATCCATGCTTGTCAGTGAGGTTAAGCTAGTGAACCTGGTATATAAAAGATTCTAGTCATTCATTAGGCTAAGGTAAGTTTAATTTCTGAACAAGAAACTGACCACCACAGAAATTTACACAAGATATACTTTCATTCGTATTAGAAATCATTCTTCTGCTTTACACTATTCATTAATTTGAAACTCTGCATTTGGAACCATCATTTAGCACTCAAACAATACTTGGTGACATGTAGAGACTAAAGAGTTGTCAAACAGGATGACACGAAGTTTTTAAATGGGAACAAAGCAATAAAAGCTTTCAGAAAAAAAACCCCAGCCTTGATAAAAGTATTTGCAAGTTCTAACTATGCTGAGCCAGCACTACCAGCAAAAAAATAAAAATTAAAAAAAAACTTGAATGAAAAAAATTTAAATGCAGGCCTGCAAGAAGTGTGATGTGCTGTGGTTCTACTAATAAAAGGTTGGAAGTAGCTCCCTCAGTGAATAATAAAATTAAGTTGAAAATTTTTATAAAGTAGACTTATGGCACCACCTTCCCTCACTCCACCAACATCCCCTGATACTGAGAAGAGCCACTGCCAGCCCCCCCCAAATGATACATATTCTAGTAGAGTACACTTCCCTTGAAAATAGTTAGAAATTTCAATTTACTGCTTTGCTTAGACATAAGCCAAATTTGGAAAACAAACAACTCAATGCTATGAATACATGAGTGCATGTTTGGCTCCAAAGGGCACTGGACATTTAAAAAAAATATATCCAGTCTTACAGCTCTTAGGCATGGGAACAGCTCTTGTGAGAGTAGACGGACACAGAGCCCGAAACAAATCACTCAATACTTGGAAAACACACAGAACACACTAATTCCCCAAATCCAGTTGCACAGCCAGCCAGAGCCCCTTGTTTATAGCTATTTAGATGGCAAGGAAGCTGAAGATAGGCTGCATTAGTTTTATATCGTGTTTTTTAATTAAATCTTTCTGGCTACTCAGAACATAATTTTCCTTTAATAATACGAATCTTTACTGGATGTCTGTAAATAGAAAATGGATTCATTTCCATATAAAGAGATCTAAACTCTTTGCAAATCAAAAACTAACCAGAAAACCTCACATTAAATACCCATCCACCTAATCTTTCACAAACTTCACACACACACTTGTAGAAATAATTAATACAGCTCATGCTGCTTCCACTCAGTCCCTCTGAATAAATACAGGCAGTAGTAATGGATACCACTGACATTTCAGTCCAGCTCTCCAAAGCTAAAGAAACACTTCATTAAACAAAGGAAAAGGAGGATCAGGCTGCAAAACAATGGCTTTTGAATTCATGGTTTTACTTAAACTAGACTGGCATTTTGCCACAGGTTTTAGCAGAAGCTAAAATCACAGGTAATTCTGGAGAGTGCCAGGGAAAGCAGCAGAACTTCCCACTGTGACTCCATGAAGAAAAAAAATGCATGTTTTGGCAGAACAGGGTTTTGGTACCAGCTGTAACAGCAACACCTTGAGAGGAACTTCAGCATTCTAACCTTGAAAAGAGTCCAAGGGAAAACTGAAAGAAGTAACTGGGAAAACAGGACCTGAGATAAGTGAAGAGTTTTGGGGTTTAGGTTTTATGTTGCTCTTGTTTTTATAGCCTATTTCAAGCTTCACAGTTGCTTCATGGTTTCTCTTCAGTCATAACTATTGCAATGTTATGTTTTTTCCTCAGGTCTTTCTAACTAGTTTAAGTTGCATATTGGGATTTTCAGATGTATCCCAATAGCCAAAGGTTTATGCCTAGCCCTGGGTCATGTTAGGTAGACAATCCAGTGTGTTGTCTGTATTCAGGTTACTCCAGTCACATGCAAGTTACCACAACTTCTAATCCTGAAAAAAACCACCATTCAGTTAAGTTAGAGCATAATGAAGCTAAGAGAATCTGTGAAATTTTAGAAATTACACAGGTTTTGAATATGTAACAGAATAAGGCATTGTTCATTCTTTGTATTGTCTTACGCACATGTATCTCAATCAGGGTTAAACTGTTTTTCTTCAGATATCTAAAAATATTTCGTACTAAATCTACTCAACTGCTAAGTTTTGTTTAATAAAAATTTATTTCAGCAGTGAAGTGAAAAATATTTGGAGAAAAAAAATATGAAGAAACCACCGGCTTTAGAAAGTAAAACAGCAGCAGATAATTCTATTTACCTTTTATAACATACAATTAACACGTAAGCTAAAAATTTACCTCTGTTCAAATAGTTCTTCCTCACTTAATCTTGCCTTACTTTGACCCAGATTACTAATAGGGTTTTCCACTTAAACATGAGATTTTATGGAAAACATTTTTTACATCAAATTTTCCTTGAATCCTATTCACTTCAGTGATTCAAGTGCTGTCATTCTACTGATACAATACCCATCTACTTTTTTTCTGAAGAGAATATAACTTGTGATCAGCTGTAGTTCCAAATATTTCTGGGTGAATACATCACATGTTTGTATATTTGGCATCTCAAACACTGCATACAGCCTCACAAAAGCTTTTCAAGTCTGTCACAGCAGTTTTCCAGCTCACCTCATTGAGATATCCTGCAAAAACTGATGTGCATAAAAGCAACATAAAATGTTATAAATTACCCTAAAACAGAAAATACCAGCTTCACTAGTTCTTAGTGTTATTGCCTAAGAATAAGTAAAATGCCTCCAGAAACTTGTCAAATTTCTTTTATATCCAAATTAAAACACAGATGACTTTTTCTGTTTATCACACCCAGTGAAATTCTCAAGAGTGCTATTATTTAGGTTTTGTAGATGCAGCAAACTCAGTTATGTTAGAAGAGTTTTCCACTGAAAGTATACTTTAGCCTACCACAGACTGCTTCAGAGATGAGGTTTTTAGACAGACTTCTAAAACAAGCACCAAATTTTGTCAGAGTTTACTACACACTATTTGGTTACTCCAAAGTCTTCTTCCTTCCCCTAAGATCCTTTGACAGAAAGCAGATGATTTCATTCACTGCAACTTGCAAAGAGACTCAATGAGTGCAGCATTCCAGATTGCCTTCCGGATGCAACATGACACCCACATCACCCCCAGAGGAAACACACACCAATGTTGAAATTCCTACTAGAACACATGCTCTCTCTTCACTTGGAAAAATTTCATGAGCCAAAGAGCCTCAGCTGCTGTGTGATACCACATGCCAAAAGAGAGTCAATGTCTTTGACATCATTCAGCCTCAAACAGGAGAAACCTTTCATGTAACGAAGAGTAATAATTTTATGTAGATAAACTTCTTAAAATGACACATGAGCAGCTCTTGAACGGATCCAAACTCTTTCTCTTGACACCATTCTTCTTCTTCTGTCAATGTTTTCTTTATATCAGTATCAGCAATACCCACTCCCATCCCCTCCATTCTGGCTATGCTTAAGAAAAAAACATAGCACCATAATCTCCTTAGTATTTACAGGCAAAGTAACAGTATAAAATACTGTATTCTGAAAGTATGTGCTTACATCATGTGGCACTGTTCTGTGCCTGGACAGTACTAAAGGCACAGAATTTATTACCTACTCACTTTTGAGGACTTAAAATAGAAGCAGATTGATGGAATGCCCTGTTTTTTCTCCAAGGATGATCTCATACAGGAAAGATCAAATGAGATGAAAAAGTTGAGTTACAGAGTAAGTATTAGCAAATTTCAAAGCACTACAAACACAATGTGTATTAGAACATGACCCCGTAAAAAGAAGGTCTGGGTTTTAATCTCTGATCTGACAATGCCTGGCTACGTATCCTTGAACAATACACTTAGCATTTGTGTTCTGAAGTCTGCAAAGCAAGGGATAATTCCATGCCATGGGACTGTTTTGAGGTTTAATTAATTGTTGCTCACAAAGGACTTTAACTTCCTCAGCTCTAAGGCACTTACTAGATCATCCATTATGTAGATACTTGTAGATACAGATTATGTTATGTACATAAAACCTGTGGTGCCACATACATCCACAAACACACGAGATTGCGTGAATTATTTAAATTATACTTTAGGCTCTGTGACAACATCACCTATTTGACTTTCACACACAGATAAACCCTCCTTATCTAAACACTGCAATAAATCTAGCAGGAATATTCTTGTATCAAGCACTGGACAAAATTTTAAGAGCTTTCAATACTCCTGATAAAGCCATTGCCTAAGATACAGAGTTGGTAAAGATCTGTCAAACACACATAGAGGACACAAAATGTTTTGGCCTCTAGAAGAAAGGAACTAATTGTTCTAATGTAAAAGGAAAGTAAGTTCTGTGAAAAGGCACAGGTGGTTGTATAACAAGCTCTCTTCTTTTGGTGCTGCCATCCTTCCCCTACAAAAGAAGGCTTTTGGCAACAGATGGGAACGAGGTGGGGTATGCTCCCACAGTACCTCTAATCAACTTTTAGGATTATATTTGCACATGAAAATGATACAGTCCTTACTCAGATTTCACAAATCAATAGCTTCATTCAGAGCTACAGTAACTACATCATCTGATCACCTCTAGATATGCACTTCTAAATTATGCCAGTATGGATGTTCAGGGTACCTAGGCAATCCCTAGCAGAGGAGACCTTTGAGGACCAAAGGGGAGCACCCCTTTGAGAGAGGACTGCAGCAGAACATGCCCATCATTTAACCCAGACATGCAGAGCTCCACTACATCTCCGAAGGGCACACTGCTTTGCTTCCTCATTCAATTCTTTCTGCAACTTTAACACCTAAAATTTAGTTTCTCCACAGTTCAAAGCATGGAGCCAGCAGAGGGTATCCAGCACAAAGTCATTATAGAGCAAATGTTTCCCACAATTAAGTACTGCTCTGATTGTGTACCCAGATGAGTATGATACAGCATGGATTAGAAAACTAACATTCACACCAAATGCATTGCAGCTAAAAAGCTCAGTACTCCTTTAATAAATTCTCTCAGTTCTGACAGTCTCTCTGAAGTTTCAAAAAACCAAAGGAGAATGTTAGACTCAAAAAAAAAATTATGCTAGTCTTATTATTCAGTATTCTATTTCATGAGAAAGTGAACTGCTTTCAGTTTAGCTTTTTTATGACCATACTCTGCCTTCAACACAAAAATATGACTAAAAATGCTGGTTGTGATCATCAGCAATTCATTCGTGTCCATGTGTATTTATAGTTAAATGCTGCACCCCATCAATATGCAAGCAACTGCTTTTCCTCTTCAAGTCTCAGATACAAAAGAATGAAAGGCTAGCTCACTTTAAAATTGCTTTTAGGAAACGGGTCAGAATCATAAAAATTGATAAGGATTGTTATTGATTTCACTCTGCTGTTGCACAGGAATATAATGACCAGAACACACAGAGACTAAGCTCCTTGCTGAAAAGCAGAGCTGTTGAACTGTATTTGGCAAAGGAGTGAGACAAGATCTTGTCTTTGCTGCAGTCTGTGGATATAGGTATAGACAGGACATACACACATGTACCATGTCCTCATAGTAATCAGGACGCTCTACGAGTATCAGCAAGCCACCTGTAACTTGGGTTTACTTCAGTCATTTATAATGCAATGATGAATAACCAATGAACTCACACTGTTAGACAATAAGGCTTTCTCAAATGTAATGCTAGTTTGAGGAAAAAAAGTAAAATTTATTCGCTAATTAACAGGTTGGCCTATTCCTTGTATCCCCATTGGGATGTTACAGTCCAGAGAGATGGACAACTAGGTGGGTGAACAACTAGGTGGTTGGGTTCAGCAGCTCTGCAGAGAAAATGTGGGGATTCTGGTAGCAAAGAGAAAACAGAACATGACCCAGCAACATGCCCTGGCAGAAGAGAGTGTCAGCAGCATCCTGGGCACAGCTTACAGGTCCAGGGAGATAGTTATCCTATCTAGTGAGTCCTGGACTCAATACTCGTTAGACCACATCTGGAGCAGCATACAGTTTGGGTATCCCTAATGTAAGAAAGACTTGGACAAATGGCATCATGTCCAGCAGAGGCCACAGGACTGCCAGGGCCCAGAGCACTTGCCCTGTGGGGTGAGATTGCAGGACCAAGGTCTCTTTTTCCTAGAGGAAGGGTGGCTTTAGGGGACACACAACAGTTTCTCCAATAGTATCTATGATGTTGGTATAAAGGGGAAGGACCAAGCTCTTCATCGTGGTGCAAAGTAGAAGGAGAGGCAATAAGCATGAACTGAAAGAAGACAGCCTTCCCTTCTCTATTCCCAGCTCTATTGTGGAACACTAAATAAGAGAGAGAAGGCAGCACAGGCTAGGGTGGGTAAAGAAGAGATGATAGAAACTAAGGGGCTACGTAGTCTCAACACAATCTAGCATTGAGAGTGGAGCAGAACTGAGCCCCTGTTCCATCCCCTCATCAGTTCCTACAGCAGCCTGAGGCTGAGAGGAAGACTCCAGCAGACCTACCACAATAAACTGACAGCTGACTAGCAAGATGGAGTTGAAAAGAAAGCTTTCTTCAGTGGCAGCAAAATGCATGAGAGATAACATTAGTGCTGTCTCCCATTTATGAAAGTTTTATATAATAAAAAGAAGTTATTAATTTTTGAGGCTTAAAAAAAGTGTTAATCTGCAAAGGTCAGCAAGCAATGCACAATTACAAACTATTTAAAGACCAAAGAGACTATTGTGTCATTGCTGAAAGTTGATTGTTGTTCCATAACCTTTAAAATGACTTTCTGCTCAATAGTGAGTAATTGCAACCTTTCTCATCAAAAAAGTGAGATAAAATTCTTAATCCATTATGAAAAACATGAGAGATATCCCTTCTCTCCTTATTGTTACAATATTTATGCAGGCCATAGGCAAGTGAAGAGCTTCAGATGATATTTTCATGTATGAGGAGAAAGAACAAATGGATGTTTTTGCAAGTTCTGTCATTAGGGAACAAAGCTGTGTTATCATGTACCTTCATTTTAGCTTCCAGTTAAGTTTTTATCTGCATGTTTGGAGAAGAAACAAATGCAGCCTTTTTCAGCTACTCTATTTTTTTAAATGCTGATTATTTCCCCTTGTAAATTACACAAACCACAAAATGTTAATTTATGTGATAACGTAACGCCAAAGAGAAAATTCAGTTACAGATTATACACTGCATCACTTCAAAATGAATTATTTTCTATTACATTTGACAGTTGCAAAAGCAACTACTTGAACTGAAACAAGTGGGAAAAAATTATTCTGTGTAAACCTTGGACAGAAGTACATGTGGTAACCGTAAAAATGAAGGACTACAAATCACTTTAACTGCAGAATTAGCTTTGCAGAGAAAATTGGACCATTGAACATGACTTTAACGCAGCTGAAATCTCTCCCCCTACCTCAGGAGCCTAAGATCTGTCTAGCTCTCTTTAATCAATGCAAAATGTTAGACACCTCCAGAGGATAAGTCATACCATCTGAGGATATTTGTCTAAAACAAAACAGATGAATCATGTCCCCAAACGTGCCTTATTCTCTCCTGCAACTTTAGAAGAAGCCAAAATCAGGCAGACAAAGCTAAGCAAGGTAAATCCTACTTGTACAGTAAGACAACATACATGAACAGGTTGCCCAAAGAAGTTGTGGCTGTCCCCTCCCTGGAGGTGTTCAAGGCCAGGCTGGATGGGCCTTGACCAACCTGATCTAGTGGAAGCTGTGTCTGCCCATGCAGGGGGGCTGGAACTAGGTGATCTCTAATGTTCCTTCCAACCCTTGCCATTCTATGATTTTGTGTCACCTAACACTATATCTACACTTCTCTGCATATAAAAATGTCATTTGTGTGCCCATTCTTCTGAACAGCAACTTAATACTTTCTGCTTAACTCATCCTCCATCTTACCTCTGATTTTACGATTTTTGTTGCAAACATTTTCTCTCACAGCTCCTGTCTCTTCAGTGATGCTTTGGGTTTTAAAATTGCAGAGATCTCGGTTTAGACTATGTTACATTTACTGCAAGGAATTTTTAAAAATAGAAACAAAATAAAGACTATTTAGGTCTATGTTATGAAAAGAAATAATTTCTGAACATCCTCTGCATAAAAAAACTAAAACAAAACCCACACAACCCCTCCCCCAAAGAAACAAACAAACCCCCACAAAACATGTGTTGTGAAGGCTTTTTTGAATGCAATTTAATTAAATTAGTCTATTAGGAATTCACCTAATTCCCCCAATGCAATAAATTACAAAATCATTAGAAATACTGCATTTTATGACAAGGCAAATACCCTCACTACAAAATGTAATCAGTACAGCAATGAATACCTGAGAATGCTACTCATTACTAAACGCCTGGTACCAGTCATAGCTTTTTTCTAAAGACTCAGTATGAAAATGTAGGCAGTGAAATAGAGAAGGCTCAGGAGAGCACAGGAACAAGGCTTATTTAAGCACTTATGACTGTGTTCACCAATGGCTTCATGTGCTATTCTTCAATTCAACATAAAGTACTAGAGAAGAAAAGAATTTCTGAAATCAGATGAAAACAAAACCAGCAAAGAGCATAGGGCCTGACAGCTACTTCCAAGTCACCATGTAACTTAACAATAGAAATTAACTTGTGTAAAAATTTATGATTATAAATGATCAGAAGCTACTATACAGCTGTTATACACTGAGAATCAATATCCTGCTAGAATTATATATATAAATTATCTTGTTAGAATAAATATCTTTCCTGTTAAATATGCAGAAGGGAAGGAACAGATGCATGTCAGATGAAAACTAGAAATTTTATTGAAGTTAGTGGCCTCTGAAGATGTGGAGTAACTTTTTTTTTTCAGGGAAAAAAAGTACAGATACTAAAAAATGCATGCAATATTTAACTAAGAAGGCTGTAATTTTCTATTATACCAAGCTATGTGATTTTATACTAAAAATTCTGTTTAGCAGTTTTGGTGTAAGAAGTCACCTGATTTAGGAATGACTGTAGCCCAGTGCAAGCACCTGTGAACTAGCAACTACATTAAAAATAAATAAAAGAATGGTACAGTGTTCTCATGCTACTACCTGGCTGGTCACACAATATTTCCTCAAGTATTCCTGTCATAAAACATGCACAAAACAGCTGAAAAAACCCTTCCTTTTGACAATACTGAGTTCCTCAAGGAAAGTATTTCAAAAATGCCTTCTGCTGGCCCTATTGCACAGCTGCTGTCCTGATACTAAGGAAAGTTTTTATTAACCAAAAGCAAACTTGCCTGGGCCTTGCACAGAACTTCCTCCTCATAAGAAGGCATATAAATCCACACCACATGAATAAGTGCATAAGCAGAACCTGGGTAAAGCTGACTTTCATAAATGTGGTAGTAGTCAGCTATGCAAAAGGAATATCTTCTGTTTTCTAAAGAAATCAAAACAATCCCCTCAAAAAATCTAAAATATAAAACTCTCAAAACAAACAAAAAGTTTAAGTTCAGAATACAATTTAAAAGACAATTTCTGTTTCTTCCTTCCTGTATTGGGGATGGTAGCAGAAAGCACCCATTTAAGTAGATCTTCTGAACTGGCAGCAGAGATTCTAATCTATATGACAAATTAATCTATTTCATTGTAAAAAAAGGTACAATTTAAAGCAAAGCAAGAGAACAAGATTATTTTGTCTACTATGTTTTCCTTGAAATCTTCAGATGTGTAGTACTCCCTCCTAATACCTCACTTCTGTACAAAGGAACACAGATATATATATATTTATTATATATATAAAAATAAATATATGTATACAGATACTTCTTTCAGTTCCCAACCAACTTTCTCAACAGTGACTGAACTGAGCTAAATTCCTGAAATGGAACACCTGAATGATCTGAGTCACAGAAAACAAACTCTTTACCTCTGGAAAAAGCCTGTTGTGGGAAGTTGCAGGAGCTTCTCACTAAAGCCAGTTCTTGAGTGGTTATTACCATTATGAAGAAAGATGACTGCATTTAAAATTTCAGCAACATAGTTATATGTTACCAGATTATTATTAGGCTTCCATCTTAAACTCAGATTATTTTTAAAATTTAAGGTGGAACTTCAATTGTTTTTTAAATATTAAATATATATCTTCACTTTAGGAAGCAAAGAGGGAGAGGAAAAAACACAGTCTAGCACATACTGCATTTTACATTGAAAAGCAAAATGCTATCACCTGGCGTAGTAAAAACAGGGCAAGATGGACAGATTTCAGATAGTGATGTCCCAGGATGCTCAGATGAACAAAACTGATCCCTGAGACACACTCTCATCACCAAGGGCATTCCAAAGAAAGCAACAGCCTGTCCTATGGAAAAGGTCAGGGAAGTCAAGGACAATAAAGGACAAAGGGGGATAGGAATAGAATCAGACCTGAAATAGAAAACAAAAGGAATCTACAAAATATACTCTGCAGTAGTTTTTAATAAAGCTTTTAACGTGTACCTTTTAAAAGCTATTCTACTTCTTTTAGCTCATAGTTAAAACAATAGATCTAAGTTGTTACAAATTCCTACTTCTCCCAAATGGTATTCATTTACTTGTCAATATTTTCATAAGCTCAGGGTCCTTAACACAGAAGCCACAAAAAGGAGACTTGTAACAGTTTTCCACACATTGGGCTTATTACAATTCAGAATCAGCAAAAGCAAACAAAGAAATAAATTCAGGAAAGCAGTTATTTACACTGTCATTAATGAAACCAATCCCACAAATAACATTGCGTGACACTCAACAAATCAAATTCTCCCCCTGTAAAAACAAACTGAATAATGCACATTTAAAGGTCTATGCTAATAGAGGACCTCTAAGTCGTATAAACTATTTTTTTGTTAGGTTTTGCTCTTAGAGATTATGATTTTCTTCTCTGTTTTTCAATTAAAGAAAAAAAGGTGAATATTTACATAGGAAGAAAATCTCTCTTCACAGAAGAGCTGAAAACTAAATATTCATCAATGCTACTAATAACAGAGATGTAACAAGACAGATTTTTTTTTTTTACTCTTTTCCTATAGCTTACAAATAAACAAAGTGTGGGAATATGGCTAGGCAAAATTTAACATTCTAATAAACATTCAGAATGTATCAGAATGTATTTGCGCTGCAATACAATCAGAGTGTCAAAGAAGTAAAAGTGTACAGCTGCATATAAGTGTCATAAACGTTGAAATCTGTTCTCTTTTAAACCCTAAATTGACAGCAGATGTTTAATGTGTATATTACTACATTTAACGAATCAAGAAGATAATCACTTCGCAGTGTGCTATCAAGAGAAGTAATTTTTTTACTCAAGAAAGATGAAGAGCTGATGCATCTAAGAGAAACATCTTAGAACAAAGAAATCTTAAGCAAATCTTAAATTATAATTAAAGCAGACAAATAAACATAATGATCTTATTTTCCAATACATATAAAGCACATCTCAGAGACCTAATAAAGTTTTATGAAAAATGGAAAATGAAACTATGTTTACAAGTAGCATTTTCTTCCATAAATTTACCGATATTTCTATTTTTTGAGCAATTCACTGAGCTGCACAGTATGAAGCAGTATCTAAGTAGTGCAGAACAGCCACTATTTATATAGAAAACCCACAGTTTTTCCATTAATTGCCTTTTCTAAGTTCTCCAACTAAAATAAGAAAAGTGAACCTCACTAACACTGGCAAACTTCTACGCCTTTCTACTTTCCAAAACTTAAACTACTACTAAGAAAAGAAAAAAAAAGTCATGAAACAAGATCAACCTTGCTTTTTTAGCAAATAATGTTGCACGTCACTTAAAAAAAACAAACAAAAACTCCATCCTGGCCTTTAGTTTTCAATTTGCTACTCAAACCTAAAGGTACACACAGACAAACTCAGTTCAAGTGCTTTCCCATTTTCACACCCCAATAGAATAAAAAGGGAAAGAAGAGAAAGGAATGAAAGCAGGTGGTCTTAAAATAGGATGCAAAAAATGTATCACACTAAGACAGCAGGATACAGCGATTCTAATAGTCAATTTCATTAACCCAACTGAAGTCTTCCACTTCAATCAAACTGCTATTTCAAGGAGTGATTTTCCTTACATATAGGCATAGCATATAATATATGTTGTTTTCATTACTACTTTTAAATGAACCTGAGTTACATGAGCAATAAATCAGAAACAAGAATTTTATCAATCTGAAGAAAAGTACATTAGCAAACTAAAGCTAAGAAACTCCACTTTACTGTGCTCTCCCTAGTTCCCTCCAACATTTTTTTTTTATTTTAATATTTCATCTTCCTATTTTTTTAAAACACACTTGTCTCTCCTAGGACTGGGTAACCTTTAAATGCATCTCCAGTACAAGTGAAATGGGAACATGCCTGACTGAGTACTCAAGAGAAAAAGTAGAACTACAATTGCACTAAATAAACAAACTGAAAGACTGAAAAAACCACTATTTATTTTGTGGTCTCTTTCTGACAAATAAAGGGATAAGACGAAATCTAGCTGTTGGAAGGTGACTTACAACTGAACAAATATTACTGAGGAGAAATCAACATGTTTTAACAGTTTGGTTTTCTAGGTTTTGGAGTTTCCCAGAAACTGAGGAAAAACCTCACCAGGTCACAGCTTACTTAGCCAGGCTAGGACAAAAGATTTTCCAGGTCCCATGTGAGCTGGATCCAAAAGAAGCCACAGCTGAGATCTCCCCTCAGCCCCTGAGCATCCATATAAAGCTTATCTCGAAACTACCAAAAATATACAATGGAATCATTTTCATTAGCTTCTGCCCAGTTTCAAAACTGAACAACTATTTTCTGTTTATTATTTTGTTTTCTGTTTATTGATTGCCCCAGCCTGAATATTGGGTTTTCACATATTCTAAAAGAGCACTTCTACATAAGCATGCATTTAATTATATAAACCCCCATTTAGAAAATGTATATATATAAAAAAACCTCTACACTACCTGTAAAGCTATATATATTTCTAGTTTATAAACATTTTTTACACATGTTGTTTTTTTATAGGTATATATGCATATCATATATTACAAATGCATAGGCACATATTTACAGGTAAGTATAGTTCAGCAAGACACCATACTACTTATCTAACTTAGGGTGTCAGGGCAGGAAATCAAGATTTATGTTTTTCTAATTTATTTTTAAACCCTTTTTTTCTTATGTATTGCACATGCTTCTTATATATTGCACATGCTTCATTGTTAAAGAATGATTTTGAAATACAGTACATCAACCTGAAAGGAGGTTGGAGCCAGGTGGGAGTTGGTCTCTTTTCCCAGACGACTTTCAACAAGACAAGAGGACACAGTCTTAAGTTGTGCCAGGGGAGATTTAGGCTGGATATCAGAAAGAATTTTTTTACGGAGAGGGTGATCAGGCAATGGAATGGACTGCCCAGTGAGGTGGTGGATTCTCCATCCCTAGAGACATTTAAAAAGAGACTGGA
The DNA here is from genome assembly GCF_036169615.1 of Heliangelus exortis. NCBI lineage: Eukaryota > Metazoa > Chordata > Aves > Apodiformes > Trochilidae > Heliangelus > Heliangelus exortis. Next base: position 40,544,295 of record NC_092424.1, read on the forward strand.
TGTGGCACTCAGTGCCATGGTCTAGCAACCGCACCGGTGGGTCAAGGGTTGGACTTGATGATCTCTGAGGTCCCTTCCAACCCAGCTAATTCTATGATTCTATGATTCTATGATTCTAAGGATAAAGAAATTTTATTGGTATATACTCTAGGGTCTTTTGTGTTTGGTTTGGTTTGGGTTTTTTAATGTATTATGGACACTTGTGTCATGGTAGCATTGCCATTTGATTGTAAACATACAGCACAGAGGTGAATGTCAGCCCAGCAGGTGCATTTACTTATAAAATAAGTAAATATCAAGAACGTAAGCCTTCTGTCCCACAGCCTAGCCTTTACTATGCACACAGCATTAGCCTGAAGCACATTTGTATGGTTAGAGATTTTATTTTCTTTAAGCCATAAGCAAAGAAATAGCGTAAGAAAAGATTTTTAGAGAAATCCTCAGCCTTTTTTCCAACCTTAATGATTCTATGAATCTATGACTGCAGAACCCTCCAGTCATGCAGGAAACAGATAGGAGAGCTAGCTGTACTGCATGGTCCAAAGTTTTAGCAGATCTCCACCAAACTGCCCTTGTGCAGGCCATTGCAGTGTCATGGGATACACATAAGAAAAGTTAGCCAATAACTGAAAAAAAAATTTGCATTTATATATTGAAATTTTTAAAAAAGGGGGAAAAGAGATTAAAAAAAAAAAACATTGAGAGTCCTATAATGATTCAGCTTTATTTCCACAGCCAGTATTATGTTCCTTTTCACTGCCTCCTGGTTGTCTTTCACCCTTCCACCAAATAAAACCAGGTCTATATGGGAGCTATTAAGGTACAGCTGTGGAAAATATTCCACTGTCACTGAGCTGAACAGCATCCCTGACTTCATTCTGCAAGTTTGCCTCTGGGCACATTGCATTGTTGGATGTCTGCCCACCTGTGAGTCCTCAGTTAGAGGCACATTCTCTTTTCAGAGTGAATTTAGAGACAGTCATCTACCATTTCACTGTACGTTGACTCCCTTTGAACCCAAGATACGGCATTTATGCAAAACTGTCTTTAAAAATAAGACCTGCATAAAGAAGTCCTGAAAATTATCTTCAAATTAGTGGCCTATCTGCAACCTTAAGAAGATCAACTTCAAAACAGCTCCTTGTTGGTTTTTTGAAGTAAATGATCCCTAGTATTTTTGCTAAGTAAATACACAACTTGCATTTTGGTTCTACCGATCAAGTGGCTCATTTATTGTCACTCTCAACTGACCACCTAAATTTCCAAGACAATTGTATCATTTCTACTTAAACTTTAAAAGTTGTACTATACATACAACAGGCAAACTAGTATACACAAACTAAGCAGAGACAAACAGCCTGAGTTTTAATGAGTATTTAAATAATCAATGCAAGATTTTTCTAGTATCTGCCAAAGTGCTTTTAGAATGGCCAGTTCCAGTTTTTGTTTTATTTCCTTGGTGGAACTGTAAAATCTTGCCCTTGCACTTATGAGCTCTTTAAAAATATAGTCCCTCACTAATCCAGATATTTGACACAGCTACCACCCTCCCTTGTCTCTACCCTAAAGCTCTGACAAACTCTTTCATTTCTTCCCTGCCTGGTCTCACAAGCACTTTCTCTTTGCCTTTGTTGCTGCTCCTGACACCCAGGCTGCTGTTTCCAAGTGACCCTTCAGCACTAACTTGCTTTTTCTTCACAAGGAAAACTACAGAGCTAGATGCCTGCAGGCTAATGGAAAAGGGACAGATAACTACCAATTTTTGGTATTCAAGTTACTCCTGTCTCAGTTGTTCTGTCGCAGAAGTGCAAGGGAGGCTCTCTTTTGCTATTGATTATGTCACAACCTATGGAAATCAAAATCACTTCATCTTTGCTGGCAGGAATACAACTGTAGGGGCATGAAAGAAAAATGTCTTTGCCAAAGGAACATTACTTTTTTGTATCATGATACTAATGCTGTTTATGTCAGGATAAAGAATGAAACACAAACTGTGAATCAAACCAGAACAAAATACTGCTCCTTCCAACCATAGAAAGCTGCTTCTTGCCCCATAAGATGACTGCTAGCCCAAGTGTGGCTATTGCCCTTCCAGTAGTTGAGACAGGGAAAGCACAAAAGCATCACATAGGAGTCTCACTCTGTGTCATGTCACTTACAGCAGCAAAATCTAGGGATTTAACAGTTTCCCATAGAGTCTAAGCTCTAATGATTTTATTCATGTAATTCTTTAATACTATGAATGCAGAAGTGTTTTCAAGAGTAAGTCAGTACTTCAGGTGGTCAGGCAAACATTTACAGGCTCAGGTAAATGGTTTCACTTTCTCCTACACTGTACTAAAATATCCACAGATGAGGGAAAAGGACCAAGGTTTTTAAAAGTCCATCTGATATTTGGCATCTAGACTAAAAGTGCTCTAAAACATTGTATTTATACAACTATAAGTCATTCAACAGCCTCAGTATTAGGTTTTGACATACCACAGCTCTCATCCTACAGCAAATCCAATGCAAATTATTTCTTTTCCCTGAAGACATCTTGCTCAAGAGATTTTATTCTGTAGTCTGTAGGTGCCCTAGAATTGATATGTATATGCTAATGGAACAGTATATAAAGTCACCTCAAAGGCAGCTGGTTTAAAATTGTAAACCCCTATAGATGGGATGTAAGGTGACAAGTTAATTTAAAATTAGATTACTAGATATAGTGCACACTAGATAATTGAGAGAAGTGGGATGAGGGAGGAGACAGTTGCTGCTCTATATTAAAAGGTGAATCCCTCCTTCATTAGAAGAGGAGAGGAAGGAAATCCAGAACCATACTGCAGTGGAGACTGAGCTGCCAACTGCAAGATTTCCAAACAGTTGCAGAGACTGGGGATGGATGTACTGATGCTAATGCTTTTTTACTATGGGTGAAACCCATACATATTTAGGGAACCTGTCAGGCAGTTGCTGAGGGAGCAGAGAATAACCACTGAACAAAGTCGTAAACAGCCAAATAGCAGAGATACCCAGAGGCTACATATCCTTAATGCCTGCTCAGAACTGCCCAAAACAACTCTGTGAGACTGATCCCTCCGTGCTTTCCCACAGCACAGAGGCACTACACCCAACCTGGAGTGCAGCACTGAGACTTCCTAGCCAAGCCCATCCAGAAACCTCAGCTGTTTCCCAATGTTTCATACCAGTAACACCCATTACAAAAGATGAGACTGGTAAGATAGGGTGCACGTGCTGGGAAAAACAATCACCTTGTGGAGCATTTCCCCACTGCACCCAAGGAATCTAAGTATCTTTCCATTCCCACATCTGCAAGGCCAGATGGTTTGGTGGTGAGAGCAACACAGCATTGCTGCAGACCATATTTCTACCTCTAGTGATTATTTGTGGGGTGCCACTACTGTGTAAGACAAAATGTAACACCAAGGGGAAGCAAGAAATATTTAGCTTTAAGTTGTCAGCCAAGCATAACGCTTATGGGAGGGATGAATACAGCAGAGACAGTGAGCAGAAAACAGCCACAGTACCTTCCCATTGTACTGTTCTAATTGCTGACATTCAGTCGCTCATACACAGCTAACACGTTCACATTGTGCCAGAAGCACTGTAGGGGCTTTGAAGATAAGAGTTGCCATCTTGCACTAGGAAGTATATTGTTTTAAACATTACTTAGGCAAATATTTGCATATAAAATATCTAGAGACATGTAAGACAGTGTGGACATTATGCACACAGGAAATACACTAAACTATGTAGGTTAAAGTACCAGGCACAAGTGTGCCCCATTCCTAGCTCCTGAGGCTCCAGCATTTTGCCATGTAATTTGCAGGAACCCCAAGTTCATTTTTACACCTATCATAAATTCAGTTGCAGATAAACATATACACAAATTCACACGACCACCAAGAAAGTAAATATGGAAGCTGGACAGAACATCTCTGGAGACGTTTAATGACTAACAAAGCAGAGACATCAGTTTACTTTCATTCTTAAAAAAGAAAAAAAAAAAAAATCACAAAACCCCAAAACTAATACAAATAAAGAATAAAAACTATACATGGAGTGCACAGAGAACAACAAGACGCTCTGAATCAACACAGATGAAATAAAATTGTATAAAATCTTTGTTTCCCTTCTTCCACTCCTACAGGAGTCATTCTAAAGGCACAAGGATGTCAAAATGCTCTAGTTTGGCAACATAATAATAACAACTTTCAAAGACCTGCCTTCCATAAAAGACTTATTATTTGCTTTGCCTCTGTTCTATGTCTTCAATGTCTTTTTCTAATAAAAATGGAGAGGAGAATGAAAGGCAATATAATTATTTCTATGTCTTTATGTAAACAAAAAGAACAGCCCCTGTTTACTGTTTAGCACAGAATTAAACACCATATCAATATTAAGTTATTTAGGGTGCAGATTGTGTTTATGTCCACCTTCCACTGATTTAGAATTTTTCATACACCAAGTTGATTGTATAGTGTCAGACAAATTCACTTTTCTTCCTGAGCTGTTTGTAAAACAAAACTTATGGCCAGCACCCAACAGGCTTTTATCTTCTCCTGAATTATGACCGGGTACTTTAAATTATGCCTAATTAAGCATTTTTGATTACGTACCTTGAAACTACAGAAGTACTATGGAAATAATCAGTGACTTAAGACCAACTCCCTTTATGCTAACAATTGACCCACTACAGCTACTTCTGCAAGCTCACAGTGCATTTTTCCTGCATATTTGCCAAAGATTACTTGGAATAACTTTTCATCTTTTTCTCTTTGATTACTAAATACCCTTTAGTCTTCCAGTATCTGAGGAGCCTCTGTGAAAAGAGCCCATCCCATTCTTCAAGGCTGCTGCAGAAGAAAGACAGGAAACTGAGGAAGGAAGAAAGAGCTGATCTATTCTCCCCTCCGTGTTAGCATCTGTCAGCAAAGAGAAAGGAAGGGCAAAGGAGATGGTAAGAGCACCACAATAACCTCCAGGGCCCTTGTCTACACCCAAAAGCACACGTGCACAACTGTGATGCTGTGGACTTAAGAAAGAGAAAACATCTGGTTCTTCATTTTGTCTTAACTATTGCCTCTAAAAGCCTGTAGAAGTTGTGCACAGACAAAAGAGAAATATCCAACAATTACATATATTGTATTTTCCTCATATAACAGTTTTTTTCATATAATATACATTAAAAGTGTCATAGTCAAACACCTGTCATAGTCAAATATAAATGGTTTTACCTGTGAGACAAAAACTGGACTTCAAACTACTCATTCAGAGATAAAAAAGCTCTCAACTTTAGTTTTGATATGTTTTAGTTTTAGTTCTTTTTAAGAGAAATTAATCATCAGAAAAAAAACCCCAAAACCAAAAAACAACCAAAAAAACCAAACACCAAAATTAAAACTGTGATAGTTCTCTCTGCTGTTTTACAAGATGGTGGATGCTGTACAATAAAGCCATTTGTATGCTTAATACCAGCACAAAAATAAAAATTGGGTATCACAGGATACATGGGATTTCTCTTCACACTGTTTAGCTGGCACTGGCAGACAAACCTCGTTTCTTTGGTACTTTCCTGTGTCTAGTACACAGCTTTTTGTTTTCATTAACAAACCAGACTCTAACGCGCGTAATTCTTTGGACTTCTAAAGGAATTCTGGTTTTTGCTGTCCTTTACTTTAGCTCTCAACAGTGACTACTGAGGTCCAATGTATCTACCCCATCAAGGCAAAATGTTTACCTATGTACTGGTCTGCCCTCTTACTCAGCAATTCTGTAAAAATACTTGAATTCACTGAACCCCTGGGAGCTGTTTGAAGCATTCCCATAATTCTGAAGACAGAATGCAAATTCATACCCTGTAAATACACTGTGAGAAAGCACCGTACTGAAAATGTGCTTAACAACTGTTTATGTGGCAGCAGTGGATTGCATGAGGTCAATAAAAACAAGAGAAGAATCCATTTGTGATTATCCATTATCCACAGACAAGGCCAGGAACTAATTCTAATAGCACTGGACTAATGGTCCCCTAGAATTAGTTTTAATTTCTGCACACAGGCACAGCTGATGAAATCCTGGCATCCCAGACGGGAAGAGCAATGTTCCCTTTCTTGTTTAAACTATCAGGATTTTCACCTGTTGTCACAGTAGCAAGAAACATAGTACTCGCTTCTTCACTCTGAATATGGTTGCAGGAACAGCAGAATAGGGACTGAAAGTACATTAATTCAGCTAGAAAAATTGTTCCACCAATTTTAATAGGCTATATAGCAAACTCAGGAATAAAAACAGATTTTTATATTTCCCATCAGGGGAGATTCAACCAATACAAAACGTTAAAAGTTCCTGTGAAACATCCTGGCTGGAAACCTGTCCAGGGATTAGAGCAATTAAAGCCTCTTCAGGTGCTGCCCTTTGAATCTCACTCTACTTCAACAGAAGCACTTTCAGCTGTGAGAAGGATTTGGCCTTGAATTACAAAAGTCTGATAGCTAAATTTACACAACTAGCAATACCCTGAAAATATAGAACCGCAGAGAGAAAAGAGAGCTCATGAAAAAATAAACCTTATGGGATTATCAATTAAGATATTTTAGCTTCCAAACTTAAAATAAATGGAAAATATGCCATATGAACCTCTGCAGATATTAAATCATTTTATTTTTATTATATTGAGACCCATAATTGCACCTGGAAGGAAGAAAAAACTGGATCACTTTGTCCCCATTGGTCTAAAAGCACAAGTACCATCAAGAGACATACCTGACTCACCGGCAGTGTGAGGCGCAATGAGACCTCCATTACCAAGGTTTACATGAAAAAAAAATAATTAGGACAGTCAGAAAAATTTCAGAGGATTTAATTGTTCTTATACCTATAAAATAAAATCCACATCATTCTGAAAGTTTAATGGAACAATACTTGAACAAGGTGTGCTACATTTACCTGTTGTGAATATTGCTGTGTATTTCACTCCATATGCTAAATAAACCTAATTGGGGAGCCTAACTTTATCTTCCTTTGCATGCCTGATATTTAAAATTTAGGATTTATTTTGTAAAAAAAACCCTTGTTTTGGACAGTACAACACTGTTTATATGTATGGTAAAAACCCAGAATATGCATTGAATCATGTGCATATGCATTTTACCAGGTAAAATTGACAAATTTGCCTTTATGCCCTCTGCATGGGATCCTGTGTATTTTCACAGAAATAA